>NC_137790.1:102083110-102490610 GCF_963383645.1 Muscardinus avellanarius | reverse complement strand
TACAATCAAAACCCATATCTCTTTGGAGAAAAGGTAGGAAGTGCCCCAGCTTCCACTGTTCCCAAAGGAAGGGTAAGACATAAACCTTCTGCCCCTGGAAAAGAAATAGTAACCTCTCTCAGGCCTAGAAAAGAGCATAAACAGAGTTCTAGTGCCAATACGCAAGGAACAGAAATCACTATAACATGAGATAAAGCAGAATCCCAGAGAGAGAAAAGGAGAGATGAGGGTGGAATTTTTCAAAATTAAAGAGAAAACATCAGAGTGTAGGTCTAAAAAGCTTAAGAAACTTTTAAGAGAGTAAAAGCAAAACAAAGGCAACACAAAATGGTACTGGGGTTTCTAAATAATGCCATAAGGTAAAGGAAAGAAATAAAAGTCATAGATTGAAAAGGCCTTTTTCCCCCAAATTCATAACTCCAGTATAATGCCCCACCAAAACTATAGATAGACACATGTCATAGATACATGTTTATCCCAAACAATAGACACTTTTCTACTTCTTAAAATACCCATATCAAAAACTTCAAGATCATAAAACGTTAAGAAACTGTCACATCAAAGACTAAGTAAAGTAACAATTAAGTACAATGTTTTAACCTGAATACTTTAATAGAAAAATGATGCTATTTATAAATAAGAAGGTCATAGTAAACTATGAACCTTGGTTAAGTATAATGTGTCAAAGAAAGTCCATTACTTGTAACAAATGAATCATTGTAAAATGAGATGAAAGGAACATAAAACTATGTACAGGTATGTAGAACTCTGTACTAAATATTGGTTTATATTCAAAACTTAAAGTAAAAACAGAATTTTTTAACAGAAAGAAAGAAGCCATCTTTATTTGCAGAATACAGAATAGTCCATGTTGAAAATCCTAACATATTTTAGGGAAAGCATTTGGAGGAGAGTGAGTTTAGTAATACATAGCAGAATAAAAGATTAACATATAAAATCAATTATATTTTTATAGGTTAACAATAAACAATGAAAAAAAGAAATTTAAGTCATTGCCAGTTACATAGCAACAAAAATATCATACTTTTGAATAAATCATTCATTATATTAAAAGTAATTAAATAATAAATTAATAGTATTGAAATATGATCAGAATTATTATAGAAGAAGTCACTGTTTTGGCCCTTTTTGTGGAAATCATTTTCATTATTATTTCTCATTTTTTGTAGACCTTATTCTCATTAGTAGAAATTAAAATTTTAAGATGTTATAAATTTACCTAATGGTGAACTAATATCAATAATGAGAAAAGCACTATTCAAAATTATCTGAACTGCTTCAAAAATAAAACTCTTACTGTAAAAGATTTAAGAAATCAGTTTTATAAATATAATCACGACTTGAGCTTGCTCATGTAGAAAAAGTCTAAACATTTTAACTAACCACAAGTTAAATGTAATATGACAATATGATAGAGCTATGAAAATTGTACACAACATTTTATATTGAATAAATAGAAGGTATTGTTTCCAAGTAAAAAGTTCCATTTTCACTGAATTATGGCTTAGCCATACTTTCTTGAATTTGTAGTACTGAGCACATAAATGAACATCACCATATTGGAATTTGTCTAGAATATCTAATTAGCTGGAAAACAAAGTATGTGTAAAATATAGAATGAAAACAATACATTTTTGTAATTAAACAATATTAGTCAGTGATTTCAGTAAGTACTTTTAAATACAAGAAACTTCCATGTGAAAATAGGATAAGTATTCTATGTAGTACCATATGAGGTTAAGCAAAAACAATGTTATGAAGTTCAGCATAAGAAGGGCCTCAATAGCCAGAGATGCAACAGGCTTTGAGAAGAGTTTCTTTTAATTGAAACATTTAAGTGGTATTTAGACTGACATCTGTTAGGACATATAGAAGAAATTCTTCACTGAGTGGGAGATTAGGCTAAATGTCATCAAGTATATTAAAAATTCATATAATATATGTTCAGTATTATGAAAACCATCAAATTTTTTTCTTACATGAAAGCTTAGGAAGCTTCCCTGACATAACTTCATAGATGTTGGTAGAATATGAGGTGTTCCATGGTCAAAAACAAAGGATATATATATATATATATATATATATATATATATAATCAGGAGCAGAAGCCAGAGAGTTGTTCTTTTTCTGTACTGGTTCCCCAGAATGAATCTCCAGATGGTGGTGCCAGGGAACACCTTCATGTTCATTAGGCTGCATCACAGGAGATAAATCCTTTGCAGTGGGCTGCAATCATATCTGTCTTTTGCTCTAGAAGGCTTCTTCTTCTTCTTCTTCTTCTTCTTCTTCTTCTTCTTCTTCTTCTTCTTCTTCTTCTTCTTCTTCTTCTTCTCCTTCTCCTTCTCCTTCTCTTTCTTCTTCTTCTTCTTCTTCCTCCTGTGGGCTGTAAGCTGACTTGCCATTTTTTCTCCCAAGACTATTTGCCATACTACCATATTTGAAATGATAGTTTGGAGCAAAGAGCAGGTAGTGCATTGGTTATAAGACACAGAAAATTTCAAGGCCGGGCGTGGTGGCGCACGCTTGTAATCCACGCGCTTGGGGGGCAGAGACAGGAGGATCGTGCAGGTTCAAAGCCAGCCGCGCGCCCTGGCTTAGGAGACCCTGTTTCCAAAATGAAAATGTAAAAAATAGGTCTGGGAGTGTAGAAGGGCTTCCAGGAACCCCAGTACCACCAAAAAAAAAAAAAAAAAGACACAGAAAATTTCAGGAGATATATGGTCCATTGTCTTCTAACACAGATAATTATGTTAAGATAGGTAAAAACCATCATATCATACCATTAATAAAAAAGTATTTATAATGGGAAAAAAGATTTTATAGGAAAGTGACAGAACGCTTAATATTTGAAGGGAGAATATTATAATTTATATTGTCTTCTAGGAAGGGTTTAAGGTGGCTTATAGAATACAAAGTTAAATAAAAGTAAAAATAACCCATAGGAAGAGAAAAAATAGGAATATTTGACTACATCAATATTAAAAACCAAGGAGAGGGGAAGATGGCAACCATAGCATCAAAAATAATGCCTTACATAGCCAAAAAATACTATCAATAGAGGAATAAAAGTGACAAATACAAGGGACAGAGAAAAAGAAGACTAGAACAACCAGACAACAGAAAAGAAACTGGCCCACTGCAGCAGTGGCCGTACTGCTGATGCTATCTTGCCTCACAGAACCAGACTATAGGGTAGAAGAGAAAAGGAGCTGAAGTGACCAGTTGTAGTTCAGTCAAATGTAATTCAGAAGTTCTTTCAGCACAGAGATGGGCTAAAATTTTCAGTGGCCAAACCCAACATGCTCTCCAGGGATTCAGAGCAGAGCTCAAAACCAGAGGGGAGATATTTCAGCCTCATGGCCAAGGGCATGGCAGTGACACCATATTGCCAGCAGCAGCAGTGAGTTTGCCATACCCACAAGAGCTCCAGCCCAGTGCACTCTACAATTGTAAGTGAAATTGTGGCCCTACAGGAGAAATCCCAGTGTTGCACCCTCAGGGACTCAACCAGCTTTGATAAACTCCCTGGGTCTGAGATCTAGCAGTTCAATCCAGTGCAGGAGTAGGGGTAACAGAAATTCCTACAACCTAGTTGTAGTTCCCTGAAGGAAAGCCACCCAGCCCAGCACCCTCAGGGTCTGGCACAGCCGCAACTAACTCCCTGGATCTGAGACTTTGTGATACAACTCAAGGAAGGAGTGGAGGCGGCAGAGATTTCCACACACCCCCAGCACTCCAGAGTACAATAAGTGAAGTTGTGGTGAACCGGAGAAGAACCCAGAGAAGGTGGGAGTGGGATTTGCTGTTGATTATATCAGAAGCTCAGACAGACTCAGACTCAGATCAGTGGGAAGTGTGGGGGGAGTCTTACGCTTAACTCTAAACCCAATGAGTAGGATTGCCAGGAACACCGCAGACATCCCAATTGTGGTGAACAGGAAGAAGTCAGACGAGCCCAGCCCTAGCTGTGTAGAACTGAGACTCCTACATTGAGTTTGGTCTCAGAGGCATACTCTACCAACATTGGCAAGGAGAGACTTAGACTCCAAATCTGTGGAAAGTGTGGATGGTGAGCTTCACTCAATATTAAATCCAACCCCAATGATATCAACCATCTGCATAGACTGAGAACACTCAGAGAACAAGACTCACAGAGGGAAAGGTGCCAGTAGCACTTGGTATCCACACAGAAAGAGACTGCTGAATTTATTTGTAGAGTCACATCAATTCATTGTTGGGATTGTTTGGGTTTTTTTGTTCTTTTTTTTGTAAGTGTATACCTGATTGTTTTTTTTTTTTTCTTTTTTTGGAGGGGGTTTGTGTTTTTTTTGTGTTTTTTTATGATTTTTGTTTTGCTTTGTTTGTTCATTTTTGTTGGCTTTTAACCCTCATACTAAAACTTCTCCCAAGCTTCTTCCCTTGTACAAATCTACTCTCTTCTCTCTATCCCTCTTCTAGCTTGTCTTTTCTTTTTATTGCTCCCTTGTCTTGTATCAAATCCAATTAATATCACTATATCAGAAACTTTACATTGGCTACTAGAATTCTACTACATTGGTACTATCTCTAATCTCTAGTATATACGACCTTAAGAAACATATATTCATACAATTTGACCCTATCTGAGACCTTACCCTATTCTCCATTTACTCCTTCACTTCCCTCCTTACTCAACCTTCACTGTTGAATATAACTTGCCCTTGAATATACCAGCTGACACCTAGAGACCGAGAGAAATCTACAAAAAGCAACAGGTACAAACTTTTTAAATCATGGGAAGGAATAGCAACAATGGAGCAATGAGCTCTAACAACCACACAATAACAGAACCTGATAACACAGAAATGCAGAGATTTCCAGAAGATCAAATCAGGAATGTGACTGTAGAAATAATTCAGGATTTTAGAAAAGAATTTAGAGAGAGTCTGAAAGAAATAAAGGATGCAATCATTGAGATAAAGGCATCGATTTAAACTACAAACAATTTATTAGATCACATGGAGACTAGACTCTGCTCCTAGAAGATGATCACTCCAAAAATGAATGCATAGTTTGTAACACAGAAAAAACAATTCATCAACAGCAATTGGACATTGAAGAAATATGGGGCCATATTAAGAGAGCCAACCTAAGAGTTATCAGCATAGAGGAGGGAAAAGAAGGTGAAACCTAAGGGATCATAATCTCTTCAAAGAAGTAATAGGAGAAAATTTTCCAAACATATAGCAAGAGGTCAATAAACAAATTCAGAAAATGTATAGAACTCCCTTTAGACAAAATTTGAGGAAAGGTTCCCCACATCATATAATAGTCAAAATGACCAATGTAGAAGCTAAGGAAAGAATCTTAAAGGCAACAAACACAAAAGGCCAAGTGACATTCAGAAGCAAACCAATTAGAATCACTCCAGACTTCCCAAACCAAGTCAATCTACTTATCTAAATTATGGGGTAGATGGAACTTATTGAAATGCAAAAAAATATGCAATAGTGTTTTCATTACATAGATATTCAGAGAAATAATAATGTGTCTTATCACTGGCCAATTGGTTTGCAGAGACAGGAGGATCACACAGGTTCGAAGCCAGCCTTGCTGGCTTAAGAGACCCTGTTTTCAAATAAAATATAAAATAGGTCTGGGAGTGTAGCCCAGAGGTAGAAGAGTTCCATCACCAGTACTACCACTAAAAAAAAAAAAAAAAAAAAAAAAAAAAGTTAGACAATTAGAAATAAAAGCTAAAATTAAGTACCACATTCTTTCTCTTTCTGAGGAGAATGAAGAAGTCTAGGTACTCAATTTAAATATCTTTTGTTGACAAGTCAGGAAAACAGAATGACTCAACTTAATTTACATGGTAGAGCCAGGCGTGGTGGCGCACGCTTGTAATCCCCGCGCTTGGGAGGCAGAGACAGGAGGATCGCGCAGGTTCGAAGCCAGCCGCGCACGCTGGCTTAGGAGACCCTGTTTCCAAATAAAAATGTAAAAATAGGTCTGGGAGTGTAGCCCGGAGGTAGAAGGGCTTCCAGGAACCCCAGTACCACCAAAAAAAAAAAAAAAGAAAAAAATTTACATGGTAGAAATGGAGCTATCTTATAAAGTATTAGGGCATAAAATTAGAAAGAAAGGCATTTTCTTTGTGTATGTGTTGAAGATGGAACCCAGGGACATTTTATATTCCTTCTACACCCCAGCTCTATTTTATCTTTATTTTGAAACAATATCTTGCTAGGTTGATGAGAGTCTCACCATTTGCTTTTGTGGTTCTTGAACCTGTAATCTTCTTGTCTCAGACTCCCAAATACTAGGATTAGAGGCATGTGCCTCCATGCCCTGCTAAAATATTGATTTTTGAAATAAGAAAATTTTAGTAGATCATTGTCAAATAAAGCTACTGTTCTACCAAAACAGTAACAGTGGTATGTTTTTCAAAAGCATGAAACCTAACTGTCCAGGGAAACAACAACCAGGAGTCATTCTCAACTACTTTCTGAGGTCTGAGCATGTGCATGGTCCAGGAGAAAAAAGGAAAACAAGTTCTGGAGCAGCCAAATAAAAGTAACTTGAATATCATTTCTTTATATACACAGTAAAGGATGATAACCATCTATGTTTAATTAATTTTACTATAAAATTTGATATATTTGCTTACTTAGAGAAACAGAATGAGGGTTAAGGGATTGAATAACAAATTTAATGGCTTATCTATACCAAAAAAATAGAAGACTTTAGGAGGTGGTCAACCAAGTCTTTCATCATATTCTTTTTTTTTTTTTTTTGTGGTACTGGGGTTCCTGGAAACCCTTCTACCTTCGGGTTACCCTCCCGGACCTATTTTTATATTTTTTATTTGGAAACAGGGTCTCTTCAGCCAGCGCCGCTGGCTTCAAACCTGCGCCATCCTTCTGTCTCCGCCTCCCAAGCACGGGGATTACAAGTGAGTGCCACCACGCCTGGCATATTCTTCATCTTAATGAGTATTGTTAGTAATCATGCATCAGATAAACATCTAAAATCAATATGGCACTCCAATAATCTTTAGAAGTGTGCAATGATATGCTATTTTAAGCAATGGAGGACATTTCTTTTTCTCTAAATTTATTTGACTTTTTTTTTTTTGATACCAGGGATAGAACCCAGGGGCATTCTTTCTCTGGGCTACAGTCCAGCCCTATTTTCTATTCTTTACTTTGAAACAGGGTCTTGCTGAGTTGCAAAGGGCCTCACTATGTAATAACAAAGGCTGTCTACTCTTATCCATTGGAAACTTCTCTATAGTGGGAACAAATGTTCTCTAATATTACTCTTCTTTTATGTGAGCATTTAGTGAATGACTGGTACCTAAGAGGCATTCAGTCAATACTTATGGAATAAAAAATGTTAATGAAGCCTGATGTGGTGGTGCACGTTGTATTCCCAGCATTAGGGAGGCCAAGACCAGAGAATTGCAGTTTGCAGACAGCCTCAGCCACTTAGCAAGAACCTTCACAACTCAGTGAGATCCTGTTTTAAAAATAAGATGACTAGAAATAGGGCTGGGGGTGTTGCTCGGAGGTATGATGCCCCTGGGTTCCATTTCCAGTACTGCAAAAAATAAAAGAATAAAAAAATAAAAAGACTAAGAGATAGGCCTGGGAGTATAGCTCAGAGTTACAGTGGCCCTGGGTTCCATCCCCAGTACCAAAAAAAAAAAAATTAATTAATTGGTTGAATAATAAGATTGACCCAAGAAATAAACATCTATTGTGACCAGATTATAGCAAGGACCACTCTTCACTTATTTTGGTGTCTATATTCCAGTTATTCTTTTCTGTGTGTAAAGAGATGATATTCAAGTTACTCCTGTTTGGTTTCTATTCTAACTTGTTTTCTTTTTTTCTCCTGGGCCATGCACATGGTGAGACCTCAAAAAGTAGTTGAGAATGACTCCTGGTTGTTGTTTCCCTGGACAGTTAGGTTGTGTGCTTTTGAAAAACATACTGATGTTACTTTTTGGGTAGAACAATTCACACAATATCACAATATTTACCTTTATGCAGATTTAATTAGGAATGAAAGCCAGTTAATGTATTAATAGGATATAGAAATAAAGATAGATATATAGGGCCTTTGACAAAATTACAAACACAAAATTATATTTTGTAATTTGTAAACTTGGAACAAAGACATTTTTGTGGAATGTAATTGTGTCTTCTCATTTTCCTCCATCTGTCAAATGTCTAAATAGAGTAAACACAAAATAGATTCCCATTTATTTTTCATCTACATTGTGATCCAAAGACCATCTAGTAAAAGCTGCTAGTAAATCACTTGGTCTGTTCTACCAGCAAAATAGTCTTTAAGTAATATAGTAAATCAACCTATCTTTTGACATTTTCATTTTTTGTTCTTGACATTTTCTCTTAAAAAATAATACAGTGTTGGCCCTATTATCTTTCCTTCAGGGTCTGTGATACAAATACCAACTATCAACTCTGTTGTAGAAAAGCTATCAAGATCAGAAACCAAAGATGTAGATGTAAGACTCTATTCATCTGTCATTGTAATGCTGAGGGGAGAGGGGAGGAGTCGTGGTGGTGGTAGTTCAAGAACAGTGTGTCAAGTTTCCCGTGATTTTTCTATTCTCTGTGTTAGTTGGGTGGGATGCATTTAAGAATGATTACTTTGAAAAGTACAATTAATAAATTCAATTCTGTTCTAACCTATAAGAAATTACTTATGATTCATTCGGCAACAATTATTGGGTGTAAACCATTTTTCAGACACTCTAGAGGTTTTCAAAAAAAGAGTCAAAAGGGTAAATACATACTTAAACTGATATTTTAAGTAGCCTTATTGTATGGAAATCCTAAATGTCTGCCCACATTCTGTTATTTTTCATGCTGTCTTCAAATAAAAAAATTATGTAAAGATCACCAAAATGGACTGAAATAAGTTATATTGGGCTTTCATTATATAATTTTAATGGGTTATAAAAAGAGATATTTATTTCTTCTGAAATCTGATAGATTATTTTTTATAATCAAAGAAGAAATTTTGATATAAAAGTAAAAACCATTTTTTATAATGTCAAGTACTAAAATTGCTCATAACAGCATATTTTTTTTGGTTTGTGAACAGACAAATAACATCTAGATAGCAACATTTTATCCAGTGAAAAGCCTTATGTAACCATTCTACTAACAGACACATATTGAATATAATTCCTATACTTTGCCAAACATTATGACTTCTGATAATTGTGATTTTCCTAGTTAAATTAGCACAATTTGTGGGATTGTACCATAATGGGCACTGTGTTTATGTATACAATTTTTATGTCAGCTAAACTCTTAGGTTATGTACTTGAATATTTATACTTAAAGTGTACAGCTTGAAAGTTTAAAGCCAAAATTTGTATTGGACATGGACTTTGATATGGGAAAATCTTTCAATGTTATAGTCAATGTTTAGGTACAGGTCAAATTATCACTACTCAAAGTAATTCCAGTAAGGGAAGTCTACTTATGACTCATAGTATGAAGAAAATATTAATGGTTTCTCGTTGAAATATATGCTCCTTTCAGCTAGGTGTGATGGCACAGGCTTGTAATATGTTTTTGGGAGGCTGAGACAGGAGGATTGTGGTTTGTGGATAGCCTCAGCTACCTAGGCCCTCGAAAATTTAGTGAGACCCTATTTCAAAATAAAGAATAAAAATAGGGCTGGTTTTAGCTTGGATGTAGAATGGCCCTGGGTTCCATCCCTAGTACAGCAAAATAGAGAGAGAAAGAGAGAGAGAGAGAGAGAGAGAGAGAGAGAGAGAGAGAGAGAGAAATATATGCTCCTTTCTCTATTGACAAAGATGATTAATTTTCCTATTTCAAAGTTTTATTCTTTTTGGCTCAATACATTGAGTTTAAACTTGTTGTAATTTGTACCAAATGAAGTGCTGTAGCACATTATTTTGGAAAGCATACTTTTTTTGGACATTTTTAGAAGAGCTGCCATTTCTGTAAATAAAATGGCTACAGCATATATTGTGCTATTTTTATTTAAAAAGTTGTTTGATAATAAAAAACTAGCTTTAAAATAAAAGTACTAACCAAATTTTTAAAATAAAAAATAAATATATAACTGGAAATAACTAAACTGAAACTTGAAACAGTTAAATTACGTAATGTAAAAAAAAGAAAAGTTCCCAAAAATGATTCACAATGATAAGAAAGCTTAAAACTTGAAAGAGGAAAATCTGGAAAGAAATCAGAATGAAGTGAATTTTAAGGTTTATTTGGAAGTGGTTACACTAAGGGAAGAAAGGTAGATAATAAAAACTGGAATAGTAGTTAAAAATGAATTGATAATAGAGAGTGAAATAATTAAAAATTCCATATAGATTTTCTTTGCTAAAACAACAAGTTAATAATTAGGAAGTTAAGAGTCTACCGAATGGCTTTTGGTTAGTGAAAGATTTTTAACTTTGACTTTATGAAAAAAAATTTACTAATGCACCAAGCATTGCTAAGCAAGCACATACTGAAAACATATTTGCAGAACACAGTCATTCAACTATTCTGAAGAAAGAGAAGAGATAAAAAAGCTGGGGGAATACTAAGGATGCTATGAACCAATATAGTGGTTCTCAGAGTTTGTCCTGTAGATTCCCTAGAGTTACTAGAAATTCTCTAGAGGTTTGCAATGTCACAACTATGTAATAATAGTAATAGTAATAATAATAATTATATACTATTTTCTTATTTCATTATGTTAACATTTGTAGTGATACTGTCAATACCATGGTGTATAAACAGTTTTTAATTGGTGCATTGCAATCATACATCTTAATGGGGTACAAGACGGTAGACGCATACATGCACACATTACTCATTTAGCTCATTCCCAATTCTCACCCCATTACCTCCCTCTTTCTTCTTCTCATGTTTGGCTTAGTGATTGACTTTGATTTGTTTGTGGATGTGCATCATGTACATTAGGAAATTTCCATTTCCCCCTTCCCATTCCCCTCAGTTAGGTCACCTTATTTGCTATCTATGGTTTCTCCTTTTTTCTCTAGAGTTCCTCTTATGACCCTTTTTCTTCCTAGCTTCCACATATTATGGAGAGCATCAATTTTTTTTTGCTTTTTGTGACTGATTAATCTCACTTAGCATAATGTTTCCAATTTCATCTATTTCCATGCAAATGACAATTTTGTTCTTTAAGGCTGAGTAAAATTCCATTGTGTACATATCCCATATTTTATAATCCATTCATCTGTTGATGGACATCTTGGCTGGTTCCATAGTATGGCAACTGTGAATTGTACAGCTTTGAGCATAGATATGCATTAGTTTGGTATTCTGGTTTCCGTTCTTTTGGGTAGATACCCAGAAGTGGTATTGCTGAATCATAAGGTAGATTCATTTTCATTCTTCTGAAGATTATCCATACTGTTTTACCAAGTGATTGCACTAATTTCAATTCTGCCAACAATGTATTTGAGTTCCCACTTCTCCACATCCTTGCCAGCATTTGTTGTTTGTGTTTTTAATGATTGCCATTCTAATTGGAGTTAGATAAAATCTCAGCCATAGTTTTGATTTGAATCTCTCTGGTTGCTAATGATGTTGAGCATTTTTATAAATTTCTTGGCCATTTAAATTTCTTCTGGGAAGTATCTATTTTGTTCATTTGCCCATTTTTTGAAAATTCTAGATATTAATACTCTATAAGAGAAGTAGTTGGCATAATTTTTCTCTAATTCTGTCAGCAATCTGTTCAGATTCTTTTTTTTTTTTTTTTTTTAGGAAGTGGGATTTATGTCCATAATGTGGATGGAAACCAGGGGCATTCTAACTTCTTTTTTTAATTAATTAATTAATTTATTTTATTGGTGCACTGTATTCATACATCATAATGGGATAAAAAATAACTTTTGTAGACATACATGCACACATTGCCCAATTAGCCCCTACCCGATCCCCACCCCGTTCGTTCCCTATCCCTCATTCCCATGCTTGGCTTAGTGGTTGACATCTAGTATTATAGCAATTTATCCAAAATTAAAAATGATAATCTCACATAACAGTTTCATTTGTCTGATACCAAGCTTTTGATGACTTAAAGATAACATTTTAATATTTCTTTTTGTTTTTTTCTTACCAGAGAATATTTTTTTCTTTTTTTTTTTAGGTGAAACTATCATACATTTATTTATTATTTTTCAGAAAAAAATCTATCCTAATATGGAATATGGACTCTAGATACCGAAAACGATTTCAAAAAAGAACAAAGCTAGAAGATGTATATTTTCTGATTTCAAACCATATAAAGCTACAATAATTGAAAGTGTAGTACTGTTATAAAGGTAGATATATAAACCATTGGAGTTAAATAAAAGCATAGAGATAAATTCTTCCATATATTGTCAAGTTATTTTTGACAAGGGCTCCACAAACATTTGGTGGAGGAAATAATAATCTTTTAACTAAATATTGTTGAAAAATAATAATTACATGAAAAAAATAAAATTGGACCCTTACCTTATCCCATATACAAGTATTAACTCAAAATAGATAAAAGACCTAAATATAAATCTTAAGACTATAAACTTTTAGAAGAAAATCTGGGTCATAAAACCTCACAACATTGAAATTGGCAGTGATTTCTTGGATATGATTTCAATGGCACAGGCAACAGAAGGGTAAACAAACTCCCTAAATTTAAAAAAAAATTGTATATCCAAAGACAATGTAAACAGAGTTAAAAGTTACTGATAGAATGGGATAAAATATTTCCAAATGCTATATCTGAAGGTATATTAATATTCCAACTAGAAATCCTAAATATTAGCAACAATAAAAACAAACAATACAATTTAGAGATATGTAAAAGACTAACATAAATAATGAATCTCCACAGATAACTAATCGTAGTTGTCTGTTGGATGGAAAATCTTGTTTCTCTGGTTCTGGTGTGTGTTACCTATTTCTTCTTTGTAGTTAATCTCCTTGAGTATTTTCTATAGCGCTGGATTTGAAGACATAAATTCCTTCAGTTTCTGTTTCTCCTGAAAGCTTCTTATTTCCCCATCTAATTTGATAGAAAGTTTTGCTGGGTAGGAAATTTTTGGCTGGAAGTTGTTTTCTTTCAGAGTTTGGAATATGTTACTCCAAGCCCTTCTGGCTCTCATGACTTGGTTTGGGAAGTCTGGAGTGATTCTAATTGTTTTGCCTCTGAATGTCACTTGGCCCTTTGTTTTTGTTGCCTTTAAGATTCTCTGCTTGGCTTCCACATTGGTCATTTTGACAATTATGTGGTGTGGGGATCCTCTTCTCCAGTCCTATCTAAAGGGAGTTCTATAAGTTTCCTGGACCTGTGTATTGACCTCTTGCTCTATGTTTGGAAAATTTTCTGCTATTACTTCCTTGAAGAGATTGTTGATCCCTTTGCTTTCACTTTCTTTTCCCTCCTCTATTCCAATTATTCTTAGGTTAGCTCTCTTAAAATGGGCCCATATTTCTTCAATGTCAGATTCCTGTTGTCGGATTTTTTTTTTCTAAATTAGAAACTATGCGTTCATTATTTGAATGATCATCTTCTAAGAGTGAGATTCTATTCTCTATGTGGTCTAATCTGTTGTTTATACTTTGAATTGAGGCCTTTATTTCATTAATTGCATCCTTTATCTCTTTTTGGCTCTCTCTGAATTCTTTTCGAAATACTTCTATTATTTCTACAGTTATTTTCCTGATTTGATCTTCTAGAAATCTCTGATTTTCTGTTTTATCGGGTTCTGATGTTGTGGGATTGTGGGCATTCATTGCTCTATTGTTATTCCTCTTTCCCATGATTTTGGAAGTTTGTGCCTTCTCTGGGTTCTTCCCTTGGGTCACTATGACTTCACTTAAGGTGCTCTGGATCACGAATCTGTGTTATCTCAGTCCCCACTACTCCTTTACTAGGTTGTATCACAGAGTCTCAGACCCAGGGAGTCAATTGAGGCTGCTTCAGACCATGGGGGGTGCCAGGTTGAATGTTCTCCTATGGTGTGATATCTCTGCCACCACCACTCCCCCACTGGGTCAAGTCCCTGGTAGTACAGTACTGGGATTTCTTCTCTAGGAGCTGCAGTTTGACTCACTGTTGTTGAGTGCGCTGATGGAGCTGTAGTGAACTTGGTGAATTTGCTGCTGCTGCCGCCAGTGGCAATATGGCGCCGCTGTCACGCACTTGGCCGTGAGGCTGGCGTATTTCTTCTCTGGTTTTGAGCTCCATTCTGAGTCCCTGCTGGGTCTGCTGAGCCCAGCCCCTGGGAGCTTTAAACGCTTCCTGCGCCGAAAAATCTGCCGAATTCCGCCCAGCCTTTCCGCAGCGGCTCACCTCGGCTCTCTGTCCTCTGCTCCTCTCTGTAGCCTGGTGGGCTGTTGAGTGCATTGGTCTAAAGCTGTCCGGTGAAGTCGCCGCTGCCGCTGGCAGTAAGGCGCTGCTGCTGCGTCCTCAGGCGTGAGGCCAGCGTATCTCCTCTGTGGCTCTGAGCTCCGTTCTGCGTCCCCCTCCTCTCTGGAGCCTGGTGGTGCAAAAGAAGATGGCGCCCACTTCTCTGTGCCATGGCTCCAGCCACAGCACTGCGGTCTGGTTTCTTTCTAGTGTCTCGTTTTTCTAGCCCTCTTTTTCTCTGTCCCTTGTATTTACATTTTTTGTTTCTCTGCTGATGGTGTTTTCTGGCTATGAAAGGCACTGATTTTGTGGTAATAGAGCTTGGTTGTTAGCGGGGCTCATAAGTCCCCCTTTACTCCATCGCCATCTTCCCGGAAGTCGCATTCTAACTTTGAGCTACACCCCACCCTATTTTTTTATTCTTTATTTTGAGACAGGTTGTCACTGAGTTGCAGAGGGCCTCAGTAAGTGTCTGAGGCTGTCTTGTCTCAGCCTCCCAAATGCTGGAATCACAAGCATGAGCCACCATGCTTTGTTTCTGTTGGGGTTTTGGATACTATCATTTGGTATACAGAAGCTTTTCATTTTAATGCAATCCACCTTTTTGTTTCTTGTGCCTTTGGGGTTTTGTTGAGAAAGGTTTTACCTGTGCCTGTGTGTTGCAGTATTAGACCTACATCCTCTTCAAAGGAGCCTCAAGGTCTCTGGTCTAATTATTAATTCTTTGATCCATCTTGAATTAACTCTTGTGTAGGGTTAGAAAGTGGGGTTTATGTCCATTTTTTTCTGCATATTGTTAACCAGTTTTGCCAACACCATTTTTTTAAGAGGCTATCTTTGTTTCAGTATGTGTTTATTGCCCCCTTTTTAAAAAATGAATTGGCTCTAAGTGTGTGGTTTTGTTTCTTAGTCTTGCATTATGCTTCATTAGTCTATGTGTCTATTTCTGTGTCAGTACCATGCTGTTTTTATTACTATGGCTTTGTAGCATAATTTGAAATCAGGTATGATTTTAAATGCCTCATTATAATGCTTCATCACAAATGCCTCCTGCATAACTCTTGTTGCAGAGCACTACTTTGGCTATTTGTTGTTGTTGTTGTTGTTGTTCCAAATAAATTTAAGGACTGCTTTTTCTATGTCTGTGAGGAATGTCCTTGGTAATTTAGTGGGTATTCTGTTGAATATGTAGATCATTATTGGAAGAATGGCCATTTTGATGATATTTATTCTACCTATCCAAGAACATGGAAGATCTTTCCATCTCCTAAGGTCTTCTTTGATTTCTTTTTTCAATGTTTTATAATTTTCTTTGTAGAGATCTTTTACCTTCTTAGGTTTATTCCTAAGTCTTTTAGTTTGTTGTAGAATATCCTAAATGAAAGTTTTTTTCTGGATTTTTTTTCAGTGGATTTATGGCTGGCATACAGCAAAGCTTCTGATTTTTTAAGATTGATTTTGTATCCAGGCACATTGCAGAATTTGTTTATAGTTCTATTAGCCTTTTGGTTGAGTTTGTTGGGTCTTCTTAGTATCGTGTCATCAGCAAATAGGAATAGTTTTAGTTCTTCTTTTTCTATTTGTACTCCTTTAAATTTATTCTCTTGCCCTATTTCTCTGACTAGAGTCTCAAGTTATATATTGAAAAGAAGTGGTGATAATGGATATCATTGTCTTTTTCCTGTTTTAAGGAGAAATTCTAATTTATCTCCCCATTTAATGTGATGTTGGATGTGGGCCTTTTGTATATTCCCTTTTAGATGTTGAGGTATGTTTTTTCTATTCCAATTCTCTGTAGTGATTTTAGCATAAATGTGTGTTGGATTTTTTTTAATGCTTTTTCAGAATCTATTGAAATGCTTATATGATTTTTGTCTTTGGTTCTGTTTATATGATGAATTACATGGGTTGATTTTTGTATGTTGAACCAGACTTGAATCACTGGGATGAACTGTACTTGGTCATGGTGCATGATTTTCCTAATGTGGTTTTGAATGCCAGTTGCCAGTATTTTGCTTAGCAGTTTTTTGTCTAAATTCATCAATGATATAGGTCTATAGTTTTCTTTTTTGAGCTTTCTTTATTTGGTTTGGAATTAGTGTGTTATCTTCACAAAATGAATTTGGAAGAGTCCCCTCTCTATTTAGTGAAATAGTTTGAGGAGTATTAGAACTAGGTTTTTTATAGAGTTTTATAAAAATTCACTTGGGAAACCATTTGTTCCTGGGCTTTTATTTGTGATAGGCTCTTTATTGTTGCTTCAATCTCTTTGATTGCTATAAGTGGGTTTTAATTATTTATACCTTCTTGACTCAGTTTTAAAAAGCTGTATGTATCTAGGAATTTATCAATTTATTCTAGATTTTCCCCACTTTTGTAGGCAGTAGGCGCCACTGGATCAGACCCTGTGTATATACAGGAGACTGAGGTCTCCACAGATTGGGTTGGGCTGGTCTGAATTCTCCCAGGTCATCACCACTAGATGGTCTGTGGTGATCCTCAGAGGCCCTACTAGGGCTCTACACCCTGTGGACTACAGGCCATCTGCTCTATTGTCCCTAGGGGCTGTCTGCTAATCCATGCCTATGCTGTGTTTGACAGCAGACTCCATCCCTACCTTCACTAGAGTGAACCGCAAAGTCTTAGGCCTTTGCCTTTGACTCTATCACTTGCTGCAAGAGTTCCTAGGGCCACAATGGGTGGTCTCCCACGGGGACGGTTAGTTCACCTACATGTTGTTTAGTACCACTCAGGATCTCTGGAGGATGCACTGAACTTGGCTGCTGTTGCCACAGGTTCTAGCTGGGCGTTTGGGCAATAAAATCTCTTTGGAGCATGAGACAAGGAGCCAACCACTTAAAATTCCAATGAGCTACAGCTGTTTACTTTGCTTCAAGTTATTGGCTTTTTTTTTTTCTGGGGCTGCAGTCCCAGCAATTATGGCATGGTTAGTCATAATGGCACTGCAGCAGCAGTGGCTCCTGTGACTGCAGCTATCGGGGGGTGGGCAGGAACTTTTCTGTCCTCTGTTCTGCCTTCTACCTTTTTTTCCACTGCCTTTCAATTTTCATTGCTTTGTTCAATTTTATGCTGTTTTTTTCTCTTTTCAAGACTGTTTTCACAGCGATAGAGATCAAGTGTCGGCAGGATTTAGATGTGCTGCTTCCCTCAGTCAGCATCTTCCTGGAAATCCAACAATTGGTTTTTTCATCAAACCAGTTATCTCAAACTGCTTTGGCAGCCATTGAGTGTATTCTTCATGACTCAGTGCAATCACCCTCAACACATTTAGTAAATTTAAGTAAATCACCATCCTAACCTACATATGTTTTTAATTTTGGGTATGATGGGTGAGAAGTTTGTATCATGTACTTCTGTGCCAACATATGATGAATGTCCCAAGATAAACCAGATGTGTGCTTTTGCCACTGTTTACATTTGTAATCTGATTTAGCTAGTGTTTCTAAGGAACATAATGTTTTACTTGGAAAAATGACTAACAAACTGTGATTATCAGACCTGGAATTTGGCATACATTTTCTCGAAAATGAAATAAGTGTGCCTGTCACTTAAAGGAACACAACTGACAGCATTTATTGCCAGTGACAAAAACTTGAGCTTTCAGCAAAAATTAGAATTTTGGAAAACTTACATCTGTCACTGTCAATTTGAAAGCCTCCCATACTTTAAGGCTTTTCTATTAAAATTCATGATACTAACAAATGTGATTTTTAAATTGACTATTGCATAATAAAATGGGTCAATGTCTGGAAATATGCCTAATATTTTCTGAATGACCTGTGGGTTCTATTACTAACTCATGCATGAATAGATAAACAATTCATCCCAAGTTCAAGATAGACCAATGGCTCTTAATGTTATAGGGTACATAGTTGGTTGATATGACTTAAGAATGAAATTTGCACTTAATTTTCAAAAAAGTATTATTTGTCAAGTCTTGCTATAGTATCAAAAATACTTAAGATTATCTGAAAAGGCTAGTAAAATTATCATTCTTTTTCTAACTTTATACTTTGTACAAGATTGAATTTTGTTCATGTATTTCAGCCATATTACAACAGAGTGAATACAGAATCAGATATGACAATTCAGTTTTCTTTTATAATGCCAGACTTTATACAAACTTGTAAATGTGTAAAACAATGTAACCCTTTTTATGAATGCTTTAAATTACTTATTTTTATAAAACATGTATTTATATTAATGTATAATGGGCATATCATTTTATAATGAATTAATATTTTATGTACTAGTTTTAATTTCTATACATTAAATGTTTATGAAGATGATTCTCATAAGCAAAAACTGCCATTTTCTATAATATTTCAAAAATATTTTAAAACATTTCAACAATATTTCAAAATATAAGACCAAAATTTAAGAACCACTCTAAAGTAAATGGTCAAAATTTAGATGAAAGTTGTAACTTTAAGCATGAATAGGAAGAGACACGTGGAATATTCTTGCCTCATAATTTCCATCATTTTACATAATCCTTAGGACCTCTATTCTAAAACTAAGAGGGTACACACATGTGACTTCTCAGTACTATCTCACATTATTTTCTTTTCACAAAAAACAAGATATATTTTCTTAGAGCCTATATGTATTGAACGATTTCATAGAGATGGTTATAGGAAAAGGTAGAAATTCAGTTTAAGCTTATGTAAGGAAAGCCTGTAGAAATCTAGCAGAGTGAAAACATTGAGCCTAAATGTATAATGAAGGTATGGGACTTCTTCCATCTGCTAATATCTCAGTGTTAAGCACTCAAAAATCAAACACTACCGTGAGTTCAATTGTCTTCTGCATTAAAGTCATACTTGCTTAATTAACTGGTAATAGTGTAAGAGCATTTATACAAATTACAAAATTATTATGCATAGATGACATAGGAAAAGCACATGATCTTTATATTTTCCAGTGAGGAAGAAGCAAAAGAAATGTGTATGTCACAGCGATAATCCATGAGCAAAGTTATAGGTAGTGCCGCCAAGGAGACATTTTAGTTTGCTAAAGGTGTTATAACTTAACATAGTGCTGACGTCAGACTTCTATGAAAAATGAGGAAAGGTCACAGGGCCAAGAGAAAATGAATAGGAGAAATTCTCACCATAGCAACAGAAGAGGAGATGTAGGAGGAATTGGGAAACTATAGCAGTAATAGTAAAGACACAGAATTTGCAAAATATTCATTGAAGCTAATACTATGTTGTCAATAATATAAAATACCCATAAAATACCCCTAAAACTATTCACATTCATGAAATATTAAAGGGATATAAAAGTGATATCTATGATTTTTAGATTGTCAGGTCTTTAAGGAAAACTATTAGAGTGAGAGCAAGTCAAACACCCCTAACAAAATACTTCTATCTAGAAAGAAAAAAAAAATTAAACACAGGCTGGCAAGAGCTACAAAATAAATAGGAATTGGCATCTGAGCCATGTTTTATATCTGCCATAATAAAATCTGGTGTGTTATGACTTTGTTTCTTTCTACTTTATATCTCTGTATGTGATAGCCTGCATAGTGGCTTCTCCATGCCAATTGTTTCAGAAGAGACATTAGGTAGGACTGAAACAGAGGGCAAACATTGAAGGAAATTGTGTTGAGAGCAAGATGTAAGCATCAGCTTTACAGTGCAGCTTGGGTGAGGTGGATTCAGTGAGCATGTGTTGCTTAATTTGGAAATGTGGGTAGTCTTTTGTGTTTCCTTCAAGGTTATTATTTTTAACATTTTTGGACATCAAATAACCATCAGCTCTGAACATTTTCTTAGACTTCCTCAGTTTTAGTACTGGTCCTTACCTATTCTATGTTTTTGTCATGTCAAGGTAACAAATTAGGAGGCTAATAACAAACACATTCACATGGAGACTGATAGACTGGCTAATGATTAGATACATAGACTGACCACTCACTGTGTTAACCAGCACACATGTGCTCATGAAAAGAAGTTTGGGAAATTTCTGGATGGGCACCTGATATATTTGAACATAAAACACAATGGTGATCTAAAAGCTAAGATTTTCATGAAAATTTTCATTTGCAGCACCTTTATATCATTTCACCACATTTACAAGAATTGAGGAGGATTATGTCACTATCCATTGTTTCAAGATGTGGAACTGAGGCAAAAGAGATTTCATTGACATGTGAAAGTCAAGCCTAGACAGCAATATTGCAGAAGTTTAAGTCCAAGCCTTTGGTTGCTGAAGCCAATTTTCCTACTGTGCAATGAAATTTAGAGCTACTCTGCCTTTATATGCAATTGCAGAATTAATTCTTGGCAATCTAAAGTTGTTTTTCCTCATCAGTTGATCTTCCAGAAAGATTAGAAAGTAAAAACAACATATCTCTTCCGTGCTTATTCACACTCAGGCCACTTATATGCTTTAGAACATTTTTTAAATCCTAGATATATACATACTTTTAATAGCCCAGCAAGAATTTACAGGAGAAGAGGTTACAGAAAGGCTAAATGATATATTTAAACCATCAGAATGGATTTGGAGTGGGTATATTAGAAAGTGAAAAATGAATATGAAAGAATTATCTTAGAATAACATATGAACAAACTCACCCACAAGGAGTGTCTGTGCAGTCTTCTTGCCAGCTTCAGATATCAAAATGAACAACATCTCTTGAAGGCATGAAACTTCATTAGCATCATAGAAGTAAAAAACAAGGAACAAACCAATAACAACTAGCAGATTCACATTCTAAACAGAGATTCCAAAAGCAGATGTGTTGTTGTTACATAACCACACTATTCCATTACATTGATATGCTGCTTTCTCGTTTGTGAAAGATTTTTATATCCATGAGTAAATGGGAAAGAAAAATAAAATCCAAATGGACTCTGTCTTTAGAGTCAAGACTGGGTGAAATTGCTGGAAGAAAAAGAATAAAACTAAACTGGAAAACAAAACATCAAGAAAGGTGATTATAAACTAAAAGGCAGTCAACTGAACTGTAAAGGTAGAAGATAAAATGTCTGGGTAAAAAGCAGTGGAAGGAACCTCAAAGCATAACAGGCAACATAGGAGTGCTGTGGGTAGGTCTTTCTTTGATCAGTCTATGGCAAGCTCTGTAAAAAATAATGTCTAAATATGAGCATTTGAAGGATGGTAAATAAATTTAATATAAACAGAATATGTTTCTTATATCACATCTTTTGGAATTTGGACAAGATCAGGAAGCTTATCTAGCATCAGCATCTGCTCATTATTAAAAGTTCAAAAAGAGCCCAATCTGCCTTTGTTATGTCTTCAGTTTTTCCTCTTAACTGGGCATGGCGGTGCATGCCTTTAGACTTAGCATTTAGGGAGATCACTTGAACCCAGAAATTTGAGATCAGATGGGCAACACAGCAGAGATCCCATCTCAAAAAATTTCTTTGTTATTATTGGACGTGATCATTGTTGTTTTCTTCTATTTCCCTTCCTCTTCCTTTTATCCTCTTCTTTAGAAAAAAACTTTTAATAAGATGTCTGAGTCATCAGGGTCCTACTGAGATAATCAAATAACGATCTTCAGACACACAGCCATTTATATTATTTGAGTAATATATGGTTGAGTTTAATTATTTTTAGAATTTATTTGCTTTAGTCTTCATTATTTATTTTTCTTGTTTTTGAACACACGGCTATGTGTTACATTGCAAGGCTATTTTATTAATTTATGTGATATTCATGAAGAAGAGGAAGGGCCTCAGACATCAGGAAGAGAAGGAAAGTGGTGATGATGCATGCTATTCTTAGAGTTGCATTGTCTCAATATTGTAGAGTGGATTTGCTAAATATTATTTTCGCACATCACACACGAGAAAAGCAAAGCTTATCAACACAACCAGTGAAGTGAAAGCTTATGCTAGGGGTAATGCTTTTGAGCACAATGCTTATTGAATCCAATTGCTGTCCTGATCTGCATGGGAACTGCTCTAGATTTTAAAGATGATATGGTTTTCATCAGTTTTAGGATGAAATAACAGGATTTTTAGAAGAAACCAATGATTGTGATGTCATAGATGTACTTGAACATAGTTTCTTTTTTAAAAAATTGGTGCATTGTAATTATACATCATGGTAAGGTTCTGAGTGACAAATACATACATACAGCATTCACTGTGTGTTTCTCTCCAGTTCCTACCCAGCTCCCTCCATTCCCCATAATAATATTCACTTTGATACAGATAACCTTATGTATGAACAAAGGATTATTTGAATAGTTTGCATCATCATATCTCTCCTTTATCCTCCTCCTTCCCTACAACCCTCTATGGAACCCCTTACCAATTTCACTAGTATCTCCCCTCATTTAACTGAGGTCCTCTGATTCCTAGTTTCTAACTTCCACATATGAGTGAAAAGATGTGGCCCTTTACTTTCTGTGACTGGCTAATTTCACTAAGCATAATATTCTCTAATTTCATCCCTTTTCTGCAAATCACATGATTGTATATTTTTATGGCCGAGTAGAATTCTATTGTGTATATATGCCATTATTTCATATTTCAGTCATTTGCTGACAGACACCTTCCTTGGCTATCATAAATTAAGCTGCTATAAATATGGAAACACATATATCCCTATAATAATCTAATATCAATCTGTTTGGGGAATATCCCCAAAAGTAGTACGGCTGGTTGTATGGTGACTTTATTTACAGTCTTTTAAGGAACCTGCATACTGATCTCCATAGCACCTATACTAATTTGTAATCCCACCAACAATGTATAAGGGTTTCTATTTCCCACATCCTCACTAGCATTTATTGTTTTTATTCTTGATGATTGCCATCCTAACTGAAGTTACATAGAATCTCAGTGTAGTTTTGATTTGCATGATGTACATTTCTTCATATATAGTAGTTAGCCAGTTGAATTTCTTCTTTTGAGAAATGTCTACTCAGATATACTGCCCATTTTTTATTTTTTTGTGTTTTTGTAGTATTGCATTTTAAAGTTCTTTATATATTCTAGATGTTAATCCTTTATCAGAGGAGTAACTGGCAAAGATTTTCTCCTATTCTTTAGGGTCTCCTTTTGGTTTTTGTTAGTTTTCTTCACTTCCCAGAAGCTTTTTAATGATTGCCATATCATTTATTAATATTTGTATTTATTTCCTGAGATTTGGGGGTCTTATTGAAGGATATAAATCTTTCACCCATAAAATTGTAATAAATTCTCAGAAAGTTGTGAAAAGGACTACATATGATACACATAGGTGCTTAATTCACACCTGCTATGTGGTAGGTGTTCAATAAATGCTCGTCCTTTTTATTGCCTGAGAATTATTTCTTAATGTGGTCACTTCTGAATTGCAAAAACAAGTTGTTCCTTGAAGTGTGGTATAATGAACATAATCTTTGACCTTTCACAGAAATTCTAATATTTTATATACTTTTTATGGTTTAAAGGAGAACTTGGAGTGTTTGATATGGTCTTTTGTGAAAGCAAAAAAGAGACATAAAGGTATGAATGGTTCTTGGAGGATTTTACTGTGCTTGGTTCCTTGAAAAGGCAAAGTGTCTAACTTGCAAAAACTCTAACCAAGTATCTTTGAAATAATAAAGCTATCATTTCCTTTCATTTTCTCCATATTTGCAAGCCTGTACAAGCATATGTGTGCATGCAAACATGCATAGAATGTTTTATTCACTTGATTTAAGGGAAGAATTAATAATCTAAGCATCATAGAGAGAACTAAGAAGACAAGAAGAAGTAGAATCGGGTTTTCCACTTGTTTTTCTTTATACTGTCCCCTGCCCTTGTTCTGGGGATTGAATCCAGGGCCTTGTTCATGATAGGCAACTATTTTACCACAAAACCACACTCTAGCCCTGTATAATAAATTTGATTTGGGGTGCCCCAAACCCTCAAAGAAATGTGGTGGCAATATTAAAAGTGGGGCTTTGTTGTAATCTCAGCAGTAGATGTCTATTTTAATGTATTTATCTGAATGGTGGCCCAGAAAAGTAGGATATGGCTCGAGAATGTGGGTCTCTGGGACTACTGCACCTTGGAGGATATATATGGTTCCTCCTCCCCCTGCTATATATGGTTCCTCCTCCCCTTTATATATATAGTTCCTCCTCCACTTGCTCTCTCCTTTACTTCTGCTCTCCATGCCATGAGGAGAGAAGCTCTGTGCTCTCCCTCTCTGACCTTCCTGCCACCGTGCCCCTGAGACACATGGTCTCTAGCCTCACATGGACTGAACTCAAAATCTCCAAAGCATGAGCAAATAAATCTTTCTTCCCCTATGTTATGTGGTAAGTTCTTTGGATTATAGCTTTGAGAATACTAATATACACTGCAATAGACATTTTGTAATTTAAACCCTTTCTTTAAGAGTTGAGGAAAAAATATGGATTGTATATTTTAGAAATCAATGGCAATATCATCAACATAAACACTCACATGTTTTCCCATAGCAAGACATGGAGGTATCCAAAAGATTTTATATAATATATATATAATATTTATTTATAAATATATATATTTATAAAATATATATCTTACATACATATCTTATATACATTATATACTTATATGCATATAATATCATACCCTTTTCTTTTGTGTTCTCAATTATCCTTCTAAAAGTGGTATCAACATTGATATATACTATACAAATATACTATATATTTGCTTCTATCAAGAAACTGGCACCAACAATATTCTCTTTAGTTTACTATTTTAGTTTATTTGGGTTCACTTAAGGTTTTAAAAATTATTTTATGTTATTGACCTGTTGAATTTAGTGGTCAATTTTAAAATTCAGTTATGATAAAAGAGCACTGTAACTTAAAATATCTCATTTCTTGAGAACAGCAGGAAATTTGCAAAAGTCCTCTTAGTTCTACTATGAACAAGTTCATTATAAAACTCATGAATATCTATAATGCTGTGAGCTGAAGTAGCTTCTGAAAATTTTAATTTTTCTCAAAATTATGGAAAATGCCATTTCAAAAGTTGTATTTTCATGAATGTTTACACATTGTCTACTGATCTACACACCCAGAACTTTTTCTTTCTTCTCTTTTTTTTTTCTCTTTTAAAGCAAGGTCTTGCTAGGTTGCTGAGAGTCTCTCTAAGTTACTGAGGCTGGCCTTGAACATACAATCTTCCTGTGTCAGCCTCCTAAGTACTAGGACTACAGGTATGCCCTGCCATGCCCAGCTAGAAAGGGTGTTTTAAAAATATTTTACTTTACAAAAATAGAGATTCTATTACTATTAGTACCAGTGACAATGCTGTATTACTCATTGATGGTGAAACTGAAATAAAATACAAACCCAGTATCTTTTGAGATTCAGAAAAGGATGAAAGAAGTTTACTTGGATATAAAGATAGGAAAGAAGAAGCAAAAAAAAAAAAAAAAGTTACTTATGAAAATAAAGCTAGTAAAAGTGGATTTAAATCTATGCATTGGTTTGTTTGATTTTCTTATTTTATGAACCATTGAGTTATTTATATATGTATTGTTAAATTTCCAAGTATTTGGAGTGATTATTTTTAGATATCTTACTGTTATTTATTTCTAATTTAATGCCTTTGTGGTTAGAAAACATACTGATAAGATATCAAAAATTTTGAAACCTTATTGAACCTTATTTTTGATAATATACATTTTTAAAACCTACTTGGATAATAACACAGAAAAATTGAAACTAAAAACAGTCTTTTATGTCTGTTATGTGGCATATCATTTTTAAAAACTTTCAACCTATGCTTCTGATAAATAGCCTATAGTTGAGACTTGCAATTTAACCCAGACTGAAAGTCTCTGCCTAACTAGAATACTTGAGCAGTGTATAATATTTAATGTAATTAATACAATTTTGTAAGGCTTTATATTGCTATTGTTTTCTAGTACCTTATTTATTTTTTGTTCCCTTCATTATTTACTGATTTATTTTTGGCTTATTGCATATTCCTCATTGTGTAATTTTACATTCATTATTGGTTCTAGATTTTTTAATACTTTTAAATTGTTCTTCTAAAGAAGCACCCTTCATTTATCACAGACTATTTAGAGTTAATATTATACTACCTCTTGTAAAATCCTTAGTGTAGTAAAATTCTGTTTTTCTCTCTTCCATAGACCTTTGTGGCATTGTAGTCAAATATTTTACATCAACATATGTAATAGTTTTATTATTTTTACATTAGATGATAAAAATTTTATTACTTTTTAAGCATTCATCTTTAAGAGAAAGTTTTAGAACAAAAGAAACTAATAATTTCTGCTGCTTTTCATTCATTATTGTAGATCTAAGTTTTGTTCTACTGCCATTTTCTTTAGCATGAAATACCTTTTATCATTCTCAAAGTGTGGTTTTGATAGAGACCAACTCTTCAACTTTTATTTTTATTAAATTAAAAAAAATTATTCTAGCAGGGCGTGGTGGCGCATGCTTGTAATGCCCGCGCGTGGGAGGCTGTGTCAGGAGGATCGTGCAGGTTGAAGCCAGCCTCAGGTACTTAGTGAGGCTCTCAGCAACTTAGTGAGACCCTGTTTCCAAATAAAATAGAAAATAGGTCTGGGAGTGTAGCCCAGAGGTAGAAGGCCCCTGGGTTCCATCCCCAGGACCACCAAAAAAAAAAAAATTCTAAATTTTTTTTAAAAAAAATTCTAATTTTTGAATAATAAGTTTGCTAAAAATAGAATTCTGATTTTACTTTTTTCCTTCGGTGCTTTGAATTTGTTTCATTATATTTAGCATCCAAATTTTCTGATTAAAAGTCACCTGTTATTTTACCATTGTTCTTCTATATATGATGTCTTCTATATATGATGATATGTCTTCTATATATGATGATATGTCTTCTATATATGATGTCTTCTATATATGATGTCTTTCTCTGGCTGCTTGTAGTATAGTATTTTTCTTAGTCTTGGTTTTTTTTTTCTTCCCTTCCTCCCTCACTTTCTTCCTTTCCTTTTTTGTGGTACTGAGGATTGAACCCAAGGTTGTTCTACCTCTAAGATAAATCCCCAGTTTTTTTTTTTTTCCCCATTTTGAAACAGGGTCTTGTTTGGTTGCTGAGGCTGGTCTCAACAAACTTATGATCCCCCTGTCTCAGTCTCCTAAGTACTGGAATTATCACCCGTGCCCAGCTTTGGTATTGGGTTTTCTTTTTCTTTTTTTTTTTTGTGGTACTGGGGGTGGAACCCAGAGGCTTTCTACCTCCAGGCTACACTCCCAGACCTATTTTATATTTTATTTGGAAACAGGGTCTCACTAAGTTGCTGAGAGCCCCACTAAGTAGACGAGGCTGGCTTCAAACCTGTGCAATTCTCCTGTCTGACTCCCAAGTGCAGAGATTACAAGCATATGCCACGATGCCCAGCTTGGGGTTTCAATAGATTATGATCTTCCTATATATGGTTCCTTTTGTATTTATCTTAAGTACCCTCTTCTTTTTAACTAAATTTGGGAAATTTCCAAAAATTACTTTTTATATCTCATGACCTTTCCCATACCCCTGAGATTTCAGTAACATGTATGCCATATTGTTCTTACTATTACTGAGGAAAGTTTACTAATTCAATTTTTAAGTTTACAGATTACTTTTAAAAATCTCTTTTTTCTCTGTTTTTCATGTTGGGTAATTTCATTAGATTTGTCTTCAAGTTTAGTAATCTTTCTTTAGCAGTCTATCATAAATATTTTGTTTTGCATATTTTATTAATCTATTCTAAATCTATTCTAAATTATTTTTTGGCTCTAGTTTCTATTTTCTGTTGAGAGTTTCATCTTTTAACTAATTATGACAATTTTTACCTTAAAGCCTTTAAATGTCTTTTCATAGATTTGTTGAAATCTTGACTATTAAGTTTAACCTCTGAGTCATCTTGGGTTCTATTTTTATAAATTGATTATTTTCTTAAGTATCCATCTCACTTTCCTATCTCTGCACTTGTAGCAATTTTAAGCTTTGTGCTGAACATTTTGCATGAAGTTTTGTAAAGAATCTAAATTATGATATTGTCTCTGAAACATTGCCAAGGTTTGTGTTTTTTAACTTTTTTTTTTTTTGGTGGTTCTGGAGTTCCTGGAAGCCCTTCTACCTCCGGGCTACACTCCCAGACCTATTTTTACATTTTTATTTGGAAACAGGGTCTCCTAAGCCAGCACGCGCGGCTGGCTTCGAACCTGCGCGATCCTCCTGTCTCTGCCTCCCAAGCGCGGGGATTACAAGCGTGCGCCACCACGCCCGGCTAACTTTTTTATTATAAAATTAAATGGCAGATACTTGTGACCTTATTAAGTTTGGTTCCCATCTCTGTTAGGGTAGTTCTGTTTTTGGCTTAAGGTTAATCTTATGGATTGCTCCTATCTGTAGGTCATGGTCCTTACTCTTACTGGAATCTCAGGTGAAAGCTTGAGGTGTTCAGAAAGATCTTTTTACTCTCATACTCTAATATCTCTCAGCATTGCAGTCATCTAGTATTTCTATTCATAGTTAATTCTGTAATAAGCAATGTCTCTTACATGGAATTATCCCCTTACATGCTTATTTCAGACCATGGTTGAAAACCTGCAGAAACTCCCCATGCAATCTCTCTCCCCTATCCCTTTCATAAAGCCACTCTTCTTTGGCTACATGCTCTATAAATGGTAGCTTTTTTGCTAGCCTTATATTTAAATCTCTGCCTCTTCAGTATAGTGAGATTACAGTTCAAATTGGTCTCTATGTTCCTAAATTAAGGCAGAAAAGAAGCAGGAAAAATTTTTAAAAATTGAGTAATAACAATGTATTTCTCTGCTTTCAAAGGTCATTTTTGCTCTGAACCTTGTCCAATGCCTGAAAATAGTTGGTGTGTCAATTTTCTCCAGTTTTATAGTTATTTGTAGAAGAAAGGTCCAGCAACATGTCTAAACTCTGCCATGTCTAAAAAAAGAATAGCCCATGGATTTATATTTAAATTTCACAAAGACTTGTGAGATATTTGAGAAGTACTACTGTTATAGTCTAATCTTACTGAAAAATAAATTCAAGTTGTGAGTCACAATTTGAACCCAGGAAGTCAGATTCTGTGCTCCGACTCAAAAACTGCTTGTTTGTGTTTTTAATGATTGTCATTCTAATTGGAGTTAGGTAAAATCTCTGGGTTGCTTTGATTTGCATCTCTCTGCTAATGATGTAGAGCATTTTTTCATATATTTATTGGCCGTTTGAATTTCTTCTTTTGTGAAGTGACTATTTAGTTCATTTGTTCACTTTTTGATTGAGTTGTTTTTTTCAGTGCTGAGTTTCTTGAGTTCCTTGTATATTCTAGATATTAGTCTTTTAACAGAGGAATAGTTGGCAAATTTTTTCTCCCATTCTGTCAGCTCTGTTGAGGTACTTGATAGTTTCCTTTGCTTTACAGAAACTCTTCAGTTTAATGAAATCCCATGTATTGATTAACCTTTTAGTTTCTTGTGTCTTTGGGGTCTTGTTGAGAACATTTTTCACATATGCCTGTGTTGAAGTGTTGGATCTATGCTCTTTTCAAGGAGCTGCAACGTCTCTGGTCTGATTTCCAAGTCTTTGATCCATCTTGAATTGACTCTTGAGCAGGGTGAGTAAGTAGGGTTTTTTTTTTTTTTCTGCATAAAGTTAACCAGTTTTTTCTGCATAAAGTTAACCAGGTTTGGCAACACCATTTTTTTAAGAGGCTATCTTTTTTCCAGTGTATGTTTTTGGCTTCTTTGTCAAAAATCAATTGGCTTTAAGTGTGTGGATTTGTTTCTGAGTCTTCTATTCTGCTCCACTGGTTTATGTTTCTGTTTTTGTGCCAGTGCCATGCTGTTTTTATTATTATGGCTTTGTAGTACAGTTTGAAGTCAGGTATTATGATGCTAAATCCTGGCAAGGATATGGAGAAGTAGGAACTCTAATACATTGTTGGTGGGATTGCAAGTTAGTGCAACCACTTTGGAAAACAGTATGGAGGATCCTCAGAAGAATTGGAAAAAACCTATCAGCAATACCACTTCTGGATATTAAAACCAAATTACTGAACTAATGCATGCATCTATGTTCATATACACACAATTCACAATTGGCAAACTATGGAACCATCCAAAATGTCCATCAACAGATAAATGGATTACAAAACTATGGGAAATGTACACAATAAAATTTTACTCAGCTATAAAAAAGAACAAAATTATGTTATTTATAGTGAAATGGATGGAATTGGAGAACATTATGTTGAGTGAGATTAGTCAATCACAAAAAGTGTTGCTCTCCCTATTAAGTAGAAGTGAGAGAAAAAAGGATCATAGGAGAAACTTCATACAAAAGAGGAGAAATCATAGATGAGCAAAGGAGACCTAACTAGAGGTGATAAGAGAGGAAAAGAGGGAAACTCCCTAATGTGCAGGATTTACATTCACAAACATATCAAAGTCAATCACTAAGCCAAACATAAGAAGGAGGGAATGGGTTGGGAATTGAGGAAGAGATAAATGAGTGATGTGTGCATGTATGCCTCCACCTTCTTGTATTCCATTAAGATGTATGACTATAGTGCACCAATAAAAAAGAAAGAAAACTGTGCAGTCTAAGCATTATGAAGTTATGTTTATTTTCATCAGGGCATTTATCACATTCTCCATCTCATGTATTTACTGTTATTTATATTTTGTGTGTGTGTGTGTGTGTGTGTGTGTGTGTGTGTGTGTGTTTGCAAATTGTCTCCCTGTTGCTTAACACAGGAACAGACTCTTCTTGGGAATTCAATAAATACTTATTGAATAGTTACATGAATGCAAAGGCCAGGCCTATAACGTTTAAAAATAATATCTTTCTAAGTAGTTGGAATTTTAGACCTCATCTTGTCTGCCATCTTGTGGCAACAAAATTCTGCAACAAACAAAAAGTAGTGATGGGAAATGTATAAACAGTGTTATGCATCATTAGAATCTTTGCAATTATATACCCCAAAATACAATTAAATGATAGGAAAGGAGCTATAGTAGAATTTCACTCTGTGATAAGATACCACCTTAGGAATGTTCAAAACACCTATTGACAAACAGTAGCATTGTTTGATGAAGTGAGCACAGAGTTGCTATGTTTGGTGGGTCAAGCCAGCAATTCTTGTTGAAATAAATAGTGATAGCCATATCTGTTATATTGGACTTGTAATAAGAAAAAGAGAAAACCTTTTGTGTGACTTAATATTTCAGTGGCAATGCAAACCTATTTAATTTCAGAAGGTACTTTTTTAAATCTAAGAACCATAAAATTATGGTTCTTGTAGTCTTCTACATGACAAAACAATATACCTTTATTCTTATCAGAAGCAAAATTACATTATGATTTTAAAACTAATTTTTGTGTTAACAAGTCTCCTTAACACATGCAATAGACCTCACATTTACATAAAATGAAAGAAAGGCAGATGCAAATAGATGCAAAAAAGACTATTTTAATTTTGCTCCATGATTAAGATCAACTATCACAATGTGGTAATAATCCCAAAGCAGAATTCTGTAGTTAGTGTATTACTCATGGTTGTAAGCTATTTATAGATTAAATATCCTGATTAATTATTTTATGAAATATACTTGTTGATTATATTTCAGGTTGTTTTTAAATCTAGGATCTTTGAAAGTGTTTTTGTTGTTGTTGTTGTTGTTGTTTTTTGTGGGTCTGGGGATGGAACCCAGGGGAATTTGACCTCCACGCTACATCCCCTGCCCTATTTTTTATTCTTTATTTTGAAACCGGGTCTCACTGAGTTGAGGAGGGCCTCACTAAGTAGCTGAGGCTGTCCGCGAACTGTGATCCTCCAGTCTCAGCCTCCCGAATGCTGGGATTACAAGCATGCACCACCATGCCCGGCTCTTTGAAAGTGTTTTAAAGTAAAAATTATATGCACTGACTCTGTAGGCTCAGCAAAATCATTTTACTTCTTTTGGTGCATCATTAATTGTATGTTTAACCTCTATTGATTTGCATTTCTTAATGTTCAACTTAGATACAGAAGCAAAAACCATTTTAGGGTAGAAAAACTATACAAAAGTTAATCCAAATCTAACAGAGAAGATTGTGTTACTATTAATCATATTTTTTCCCTCAATAGTTTTTAGGGTCTTGAAAGAGAACTCTTAGCTTTAAAGCAGAAGTTTTCTAATTCTCAACAGTGAGCCTGTGGAAGTTGATTCTTGCATCTACAGAAATTGCATCATTTTATTGCATTATTTTATTTGAACTATAGAGAAAGTTTTGATCCTCATTCCCATACTCATTTTTAGTAAACTGAATTGAAAACTGACCATACCATTTGAGGACCACTTTTTTTTATTACTGAGTATGATTCAAAAATTCATTAAACAATTCTGATATCTATGAGGTATTTTCCTTAAAAATGTAAACCATGTTGGTGACCCTTCTGAGTATAATGAAAGTCATGGAGAGGGTGACACGTAATTGCTTTCACTGCATCTCAACTTATTATTGCTTACATATTCCTGTAAATTTCCTTAGCTAGTCTCAAATCTTATTAATTTTCTGATTATGCTCCTGATTCATCCTAGTTGTCCAGACATTCCAATATTTTGACATACTGAAATATATGCTACCTTTCCAGTACTGCTTCTTTCAAATGAAAATGGAACCAAGTTTCTTAAAAGACCATATATTATGACATTGGGTTAGAAAATATGGATGCATGAAATATTATTAGATATATAAGAGGCAGAAAGTTTTTTGGTGTCAAAGGGAACCTGTCTTTAGATTCCGTAATTCACTTAAGGGGAAGAATTTTTCCCATCCAGGAAGAAATGTTGTAAATTTCAAAGTGGTTTTGTCTTCTGTGGGTCTCTGATAACAACTCAAGAACATTATTAGGATTGTGAAAAATCTTGGGTAAAAATTTTGTATCCTAGTTCATGTGGGTTTGTAAATGAGTTTTACGATGTTGGTACATCTCTAATTTATATAACTGATAATTATGCTTCCCAGAGGCTATTAACAAAGCAGTTTTCATATTGCTAATAGTTTTTCCATCTGTATTCGAAGGAAGTTAAAGGATGTGAGATCAGAAAATGGACAACAAAAAAAGTTCTAGGTAAATTGCTCTAAGGTAGGATGAAATAGAGCCATCATAATTTCAAGGAAAAGATTATTTCCTTTATTATTTGAAAGGCATAACAAAATCACTTCATCTTTGCTGCATATTAATAGTGATAGGAGCAAGACTTTGGAAAGGACACAAGAAATATCCATTTTTTATAGAAGAAAATATAAAAGAAAAGAAATCCTGGGAATTCTCGGAAGACACATGATAATATAATGATACTGAGTTCTTGAGGAGGCTATAAATATAAAAAAAAATTTAGGATATAGATAAAAAGTATTTCACTCCTTTGGAAAGCTGTCCAAAGGATTATAGAATCCTTTGAATCAACTATGTTATCTTTAAATAGGCTCGTTAGTATCACTTCCCTTACTTACCTTCTTCTCAATAGCAATTTGTCCCTACAGCTATCTGCCTTTTAATTTTCTCTGTGTTGTGAAAATACATGGCTATGTTTTTCCACTGAGTTTTGAGATCCCCGTTGTTACCTACATGATTTGCACAACTCTCTATAAGTCAAATAGCAGGTAAATTATTTTTGATATTTCATCTTTAATTTAAATTAAATGAAAGGTGATAAGATGAACTAGACAAGCACCTTCAACCTGCATGCATAGTATTTACTTGTGGTTCTTAGTATTTCAATTTACCTGTGTGCATGATTCAGAGCAAGGTCAGGTTTCCTCATCCGTAGATAGCAGGTAACAAGCTTTGTCTCAATGAAACTTGCCACGCTTGCTATGTTTTCAGCAGATGACTCAAATGTGTTTCCTATAACTGCGCCTTTGCTGCAAAGCTTAAAAAAAAAGAACACTTTAAATTTCCTAATAATTATGTTAGGTAATTTATCTTTGGAATGAACAGAGCATACATATTCTTTACCAAACTATAAGTCAAATATTAATGTTCTGATTGTAAATTGAATAAATTGTTTCTATACATAACTAAATACACAATACATAACTAAAATAATATGTGACACATTTTACTGTAAAATATAAAATATTTTAAAAGTATGATAGATTTTAAAACTGTCATTTGCTTAGACAGTCTTTTTTAAATAAAACACAATAAGCAAAGTTATTAACAGAAAACTAGGCATAAATCATACTAAATACCAGTGCTTTTATGAAAACCCAGCTGAGCAATGATCTAGCACACTATCACATTTGATTTAATATAATAAGGGGTATCAGAAGTAAACTCCTAGGAACCATTAACATGATCAGTGATTAATTTGAGCCTGAATCATATTCTCTAGGATGTAATTGAAAGAAAAGAAGTGAAAATTTATTAGAATTTATTGGCAGAGGTCACAGTATTTGAAAAACATGGCAAGAATGTGGAATTCTTAATAAAAATTCCAGGAAGTCAATAGTTTCTGGGCAACAGAGATAAATTGTAGAATAATAAAATAATTATTGTTTCAAGAATCCCAAACATTAAGAAATATCAGTAATATGACAAGAGTAGGTTGATGCTTTTTTCCCCCACCTCAGAGTTTTTCTACAGTTTTGGAATTAAGAATAATGGAAAATTAGGCCAGACGTGGTGGCGCACGCTTGTAATCCCTGTGCTTGGGAGGCTGAGACAGGAGAATCGCACAGGTTTGAAGCCAGACTCAGCTATTCAGTGAGGCTCTCAGAAACTTAGTGAGACCCTGTTTACAAATAAAATATAAAATAGGTCTGGGAGTGTAGCCTGAAGGTAGAAAGCCTCTGGGTTCCACCCCCAGTACCCCCACCCCCCAAATAAAAGTATAATGGAAAATTAAACTTCTGTTAATTGACCCTTACCAGAATACCTTCTTTGCTCTTTTCTACCTCCCTCTGTTCACATACTAGTGAAAATGTTCTCACCAGAGTTAGTAATATTTGGAGCTAATAACTACTTATATGTAATTTAAAATAAAATTTCTTGTGTTTGAAATATTATTTGTTTAAATGATAGAATTTAAAATAATTTTTTTCTTTCATAGATTTTCTCAAGATAGTATTGCCATTTATATTATATTATTATTAAATTTATTAAAATGCAATTTAGCTATTTGAGAGTGGCTATCTTCTGTCCTAAAACATATCTGACTCTTTAGTTTTGTCCCCAAACTATGAATTACAAAATAATCTAGAATCTAGATATCAGTATTCCTAGTTTCAATTGGTAGTTATGTCATTGCTAGTATCTTTTTTTTTTTTTTTTTTTTTTTTTTGCAGTACTGGGGATTGAACCCAGGGTCATTCTTCTACCTTCAAGCTATACCCTCAGCCCTATTTTTTATTCTTTATTTTGAAAGAGAGTCTCACTAAGTTGCAGAGGGCCTGAGTATCTGAGGCTCCTGTCTCAGTGTCTCAAGTATTGAGATTACAAGTGTGTGCCACCACATCTGGCTTGCTATTATATTTTGTGTCATTTTTTATATTATTTATTAAAAACTTTTGCCATTTTGATAGATAAAATATGTCACTTCACTCAGTCAATAAATATTTATTGATATTTACAATTATTTTCTAATCAAATATTGTCTTTATATTTTAATATCAATTAGGCATTTTTATAGGACTTAGCTATTTTTAGCTCTTTGTAAATTTTATTTTCTACTGCTTGCCTATATCTATTATTATATTAATCTTTATCTTGTTAATTATTATAGCTGCTTAGTTAATTAAACTATTACTCCTTTTCTGATAGCAACTATATGTACATAATCAAATGCAGAAGCTTTATTCCAAAATTATCTAAAAATGTTATCTTTTTATAAAGGTTCTTATAAAACATATTATAAAACATTTCTTTTTATTATTTTGGATGAAAAGGAAAGATTACTTGTGGATGATACCATAGAAAGGACCTCAGTCAATTCTAAATCTGAATAGTTCATAAAGAGGACCCAATGAGATTGGTAATAGGAGAGATGAGACATTTAACACATATTTAGTAATTATGCTTGAGATTCTGACTTCAGAAATGTCAATGTGGTTGTAAGTGGTCTTTAAAGCATAATTTTGGAAAACATTATAGTTTCTATATGGTAGCTTAAGACAACATTTTTCTCTTTAAATTTGATTCTAAATTAAAAGACCCAGAAATGCTTAAACAGTTTTCCAGAAAAGAGTTTGGCATAACTATGAAACACAAAATTATAGAAAACAAAATTAGAAGAATGTATGTAGTTTTATTTATCAATAGCTGCTAGCATTAAAATTGTAGACTTCCTCAATTTTATCTCATAAGGAAAATCAGCATCTCCCCTGCCCCTCAAATCTTAAATATCTACTAACTCTTTGAGTAAAATCTTAACAAATATAACACAAGTCAAATATTGTATGTGTTCTTTGTTCCTCCTATCCATGGTATTCTCTTATTTGATGGTGTGGACAATTGTCCTTTCTCAGGCATGCTTTTTATGGTATATACGTGCCAGGCTTTTCAGAGTAGTGAGGGAACAGCTTCCACAAACACATTCAGATCCTTCATGGCAAGAGCAAGCCGACCTTCAGATTTCAAATATTAAATATATGGTCTGTGAACATTGACACAAAGTGAAGAATAAATGCCTAATCTCCTAATGTCTGCAGTAGTTTCCATTTCTATGAGATTCAAGGCCAGAAAAGGAATAAAAATGATCAGTCTTAAGACACAAATAAAAATACTCCATGAAACTAAATTATAAGACAGCAATGAAAGACAAAGATGATTTTTCATAACAGATTAAATTGGAAGGCAACCTGCTGGGTAGCTTTATGTATATTTGTGGTAATCTTATTTTTATCAATCAAGTATCATAAGATTGAAAACTTTACTGATTTTATCAAAGATTGCTTTATTTGTTATTTTCCAAAGTTGAACATCTTTGAAGTCAGCTTGGCAATAAGGAAACTGTTGTAAAATATACTGAAGTTACAGGTAGAATTATAGGTACATATAGCCATGCTGCTGGCAGATCTTGAAAAACATTCCAGGTATTTTTTTAATTTTTTATTGGTGCATTATACTCATACATCATATTGGGGTAAAAAACTTGTTTGAACATACATGCACACATCACCAATTTAACCCCTACCCAATTCCCACCCCATTCCCTCCCCAACCCTCCTTCCCTTGCTTGGCTTAGTGGTTGACTTCGAAATGTTTAAGTACATTGTGAGAATTTCCTTCTTCCCCCCTCCCATCCCCTCATTTAGGTTGTCTTGTTTGCTCCTCTATAGGATTTCCTTTTTCATCTAGAGTTTCTCCTATGACCCATTTCTCCTTAGCTTTCACATATTAGGGAAAGCATCTGATTTCTTATTTTTTGTGCCTGACTAATCTCACTTAGCATAATGTCCTCCAGTTCCATCCATTTCCCTTTTGAAAATGATGTAATTGAGGGTTTTTTTTGATGGCTGAGTAAAATTCCATTGTGTACATATATCAGAGTTTTGTAATCCATTCATCTGTTGATGGACATCTTGGCTGGCTCCATAGTTTGGCTATGGTGAATTGTGCAGCTATGAACATAGCTATGAACATAGATACACATGCATTAGTTTGGTAGTTTGGTTGCTTTCTTTTGGGTAGATACCCAGAGGTGGTATTGCTTATCAAATGGTAGATTTGTTCCCATTCTTCTGAGGATTTTCCATACTGTTTTCCAAAGTGGTTGCACTAATTTGCAATCCCATAAACAATGTTTTAGAGTTCCCACTTCTCCACATCCTCGCCAGCATTTGTTGTTGTTTGTGTTTTGAATGATTGCCATTCTAGTTGGAGTTAGGTGAAATCTCAGGGTAGTTTTGATTTGCATCTCTCTGATTGCCAATGATGTTGAGCATTTTTTCAGGCATTTATTGGCCATTTGAATTTCTTCTTTCATGAAGTGTCTATTTAGTTTGCTTGTCCATTTTGTTATTGGATGATTTGTTTTTTTAGTGTTGAGATTCTTGAGTTCTCTGTATATTCTAAATATTAGTCCTCTATCGGAGGTGTAAGTGGCAAAAATCTTCTCCCATTCTGTTGGCTCTCTGTTGAGGTTATTGACAGCTTCCTTTGCTGGTATTTTTGGAATTTTGAGTTTTTATGCAGATATTTTTATGAGTTGAGAGTTTAAGTCTCTAGAAAATGAAGGACTTTCATGTGATGTGAATTGGTTTAAAATGTAGGAAGAGTGACTCTTCAACTTATGTTTGCCTAAAAATACACTCTTTAAATCTTTCGTGAAGTAAGTCATAGAGCTAAGAAAATAAAATAATTATCTAAAATTAAGTATCAGTAAAAAGATTTTGAATTAAGAAAAGTATTATTAGGTGTTAATATTTACTTCAAAAGGAAGGCTAAAACATTTGTGAATAAAGTGTGGGCAAATGAAGAGTATAATATTTAAGCAAAAATGGTCAAAACTCTTGTAAGTATAGTTGGTATTTTAATAAGAATTAAATATTAAAAGAAATTTCAGTAGTAAATTAGAATTTTAAATATATTTTTATTGGTGCACTGTAGTCTCACATCATAATGTGATTAAGAGTGATAGTGACATATATGTACGCAGCACTTGGTGATCTTCCCTTCTCCCTCCTCACTCTCTTTCCCCACACTTGATATTGAGTTGTCCTTGGTATTCTCACATATGCACATAATTTCAATGGAATACTTTCTTTATGAATACCCCCTTCCCCTTACCTAGACCTCCTCTCTCACTCCACTGAAGTTTTTCCTCTATTATCTACAGTCTCTCTGTGTCTTGATTACTCAGTAATAAGCTCATGTTCCACAATAATTTCCTAAAATAATAATATAATAAGATTTTGAAGTTGTAAAATATTTTTTAGATTTCTTTCAGTTCTTAAAGTAATTAACATCAAGTGTGGTTTGAGAAATTATGCACAAAGAAATATCAAGGTTTCTTGAATAAAAACATAAAAAATAAAGCACAGCTGGGAATGGTGGTGTATGCATGTGATCTCAGTACTTGGGAGGCTGAGACAAGAGAGTCACATGTTTGAAGCCAGTCTCAGCTACTTAGGTCCTCTGCAATTTAGTGAGACCTTATTTCAAAGTAAAGAATAAAAAATAGGGCTTGGGGTGTAGCTCAGAAGTAGAATTCCCCTGGTTTCAACCCCCAGTATCATAAATAAATAAATAAATAAATAAATAAATAAATAAATAGCACAACACTAGCAGAAATAGTCAATATTAAATGTTATATTGTGATCACATTCTTAAAAATGCTGCAGTACCTTTTTATAAAAATTAGACTCATCATTAGGAATATTTATATTGCTAATGGATTCTCTCTTATTAGAATATTACATGATTTATATTTAACTATTATATTCCTGGGATATAAAATCTCCAAAAATTTAGTATAGAACAATAAATCTTAAGAAACATAATAACATTTGAGTTATCAAATAGACACAGATACATATCATCATCCAATTCATAATTTTTAAGGTTTTCAGAGCTAGGCATGGTGGCACACACCTGTAATCCTAGTACTCGTGAAGCTGAGACAAGAGGATTACAGGTTTGAGGACAATCTCAGCATGTAATGTCTCAGCAAGTAATTTGACTCTCATAAACCCAATGAAACTCTATTTACAAATAAAAAGAAGATAGGGCTTAGAGTATAGCTTGGAGGTAGAATGTCCCTGAGTTCAATCCCTAGTGCCACACACAAAACAAAAACAAAAACAATAAACAAAACAAAAACACAAAGATTTTCATGTTTTCAGAAATTATAAAAAAAGAAAGATGGAAGTCTGTACTCTATCCTCATATATAATTTTCATTCACTATTAATATGTATTTTCTGTACTTTTGAATGATTTTGTATCAAAAAGAATACATTATGGATCATAAATAATATATTATGAAAACATTTACAACAATTTATATCCTTTGCTTTTTATTTTTTAACTAAAAATTACAACATATTAAAAAAAACTCATGTGACAGTTGTAGTTAAATACTTCAAATATAGATCTGAATACCACAAGCAATGGGAAGTAAACTCACACACACACACACACACACACACACACACAAAACACTTCATCCAAATACAAACAACAGAATACACATTTTTCTCAAGTGCTTTTGGAAAAGTTGCCTATATATATATAATATCCTGGTTCATAAAACAAACCTCAACAAATTAAAATAAATTAAAAAATAAATTAAAATCATTCTGAGCATTGACCATAATGGAATCAAAACTCAATAGGAAAATATCCCAAATACTATAATCTGAAAGTGAATTAAAGTTATATATTATACCAAAAAAGGACACATAGATGATAATTAAGTATATAAGCTGATGCTTGGCATCATTAGTCACTACATAAATATAAATTCAAACCACAGGGAGATATCATTGCATACCTATCAAATGGCTAAATAAAAAATAGGGACAACTTCAGAATCTGAGAGTGCTGGCAAAATGGATCACTCACCCATTGCTGGTAGGAATGCAAAATAGTACTGCCAGTGTGGAAACAATATGGCAACTTGGAATAAAGCTAAACATGCAACTATTGTACAACCCAACAACTGCACTTCTAGACCCTCAGCCCAGGGGAATGAAGGCTTATGTTCATACAAAAGTCCATATGCAAATGTTTATGACAACTCAATTATTAACAGCCTCAAAGTGGACACAATCTATAATGCCCTTCAATAGTTAAATAATTAAACTAACTGTGGTACATTGTATACTATGAAGCATTATTCAGTAATAAGAAAGAACAAACTAGAGATAAATGAGTTGAAGAATCTTTAGGAAATATTCTGAGTGAAAAAAGCTAGTCTGCAAATTTTACATACTGTGTGATTATATGATAAAATAATAAATGAGATTAGTAATTGTTAGGGGTTAGGATCGGATGAATATTGTTCTATAGAAAGGAACCCTTAAAGTGATGATACTATAGTGTATTATAACTTTGGTGGGTCAGTGTGAGGATTCACACACAATAAAATTGCATAGAAACAATAATTCCCAAACATATAGGAGTGCATGTAAATATGAAGAAATTTTAGGACTTGTAGATTGTATCAATGACAATATTTTAGTTGTGAAAATATACTAAGGCTTGCAAGAGAGTGCTTGTAGGAGAAACTACACGAACAGTATATGAATTCCTTCTTCACTATAACTGCATCTGAAACTATGAGATTATTTCAAAAAATAAAAATGATTATGTTATGATTTAGGTACTTTTATTTTATCCCTTGTGTTTTTTTAATTTTTTCTTTTTGAAATAACTATTTTTAACTGAAATTTTGTATGAAAAGATAAACCATATCCAAGGGAAAAAGTTTTCCTTAAGCTTTTTTCCATCAAATTATAGAGATAACAATTCATAATAATAAAGTTTGCTCTGATGTTCTATTCACAAGCCATTATGAAAAAATGCATCAGGTCCTTCACATTACCATTGGTAGGGTCTGTTATTTTATGTTATTTGCCAAGAGATAAAGGTTGTGTTTAGTGATATTCACAGGTGGAGAGAGTGGGGAGTCATTTTTATAATGTGATCTTTTTTTTCTCTTAGTAATCTTTCAGTTTGTTAGCATCTACTTCAAGTAATTTTTTCAGAGTATATGTGGACAGTAACATTTTCAGCTCATGACTTACTGAGAATGTGTTATTACTGACATGAGTGAATGTGGCTGAGTACATATTTTTTGGGGACATAACCATTTTCTCTAGAAATTCATTATTCTCCATTTATTTCTGGTATTTAGCAGCAGAAGAAAAAACAATACTTTTTGATAAAAGTAAACATAATAAAAATTTTTTCTATGCTTAAATTTTTTTCTTCTTACACATGTAATTTTTTTGCAATTTAAAGTTGCTACTTCCAAGAGTTCAGATGTATTTTATATTCATCTATTTGCTTAGAGAAATGTTACTTTTTATTTGCATAATTTAAATATTTTTGCTAACTTAGAAAAGTTTTCTTAAGAGATATCTTGAATTATAGGTTTTTATACAACCAGTGTTTCTTTTTTTTCCTTAAGAAAACAACTCTTTATATCTATTATTCTGACTTTTTTTCATTTTAGAATAGTTTTAAGATTGCATTTTGGACTTCCGGGAAGATGGCGACCGAGAAAAGCGGGGTTTAAGAGCCCCTCTAACAACCAATCTCCATTACCACAAAATCAGTGCCTTTCATAGCCAGAAAACACCATCACCAGAGAAACAAAAATATCACCAGGCTCCAGAGAGAAAGCGGACTGAGAACAGAGCTCAGAGCAACAGAGGAGATACACCGGCCTCATGCCCAAGGACGCGGCAGCAGCGCCATACTGCCGGCGGCAGCGGCGACTTCACCGGACGGCTACAGCAAGCCGAGGTGAGCCGCTGCGGAGCAGGCAGGCGGGATTTCTCAGCGCAGGGAGCATCTAAAGCTCCCAGTGGCTGAGCTCAGCACACGCTGCAGGGACTCAGAGTGGAACTCAAAACCAAGAAGAAATAAGCCAGCCTCAAGGCCGAGGGCGTAGCAGCGGCACCATATTGCCACCAGTGGCAGCAGCAGCGAATTCACCGAGTCCAGTACAGCTACATATGCGAACTCAAGAACAGTGAGTCAAATAGCGGGCAACAGAGGAGAAATCCCAGTACTGTACTTCCTGGGACTTGACCCAGTGGGGGAGTGGCAGTGGCAGAGATATCACACCATAGGAGAACGTGCAACCTGGCAACCCCTATAGTTTAAAGCAGCCTCTATCGATTCCCTGGGTCGGAGGCTCTGTGATACAATCCAGTAAAGGAGTAGTGGGGTCTGAGATACTACAGACTCGAGATCCAGAGCACCTTAAGTGAAGTCATAGTGACCCAAGGGAAGAACCCAGAGAAGGCACAAACTTCCTAAATCATGGGAAAGAGGAATAACACGGGAGCAATGAATGCCCACAAGCCCACAACATCAGAACCCGATAAAACAGAAAATCAGAGATTTCTAGAAGATCAAATCAGAAAAATAACTGTAGAAATAATAGAGGTGCTTCGAAAAGAACTCAGAGAGAGCCAAAAAGAGATAAAGGATGCAATTAATGAAGTAAAGGCCTCAATTCAAAGCACAAACAACCGATTAGACCAATGGAGAACAGAATCTCGCTCTTAGAAGATGATCATTCCAAAAATGAACGCATAGTTTCTAATCTAGAAAAAAATATCCAACAACAGGAATCTGACATTGAAGAAATATGGGCCCATTTTAAGAGAGCTAACCTAAGAATAATTGGAATAGAGGAGGGAAAAGAAAGTGAAAGCAAAGGGATCAACAATCTCTTCAAGGAAGTAATAGCAGAAAATTTTCCAAACATAGAGCAAGACGTTGATACACAGATCCAGGAAGCTTATAGAACTCCCTTTGGACAGGATCGGAGAAGAGGATCCCCATGCCACATAATTGTCAAAATGACCAATGTGGAAGCCAAGCAGAGAATCTTAAAGGCAACAAAAACAAAGGGCCAAGTGACATTCAGAGGCAAACCAATTAGAATCACTCCAGACTTCCTAAACCAAGTCATGAGAGCCAGAAGGGCTTGGAGTAACATATTCCAAACTCTGAAAGAAAATAACTTCCAGCCAAAAATTTTCTACCCAGCAAAACTTTCTATCAAGTTAGATGGAGAAATAAGAAGCTTCCATGACAAAAAGAAACTGAAGGAATTTATGTCTTCAAAACCAGCGCTAGAGAAAATACTCAAAGAGATTAACTACAAAGAAGAAATAGGTAACACACACCAGAACCAGAGAAACAAGAGTTTCCATCCAACAGATAACTAAGATTGGTTATATGTGGAGATTCATTATTTATGTTAGTCTTTTACCTATCTCTAAATTGTATTGTTTGCCTTTATTGTTGTTAATTTTTAGGATTTCTAGTTGGAATATTAATATACCTTCAGATATAGCATTTGGAAATATTTTATCCAATTCTATTAGTAACTTTTAACTCTGTTTACAATGTCTTTGGATATACAATATTTTTTTATTTATTAGGGAGTCTGTATACTCTTCTGTTGCCTGCGCCATTGAAATCATATCCAAGAAATCACTGCCAATTTCAAGGTTGTGAGGTTTTATGACCCAGATTTTCTTCTAAAAGTTTATAGTCTTAAGATTTATATTTAGGTCTTTTATCTATTTTGAGTTAATACTTGTATATGGGATTAGGTAAGGGTCCAATTTTATTCTTTTCCATGTAATTATTATTTTTCAACAATATTTAGTTAAAAGATTATTATTTCCACCACCAAATGTTCGTGGAAACCTTGTCAAAAATAACTTGACAATATAGGGAAGAATTTAGCTCTAGGCTTGTATTTAACTCCAATGGTTTATATATCTGCCTTTAGAACAGTACTACACTGTTTCAATTATTGTAGCTTTATATGGTTTGAAATCAGAACATATATATCTTCTAGCTTTGTTCTTTTTCAAGATCGTTTTGGGTATCTAGAGTCCATATTCCATATTAGGATAGATTTTTTTCTGAAAAATAAATATATAAATATATGATAGTTTCACCTAAAAAAATAGAAAAAAATATTCTCTGGTAAGAAAGAAAGCAAAAAGAAATATTGAAATGTTATCTTTAAGTCATCAAAAGCTTGGTATCAGACAAATGAAACAGTTCTGTGAGATTATCATTTTTAATTTTGGATAAATTGCTATAATACTAGATGTCAACCACTAAGCCAAGCATGGGAAGGAGGGATGGGGAGAGAATGGGGTGGGGATCGGGTGGGGGCTGACTGGGTGATGTGTGCATGTATGTCTACAAAAGTTTGTATCCCACTATGATGTATGAATACAGTGCACCAATAAAAAAAAAAAGATTGCATTTTAAAATAGTGTTTTAAGATTGTGCTCTACCGCTGGCTTTATTTTCATTATTAGTTCTATACGTATTTATATAAAATTAACACTAATAATAAATGCCAACATTTAAAATGTTTAGTATATATATATTAGTTTGTCACTAGACAAACAGAACTCACAAGACACATATATGGTAAAATAAGCTTATCAAATCATTTTCAGTTCAAATCAGTGTAGTCCCAAGTGGCCAACTGCATGTGGAGAGTCAAAGGCAAGAAAAGCAGGTTCAGCAAAGATAAGAAACAGTGGCTGGAGATAGAAAAGACAGTTATTTTATTCACTAGTGAAGGCTCAGCAAGCAAAGCTTTGGGTCTCAGTCCTGATACTGAACATATAAACTCTTTTATACATTTGATCACCTAAGGTTGGGAGGGAAGGTCTAGGCATGAGACATGCATTTCCTAGAAGAAGCATGATGGCAGAAGCAGACCAAACAATTAATCATTATATTGTTTTTCTTTCAATCACTGCTTTGTTTATATTGGAGATAGCCTCTGCTGGGTTGTACCCTGAGCTGTCTAGAGTGACTCTGTCTCATTTAGATCTGAGGGAGCAGGGAGCCTGTGCTGTCTTATCTCCTGAACTACTTACTTGTTAACAGATTAGGGGGCCTGTGAGGAAGTCTTATTCATTTATTTATTTGTTTTACTTATGCCAAAAATAGTTATAATAAAAAACTAAGGAAACAGGAGGTCCTCCCCATTTCCCCCTTTTAAATATTCTTAATATATTTAATGAAAAGTTCTTAATTTTTGAAATTACTTTCAAGCAGAGGCATAGGGTGCCATATGGGAGTGGGTCTTCCTTATATAATAAGGTTTTTATTACCTGTTGGATTAACTCCCCGGCACATGATATGAGGCAGCACCTAACAGAATGTTACTGGTGTTAAGGAGGTTAAGATCGAGGCCAATAAATTTTTGCAGCTCTGGAATCATTTTTGGAGCATATTGCTAAAATGGTTGTTAACATCAGAGTTTTCTGCCAACTTATCAGCTAGGGTGTTTAGTCTGTTCAAGGCTCAGGTGATGGTTCCATCAAAGGCATTGTCATTTGGTATAAAAGTGTAGCATTGACCCCCACAGATCACACAAACACCTGCTTTTTCTGCCAGTAAATATCTAAAACCACCCTGTTTTTCCAGGCCATTTGGCTGGTGGGGGCCTAATTGATAAGCAATTCCTTTTATTGCATCATGGGTACAATCAACAAATCTTTGGTACTTAGAGTATATGTAATTTATCAAATCTACTTTTTTATTTATTATGACCCACCAGAAAAGAGATTCAAAGTCTACTACTAGTTGATTCCTTGCTTTGAGATCATCTGAAATTCTCCTGTGCATCCCTATGACATCTATGTACACATGGGGATCAAAAGACTCTCTTGGACCAGGTATTATCTCATTCTGGTTTCTGTGGAGACCTTTTTCCCCCCTTCACATTGATTAAGTGATAGTGAATGGGATGATTAGCTGAACCAGTGCACAGGTTTCTCCCCAGGAACTTGTCAGGATTGAAAATAAATCTGAGCCACAATACCACAAGACATTCCATCAATAAAAACAAGAACTAATCTCAAAATAACCTGAACTCAATTTTGTCAAGTTTTTGTATTTGTCAACCTGGAGAGCTGCTGTTGGTTTTTGTAGGCTGACACAACATATGACATGCGTCAAATCTGACAACAATAGGTTTATAAACTTTGGTTAAATTAATGGTGAATATTGCAGAGACTGGCTGTAACAACTCTATTAGTCCTTCCCACAGCATGAGAATTGCCATTTTATTTTATTCTAGCAATGCAATTCAAACTGGGTGTACAACCTAATTGCGAAAATTAAGACTACTACTAATGTTAATGATGTACATTAACAACAAAGTCAATCACTAAGCCAAACATGAGAAGGGGGAGGGGAGAAATTGGGGGTGGGAATTGGGTAAGAGCTAATTGGGTGATGTGTGAATGTATACCTCCACTGTCTTGTATTCCATTATGATGTATGACTACAATGCATTAATAAAACTTTTTTTAAAAAATTGAGATTACTATAAACTTACTTAAGGCACTTATGACATAAAACTTAGAGTTAAATTTTGAGGCATGAGATATGGTGCTCCTCAGTCTTCCACCATGCACTGGCCTATCAGCTCCTGGGTATGACTGGAGCAGAGTGAGCCATTTTTTTTTTTTTTTTTTTTTTTTTTTTTTATGAGCTGCTACTGAGTCATCACTGGAGCTTTTGGCTCTGGGGATGTTGGCTTTAGGTGGCTGAAATGGATCTAGGTAGCAACATCCTCAACTTTTATTACTATTGGAATGGGAAAAATAACAGCAAAGGGCCTCTTTGCCATTCTGGACAACTAATTCTTGCAGAATTTGGGAGGAACCAATGATTTTTGTACAATTTTGATCCTTCATTTGAGATGTTATCCTGTGGACTAGTAGGGTATTTTGGCATCAGTCTTTCTTTCTTTCTTTCTTTCTTTCTTTCTTTCTTTCTTTCTTTCTTTCCTTCTTTCTTCCTTTCTTTCTTCCTTTCTTCCTTTCTTCCATCTTTCTTTTTTGATTTTTCTTTTTCCACATCTTCTGCCCTGCCTTATATTCTCCCTCTGATGAAGTGACCCTAATTTCTTTTAGAAAAATGGGATGACAACTGCTCTAACTGCTGCAAACTGGTAGGAGGTGCTGTTGGAGTATTGCAGTTAGGGTCTCGGGGGGATGAACTAGAAGACCTTAGAATAACAAATTCTTTAAATGCTTTATTATTTTTATAATCATATGTAGGTGAAGAGTGAAGGAGCCTAGTTATCTTGGCTCAAAGTAAAAGTCCTGTACATTTTGGGAACATAAATATTTCTAGCATATAAAGATGTTAGCAATAATTAATGTTACAGTCACACAGAAATTGACTTTTACTTTTGAAGTAAAATTTAGAATCCAGGGCTCAGTAAGATAACCACAAAAAAACAGAGATGGCAGAGAACTTTAAACCTTTTAATTAATTAATTAATTGATTTTTGTGTGGTACTGAGGATGGAACTTAGGGACATTCTATCTTGAGCTACACACCCAGACCTATTTTATTCTTTTATTTTTGAAACAGGGTCTCATTTAGTTGCGGAGGGCCTCACAAGTTACTGAGGCTGATGTTGAATCTGCCTTTCTATTGTCTCAGCCTACCAAGTACTAGTATTGCAAGCATGCCCCATTATACTCAAATTACTATTAACCTTTTAAATAATTTTTAAATATAACCAACTTTATCATTTATGCAAAAATTTTTGTAAGCTTTTTTGCCACATTTTGTGACTTATTAAACTTTCTCTGACTTATTTAAAGCTTTTGATATTACCTTAGTCTTTTTCTTAAATTTGGGACAATCTTAGGATAAACTTTATTATACAAATCTTTTTTTATTTTCTAAAATATTATCTTTTTACCCATTTTTTACCAAAGCATTTTGTACTCGTGTACTTTCTTTACATCTCTATTGTTTTTTACATACTGGCTTATTTTTTGTCATAATTCCTTTTAAAATTTTTTTTAATTTTTAATTTTTTAAATTTTTATTGGTGCATTGTAATCATACATCACATTGGAATACAACACTTGAGAGGACATACAAGCACACATCATCCAATTAGCCCTCATCTAATCCCCATCCCATTCCCTCCCCCTCCCTCAATCCCCTGCTTGATTGGTGATTATCTTTGATACATTTGTTTACATACCTCCTGAGTTTTAAAGAGGTTCCATCCTCTCCCATCTCATACCCATTGATTGGTCACCTTAATTGCTTTGCTATAGGGCCCTTCCTATATCTCAACCTCCTCCTGTTACCTCTTTCCTCTTAGATTTTGCTAGTTAGGGGAAGCATCTGGTTTTTATTTTCTGTGATATTTCTCTGTGCATGCTGTATTGCAAGTTCCGATCCCACTCTTGACGGCCCTAGTAGTGGCCTCGCCACCCGGAGGACTCTGATCCCGACCTCGCTGGCTCCAGCACTGGCCTTGCCTCATGGAAGGCCCCGATTTTGGCCTCGCTGGCTCCTGCACCGGCCTAACCCCTCGGCTGGCTCCGATCCCGGACTCAGAGGCCCCAGCACCGGCCTTGCCTCACAGCAGGCTCTGATCCCGGCCTTGCTGACCCTGCCACCAGCCTAACCCCTCGGCAGGCTCCTATCCTGGCCTCGGAGGCCCCAGCTCCGGCCTTGCCTCACAGCAGTCTCCGATCCAGGCCTCGCTGGCCCTGGCACCAGCCTAACCCCTCAGCAGGCTCCAATCCCAGCCTTGGAGGCCTTAGTAGCGGCCGTGCCTCACAGCAGGCTCCGATCCTGGCCTTGCTGACCCTGGCAACAGCCTAACCCCTCACCAGGCTTAGATCCCAGCCTTGGAGGCCCCAGCACTGGCCTTGCCTCATGGCAGGCTCTGATCCCGGCCTCATTTGCCCCAGCACCAGCCCTGCCTCACAGCAGGCTCCAATCCCAGCTTTTCTGTCCCCAACCGGCCTCACCCCTCGGCAGGCTCCGATCCGAGCACCCTCTTCACCCAGCAGGTTGTCCCACGTTTCCGAGGGTGCGTGGTGGTAGCATTCTGCCTCTGGGGTTATTTCTTCAAAAGTTCCAGGTGTAATGCAACAGATCTCTGCCTCCCCTGAGTACTGGCCACTGCCATTGCCACTGCCTCCACCATTTCAAATCTTTCCCAACCTCTTTTTCCACTCTGTGTGTTGTCCAATGTTCCTAAGCATGGGCGATGGTAGCATTCAGCGTTTGGGATAATTTTTTCCAGGTGATAAGGTTGGTAGGATCAGATTTCTGCCTCTCCCGAATACAAGTCTTCACCGCCATCACGGCAACCACTTCCAACACCGCCTTCCTCCTAGGTCTCTGCTAAACTCTCTCCTTAGAGGTGATGTCCAGGATTCTTAAGGATGTAAAGAAGAAGCAGTCCTCCTTTGCGGGGAATTTTTCCAAAAGTTCCAGTTCAGTTGGATAAGTTTTGTCTGCATCTCCAGTATCCTGGCAGCCGCCACGGCCATCTTGACCCCTTTCCGACATTTTTCTTTCTTTCTTTCTTTTTTTTTTTTTTTAATAAGAGAAGACAGTATGTGTTGTTTGAGGTGGTTGTGGGATTAGGCACTCGGTAGCACTGTGGCCCGGGCCCCAGTTCTTCCGGGGGTCCAGCGTGCCCCACGCAACCCCTGCCCAGAGCCCAGGGCCTTGTGACCCAGGCCCCGGTAATTCTGGGGTTCTGGTGTGCCCTGCGAGACCCCGCCTGGGGCCCAGGGTCCTGCGGCCCGGGCCCAGTTCTTCTGGGGTTCAGCGTGCCCCATCATAATTCCTATTTTAACTTTATATTTTGAAACAATTTAAAAAAATTTTTTAATATTGAGATAAAAGTATGTTTTCCTTAACTAAAAATTTTATTTTGTGACAAAATAAGAAACAAAAATCATTTCTTACAGTGACTTGGACTTTAAAGCACTATAATGTTTTTCAGATGTTTACATTCCATTTAGGACTAACTAAAATAACAAACCTCCAAGCAACCTTTAATAGCAAAATTGTCTTAGTAAAAGCAGAAGGAGAGCAAAAGAGTAAAAAAGAGAAAGTCAACTCTGTAACTGAAATTTAGTAGTTTGTTTTTTCTGGAGGCGGCTTTTTTGGAGGGACAAAATGATCCTGCTGATAAAAGAGCTGTAATTTTAAATAGAATTAAGAGTGAGACTTGAACCCAGGTTAGCTTGGTTTTCTGACATATTTTTAACCCATTTTTGATAGATTTATTTATTTATTTATTTATTTATACTTTACCTAAACTCTGTGGCCTATATGTGGAGTGCAGCTGAACTATTGCAATCCCACTAACAGTGTAGAAGAGTCCCTTATTTTTCCACAACCTCACCAATATTTATTGTTATTTGACTTCTTTTTATTTTGGGGAGTACTTGGGATGGAATTTGGGATTCTACCTCTGAGCCATACCCCCAGCCCTATTTTTTATTCTGTATTTTGTAACAGGGTCTCACTGAGATGCAAAGGGCCTCACTAAGTAGTTGAGGCTGTCCCTGAACCTGGATCCTCCTATCTCAGCCTTCCAAATGCTGGGATTACAAGCATGCGCCATCATGCCTGGCTTGGATTATCTGACTTCCTGATGTGGTATTCTGACTGGGGTTACATGAAATCTCAGTGTAGTTTTGATTTGCATCTCCTTGATTACTAATGATGTTGAACATTTTTTCATCTATTAGCCATTTATATTTCTTCTTTGGGAAGGTGTCTATTCAATTCAGTCTCTCATTTTTACATTTGTTTATTTTTAGTGTAAAGACTTTTAAGTTCCTTGTATATTATAGATATTAGTCCTTTATCTGAGGAATAGCTGGAAAAGGTATTCTTCCATTCTATAGGCTTTCTCTTTAGATACTTGATGGTTTCCTTTGATGTGAAGAAGCTTTTTAGTTTAATGTCATCACACTTATTCATTCTTGTTTTAATTTCCTGAACATTGGGGGTTTGTTGAGGATGTTTTTACCTGTGCCTATATGTTGCAGTATTAAACCTATGTCTTCCTCCAGTAGCTTCAAATTCTCTCTGGTCTAACTTTTAGGTCTCTGATTCATCTTGAGTTGACTTTTGTATAGGGTGAGAGGTAAGGATTTAGATCCATTTTCTACAATGGAATAACCTGTTTTTCAAAACCATTTGTTAAAAACAACAGCATTTATCTTTTCTCTAACATATATATCTGGTACCTTTGTAAAATATTAATTGTCTCTAAGTGTGTGGATTTGTTTTTGTATCTTCTATTCTGCTCAATTGGTTTATGTGTCTGGTTTTTTTTTTGTGTGTGTGTGTGTACCAATTCCATGCTGTTTTTATTACTATAGCTCTGCAGTATAATTTAAAGTCAGGAATTGTGATGCCTCCTGCATAGTTCTTACTGCTGAAAATTGCTTTAGCTATTCTGGTCTTTTGTTTTTCCATATAAAATTTATGACTGATTTTTCTAGCTCTATGAAGAATGACACTGGTGTTTTGATAGGTATTGCATTGACTTTGTAGATCATTTTTGGTAGAATGGCCATTTTGACATTTATTCTGCATGCTCAAGAGCAAGGGAGATCTTTTCATCTTCTAAGGTCTTGTTCAATTTTTTTTTTTTTAGTGTTTTATAATTGTCACCTCCTTGCTTTGATTTATTCCTAGTACTTTATTGGATTTTAGGTTACTTTGAAGAAAATTATTTTCTGGATTTCTTTCTCAGTGGATTCATGGTTGGCATATAGAAAAGCTACTCATTATTTTTAGTTTGCTTTTTTTAATCCTGCTACTTTGCTGAAATTTTTTATCTGCTCTAGTAGTCTTTTAGTTGAGGTTTTTGGGTATTCTAGATACATGATCATGTCATCTGAAAATAAAGATAGTTTTAATCCTCTTTTCCTATTTGAATTTCTTTGAAATCCTTCTCTTGTTGTATTGCTTTGACAAAAGTCTCAAGGTATATATATATATATATATATATATATTTTATATATATATAAATATATATATAAATATATATTATATAATATATAATATATAAATATATATTAAATATATATTATATATATATAAATATATATATATATTTCTTTCTTTTTTCTTTTTTTTTCAGGTCTGGGGATGGAACCCAGGGACATTCTACCTCCGAGCTATACCCCCTGCCCTATTTTTTTATTCTTTATTTTGAAACCAGGTCTCACTGAGTTACAGAGGACCTCACTAAGTAGCTGAGGCTGCCCACGAACCACGACCCTCTAGGTCTCAGCATCCCAAATACTGGGATTACATCAAGGTATATATTGAAAACAAGTGCTGATGGTAACATCCTTGTTTCTGATTTTAAAGGAAATTACTACAGTTTTCCCCCATTTACTATAATATTGGCTTTGGGTTTATTGTATATTGCCTTAATGATATTGAGGTATGTTCCTTCTATTCCAATTTTCTGAAGTCTTTTTAGCATAAATTATTGTTGAATTTTGTTAAATAGTTTTTCATTATCTACTGAGATGATCATGTGATTCTTTTTGTCCTTAGTTCTACTTATGTGGTGAATAAAATACATTTGTTTGCATATGTTGAGTCCGACTTGCTTTCCTGAGATGAAACTAACTTGTTCATGGTGTTCAATTTTCTTCATGCAGTTTGAATGTGCTTGACTAGTATTTTGTTTATAATTTTTGCATCTATATATTCATCAATAATATTGGTTTGTAGTTTTCTTTTCTTGAGATTTCTTTCTTTCTCTCTCTCTCTTTCTATTTATTTATTTATTTATTTAATTTCGAGTCTAGGGGTGGAGCCCAAGGGCATTCCAACTCTGAGCTACACCCCCTGCCTTATTTTTTATTCTTTATTTGAAACCGGGTCTCACTGACTTACAGAGGGCCTCACTAGGTAGCTGAGGCTGTCTCCAAACCGCGATCCTCCAGTCTCAGCCTCCCGAATGCCGGGATTATAAGCATGCACCACCATGCCTGGCTGCCTCCTTCTTTCTTTCTTCCTTCCTTCCTTCCTTCCTTCCTTCCTTCCTTCCTTCCTCCCTCCCTCCCTCCCTCCCTCCTTCTCTCTTTCTGTCTGTCTTGTGGTACTGGGGTTCCTGGAAACCCTTCTATCTCCAGGCTACACTCCCAGATCTACTTTTATATTTTTTAATTTGGAAACAGGGTCTCTTAAGCCAGCAAGGCTGGCTTTGAACAAGCGCAATCCTCCTGTCTCTGCCTCCCAAATGCGGGAATTACAAGCATGAGCCCCAGCCATTCCAGGTCTCCACAGAAAGAGATGGGTGTAACTGCAGCCACAAGATCTGCCTGGGTTTCTGCAGGAAGAAATGGGTTAAACCGTAGCCTCAAGATCTGGCCAGATTGTCTGGGTAGCTGTGTCTTTGTCGAGTAGGGAGTGAAATGATGATTGCTTTTGCTGATGGTCTGTAGTCACTTACTTTTTAATCATTTACTCTTTCTTTGCTGGAGGTTGCTGAGAACTGTTGTTCTGGCAGCTGCCAGCTTCAATGTGACCTGGCCAAGATGGTGCTGCAGCTGAGCACCAATCACCAGTGAGAAGTGTGATGCTTTGTATAGTTCTCTGCTCTTTCTGGATCTGAGTCCACCATGTTTCAGCTTTCATTGTTTTGAGTTCTTCACTGCTTTTCTTCCCTTGTTAAGAACCAGTCTTCCTGGTGGTTAAATTCCAAGTCTCAGAGTGACTGAAAGACACTGTTTTTCTCTATGTCAACATCTTCAAGTCCTCAACCTTTTATGTTTATTGGCTATGTGTGTGGGTATACTGTTTGCCCATGAATTTTATTCATTTTAAAGTTATGATTTTTATTGACTTATTTTCATTTGATAAATATATAATTAAATTTTCAACTAAATAATTTATTATGATTTATACTTGTTAGTTTTTGGTATTGGGCTTACAATAGCTTTGTAAGACAAATGGGAAGGAATCCAATTATTTTCAATACTCTGGAACATTTTGAAATAAATAGTTGAAAAATCTTTGCTTGGCTTCTTTCACCTCTTTTTTTTCTTAGTTATTATTCTGCTCAGGTTTTCAGTGTTTTGGTTGACTTTTTGTTTTCTTATAAAATCATCAGTTTCATAAAGATTTTAAAATCTGTCAGTACTGTGGATAACATTATATTTTTAGCACATTTTAAATGTATCTGTTCTAGTGGGGCACCCCCTTGCTCATTCTCAGTGTCATGGAGTTTTATTTACTCTGATTATTTCTTAACTAGAATTGACAACAGTTTGGTTACTGCCTTTTATATATAAACAGAAAACTCTTAGACTAATTTAAAAATTCTTTATTTTTCTCATTCAATGATTTTGGGTTTTACCTTGATATTATTATTTTTGTTTTTCTTATATATAAGTTTATTGTCTCTGTCTTTTACTTAAGAAAAAATTATCTTTTATTTGCCTGTCTTTTAGGAGAGTTAGGTAAGAAAATGTGGGCTTATTGTTCTTTCAAACTTTACCACCTTGACATTTTTTTTTTTGCTTGTTTGACATTTCTACTTCATCATTTATGAATTACCTGCTCAGTTTCTGTAATGATATTTTATGTTGTTTTGTTGTTCTTTTTTTTTCTTGTTGTTGTTGTTGTTAATTTTTATAAACTTAGTCTTGGGCTTAGGGTTTTGGCATGTTCTGTATTACTTTTACCATTCTACAAAACTGAACCCCCTGGAGAACTGACTTTCTCCCATGTGACAGCCCTTTTTGGGCACCAATGTCATAATTGCACAGAAACTCAATTTTAAGGGACCCTTCTTTGCTATAGAGGATAAAGTTCTGTATGAAAATGAAGCCAGAGTAGAAGAAACAAAGATGAAAATGGAGAGAAAGCTTAACACTCAATCCTAAAGATGCTTTTTAAAACCAGAATTAGAAAAGATAATTTTAACAAGAGGTATTCTTCTCAAAACCTGGAAAAGGACACACCCTTAGATCAGCTTCTTCCAAAGTGGAAGGATTCCTTCGAAGTTCTTAGCACTCTTACAGCTGTTAAACTACATAGAAACAATTTCTTGATTCATATGTCTAGAATTAACCTTTTCCCTCTTGAGATTTTACAGAATCAAGACTCAGGAAAAAGTCCTGGGATTCTGAAAAAAGACCCATAACACTATTCCTTTCAGAATTTGAAAGATTTAAAAGTATTATTCAAAAGAACCAAGAAGACTGAATAAGGATAATATTGTTTTTGTGACTTAGCCTTAGAACTACATTTTATCTGTCAAGACTAAAAAAATAAACAATAATTAAAAATTAACTTATTTATCTCCTAATTTTTATTCCAGAGAAAATCAAACTTTTTTTTTCCGGGCTGGTTACAACAACAGGATATTGATAAAGTAGCTGTTGAATTTATAGGCTACTGCCCACTTCCAGTTCATCTAAATTACCTGGGTGGATGACTCTCTTTGTAAGAAAACTATTGGTTAATATTTTGGTGAGATAAAATTCTCATTTTTTGGCCAGTATACTTTGCATTGGAATACTCTTTTGTTGTCTGATTTACTGTTGTCAGGGGATAATATCTTGTGTGTGTTTATAAATTATTTTCCAGAAAATCAAAAAAGGATGGTTCTACAGCCAACAAAACCCTGATCTCCCCACATCTTTTTAGATCAGTTAGGACAAGACTTTAAGTCCCTGGATAGGACAGCTTAAGTCTCTTGTCAGCTCAGTAAAAGCTATAAAAGATTGAACTTCATTCTTTGTCAACACTTAAGATTAAGAAACCAAAGTCTGGGGTGGTGGGGAGGAGGAAGAGGTACAATAGAAGATAAAGTAACAGGTAGGAAGAAGACAAATTGGGAAAGAAAGAAAAATATAGTTTAAAATTTGAAAAATACAGCTGGGCGTGGTGGTGCACGCTTATAATCCCTGCACTTGGGAGGCAGAGACAGGAGGATCGTGCAGGTTCGAAACCAGATGCGCTGGCTTAAGAGACCCTGTTTCCAAAAATAAAAAAAGTATAAAATAGGTCTGGGAGTGTAGCCCAGAAGTAGAAGGGCTTCCAGGAACCCCAGACCACCAAAAAAAAAAAAAAATCTTAAAATTCATAATCTCTAACTTTTTCCTATAGTATGTTTTCTATATGAGGCAAAAGTCTCAATGAACCACACCCTTCATCACAATGGCTTTTTTCTGGATCTAAAATTCATGAGATGCTTAGTAAACAAAGGGTACAGGAGGAGGATAAAGGTCAAACACCAGCCTCCCACCACCCCTCCTCCTTGCTGGGGAATGTGAAGATTAAGAGGAAGTTCAGATGTCTACTATGTGACCTCATCCCCCTCCCCCCCACGAAAGTTCTAACAAAGAACTGAAAAAGCTGCAAATATCCTCTTGCTTGGATGCTATCTACCTCTTAAGATGGCCTGCCTTCTTCCTCAAATCCCTTGCTTTCCTAAATAAAACTTCTGTCTTTTCTCTGAGAAAAAAATCAAATTTTTTGGTTATTTTGTGTTTAGAGAATTGGATGAAATAATAAAAATTATTAAAAATAGAAATTAAATTGTAGAACAAAATTTATAACTAGAAATGATAAGCAAAAGATTAAATACAAGATAAAACAAATTAGAAATGTGGAGGGCAACCTATAAAAATGAAAAATATTAAAAACTACTAATGAATTTGTTCTAATACTAGGAAATGGCCTAAAAAGAATAAAAAATTTATATATATATATATATATATATATATAATATAATTATAATAATTATATAATTAGTTTATAGAAAGTAGAGTTCAGATCTGTTAAAAAAAAAAAAAAAGCAGTTAGGGCCTGGTTACTACCAAGCACTCAGGTAGCTGTTATTATGCAAAGTACCCTTACTAAAAGTAATTAGCAAGTGGATAAAGGAGTTGGGACCTAGAACTTTTACATTCTAAAAACAGGTTTGTATAACAAATGATATCTAGCAAGAAGCTAAGAATTCCCCAAGAGTTTGGGAAGAGAGTACTGACCTTTGTAAAGGGGAGCAGATACCATGTAGCCCCTGAACTTGTGGAGCACTCTGGTCCTAACAAAGAAACCTAGGCCTACACCTACAGTAAGGTGGGAAGGTTTCTGCCAGGCCAGAAATCCTCATACTCATAACAAAAGAGGTCCTCATAGAGTTAAGGGTGGACTTACACCTAGGTCACAGGATTATGTGGTAGAGCAAGATGGGGGACTTTTTATCTATAAAAGCTGTTTTGTATTTTGAACTCTGGTAACTTCGTTTCGGCTCATCCCACCATGTCACTCCGTGGTGTAGTGTTTTACTTTAAGCTCTATCTTTTCCTCTTTCTAATGGCACCATAACAATTACAACCATAACAGTTTGAACTCCGGTGACTTCATTTCAGGCCATCCCCCTATACTATCCCAGGAATAGTATAGGGCTGTAAAATTTCTTCTATATTTCTGTCTTTGTAATAATAAAATCATTTAAATTTTCAGCAAGAGTTTGAACTAGTGTATATTTATCCTAGTTCTGGACAAGGACCCGCGGCTACAGGAACAGTTTCCAGAATCCTAAGAGAGGTCCCTGGGAACAGTTCCCCCAAAACCATAACAGAATTTTTATAATTACTATGGCATTTCCCTATGCATAACTATTTTTAAATTCTCAGTATTTCCATGAAGTATATAAAACAAATATTACTGCCCCATTTTACAGGTATTAAAATCTATAACAAAGGATCTGGTGATGTACCCCAATTAGTAGCAGAAGCTAGAACTCATTTTTTAAATGCAAATTTCTATTTTCTATTTACATATGAACCACTTTCTTAGATCATGAATGATTTCAAATTTTTAATATCTAGGACCTCTTTTAGAAATCCTAATGATTATAGTGAGTCTAATGATATTCTGGAAACATGCTTCTGGATTCTACCTGAGTTTAATATTTCCATTATATTTTCCACCATATAGAATTGTTTTGAAGGCCTTCCCTTGTATTAGCAAGCCAATGTTGATAATAGATTGAGTTGGTGGTTTTTTTCTAAGTTCTCTCGTGGTTCACACCTCCATGCTGTTAGACCTTGCATATAGAACTCTCTTTATCAGGAAAAGGGTAAAGGAAACAAAAATCAAGCAAGCAAGCAAGCAAGCAAACAAATAGCTATAAAATAAAACAAAAAACAAAAACAAGCTTCAAACCCCAGTTCACTGTTTTTTCTTTCTTTTGTTTCTTTCTTTTTTGTGTGTGGTACTGAGGGTGGAACTCAGGGACATTCTACCTCCAAGCTACAGTCCCAAACCTATTTTTATTATTTATTTTGAAACAGGGTCTCACAGAGTTGCAAAGGGCCTCGCTAAGTAGTAGCTGAGGCTGGCTGCGAACTGCGATCCTCCTGTTTCAGCCTCCCAAATGCTGGGATTGCAAGTGTGCACCACCATGCCCAGCTTCTGTTCTTTCTTTTACTATCTCCTTTTCTCCTCGATGTCATGTCTCAATGTGGGGTATACCACTATTCATCCATTTCCACCTTGAACATGTACTGGCATTTATGCATGGGAGAGAGAGAGAGAGAGAGAGAGAGAGAGAGAGAGAGAGAGAGAGAGAGATTGATTGAGAGAGAGAGAGAATGTAGAAAAATCAGGAGATAGAATATCACTGAAATCCCCAGCAATAAATTTTTGTGCATAGGAGAAAGAATGTTGGCATTCTAGTTGCAAAAGGTCCTGTGTGTCTGGGTTGAGCATGCAATAAGTAAAGATAAATATTTAATATTAACCAGCTATTCTTTCTTGGCAGTTTTTAAAAAATTCTACCTGGTTTCTGGGAGCTCTTTTTAGTTATCCCACTATTTTGTCTCATCATATGGGTTAATACATGTGGAGGGAAGAGAATTAAGTACAATTGGTACCTAATTAGGTACAAAATTAGCCTTTATCCTAACTTGCAAATTATTTGATGAGATTTAAAAATTTTCTTTTGAGATACTAAATGTCCAAGATTGTAAGGGTCTTGCAATGAATAGTTTTCAGTTTCAATAAATATATTTCACACTCCCTTAATAGAGTGGAAAGAAACTCTACACTGTAGAATAGCACCCATTGGTTTTAAACTTTCAATCATGTTTTATATGAAAGAAGAATGAATCAGAGAGCTTATCACTTGTAACTTTCCACATGGTGTTACATAGATCTACTAAAGTGTCTTCCCAGGAGAGACAGAGTATGTAGGGCTAAGAGATGAAGAGAATTATGTTCACACATCACTGGACTTAAAAGTACCATCAGGGTTTCAGGAGTAATGCTTTTCAGCCAAGTAGGCCATGATATGACCTCTATTAAATTTATGGCGAATGAGGTTACTCCCTGGGTGACAAACTGTTGAATGACAGTAAAAAGTAATTAATCACTCCTACTCCTATTTGTTAAAATAGCTGAGCTTCAGTCTCTTTTAAAAAAGTCTTAGGTAGGCTTACAATTGAGATGTAGCCACAGTGGGTTCATTCCACTGTGTTTCACCTTGATGTGACCAGACAGTAATTTGCTTATTCTCTGAAGCATGCAGATGATACATATTAACCTTCAGGAATTTTTTAAGGGACACCCCTAAACTCTAGATAATAGTTAATGTGTAAAGCAGACTAGAAATGTGGCATGGGTGAAATGAATTAATACAATGATTTTTCCTATTTTTCCATATATTTTAACAAATATAGCTAGTGAGTATGAAATTATTATTTTAATAGTATGCTTTTTTAAAGCAGTTATTTGTATTATCAAGTAAATATATACAAATTCTGATCTTGTACAATACTTATAATAGCTGGCATTCATTGAGAGCTACATATTTGGCATTGTGTTTGATACTTTAAAACACGGCATTAAATGTTATGCTCTATATGTGGCATCTTATTAGATATTATTACTGCCTGTTTTGCTATTAGAAAATTGGTTTCACCTGAGTCCTGTGTCCTTTAGGTAACATCCAAACTGCTTTTTATTTGGTGATTAATGTGAGCCAAAGTAAAACCCAGCAGCTATCATTAACATTGGCTTCCTATTTATGACTATTTCATCCCTATCTCTATTTCTAATCTCTAGCTCACCTTTTTTCTTTTGGGTACGAATGACTGAACTCAAGGACATTCTACCTTTAAGCTACACCTCCAGCCCATTTATTTATTTATTTATTTACTTATTTACTCATTTATTTATATTTTGAAACAGGGTCTTGCTAAGTTGCTGATAGCCTTGATAAATTGCTGAGGCTGGCTTCAAACCTGTGTTTCTTCTCTCTCATCCTCTCAAGTACTAGGATTTCAGGTGTGTACCACCACACCCAGCTCTCAATCTCTTTCTTAATTACTAGACTACCATTAAGAAAATAGTAGAATATAGGAAAGGTAGGACAAGAGAGGACAATATCTATTAACGAGATAAGGCACTTTCACAGATATCAATTAATAATTTCTACCATAATTCATTTTGTAGATGAAGTAGTGTTGTCTAATTCAAGAAACACAAGAGGTTAGAATATTTAGAAGTGGGGAGAAGAAAGACCATAAGATAGATAAGAGTGATAAAAAAAAGTGATGGTGAAGATGCTTTTGGGAGAAAAGGAGCACAGTTGGAGTTTAACTCTTGAGGTCCTTTTCTGGGATCAAGGGGTAAAGGCCTTGGATAGTATCAACAAGTAGCCTGGAGAGCCAATGGATTTTTTTACAAGACTGCTGGCTCCCTAGATGGGAGAAGGAGGTTCTGGGCTACTACTCCCTTCCATTTACTAAAAAGAAGTGAAATTAAAATTAATTTTGAGCACATTTGATGATAATTGATCTTTTACGGAACTCTTTCCCTTAATGAATAAATTCAGTTCTATTGCTTTCCTAATTTATATTTCTAATAATTAAATGTTGTTCATAAACTCCTTCTGTTTTAAGTCTAAGTGGAAAAAAATGGGCTTTCTAGGAGAGCTGTTTTCCTTAGACGTGTTGGAATAATCATACTAACACAAGATATCATTGGCACCAGGTGTGGTGGTGCACACTTGTAGTACCTCCACTTGGGAGGCAGAGACAGGAGGATTGCATTGGTTCGAAGCTAGCCTTGCTGGCTTAAGAGACCCTGTTTCCAAATTAAAAAAAAAAAAAAAAATATATATATATATATATATGTGTGTGTGTGTGTGTGTGTGTGTGTGTGTGTGTGTGTGTGTGTGTGTATATATGGTCTGGGAGTGTAGCTGGCTTAAGAGACCCTGTTTCCAAATTAAATATATATATATATATATAGATATAGATATAGATATATAGATATATAGATATAGATATATAGATATATATATATATATAGTCTGGGAGTGTAGCCCGGAGGTAGAAGGGTTTCCAGGAACCCAGTACCACACAAAAAAAAGATATAATTGGCGATCAGAGAGATGCAAATCAAAACTACCCTGAGATTCCACCTAACTCCAACTAGAATGGCAATCATTCAAAACACAACAAATGCTGGTGAAGATGTGGAGAAGTGGGAACTCTAAAACACTGTTGGTGAAACCACTTTGAAAAACAGTGCCAAGACATCCTGCTGCCTCGGCATCTATGTGTTGAGACCCCACTCCACATAGTTCATCGGCAAGGACGCCCCGAGAGGCAGGTATCGTCTCTGGCCAAAGCCCCCCAACTTATAGATACCCTTCACTATTATTCCTTTTAACTTTCTATATGAATTGCTCCAGTGATGTGATTTATAAAACTGAGTCAGTGAAGATGAACACTCTAATAATCTGTCCAAGCGTCCTTGGCTCTGCTCAACAATAATGAGAAACTGGCCAGAATTTGGGTACTGTGATAAGCACCCCAGCTGCAGCAACCACAAATGGCCTCCGACCTTCACCGTTAACTTCGATAAAGTAGCTCAGTTTAAGGTAACTTTGTTTACCCTTGAAATCCTGCCCAGAGACAGAGAAAAACTTTGTGTGTGACCTTAAAGAAACAACTTAGCTGCCCAAATATAATAGACCCAAAGAAAAAGACTGTTAACTTTTATCTCAGTGTGAGCACTCCAGGAGACAGAAAAAATGGCCGCATAGTTAGAAATGAATATGACAAAATAAAGGACAGACATTCTAAATATATATATGTATGAAGAAAAGGAAATACCGTAAGAGTAAGAAAAGCATTTTTGCATGAAAAAGAGCTTATCATAAGAAAGTCCCAACTGGAAAAGAAAGAAATTAGAAGGTTAAAAGCAGGTTGCAGAGAGTTTGTGACAGGGAAGTGAATTATTAAAGATAAGTAGACTTTTAATAGGCTTGTTGTTTAAAAAAGAGTGCTCAGCAGTTAAGAAAATACATCTGACAATTAGAACTAAAAACCTTGTGGTGTTGTTTGTGGTATTTTGTCTGCCAAACTGTGTTGTGAGTATGCTTAAGCTTTCAGATTCAGAAGATAAGATGCCAATACCTGAATTACCAAATCTCCTCACACTTGTTATATGAACTGAGCCCAAAAGATGGAAAGTTCCAGGAAGGGTTAAAAGAAGATTCCCCTGAGAAGCTCCCAAGCCTCGACTATCCTGGGAGGCTGCCACCTGTAGCTGCTTATCTGCAAGACCTTGGAGAGAAACAGAAGTTAATTCTTCAAAGGCCAACAGCCAGCTGAAGGACCCCCGCACCCCTTTCTCTTAACTTTACTGGTGAAGTGTATAAATTTCTTGGGTTTTTCATAATAAAGTGTCATTGGCTCAAGAAGCCTTTGTCCACTTCAGGTTTCTTTTCCAAAACGTCGTAACTAAAAAACTTGAGGAATTCATAGAGGAAAAGGAACCGCTGCAGATAAGGATCTGCAGAACGCCGCCTACCTTTTGTCCCATCTTTCTGAGGCCCCCGACCGCTAGTGGACTTGCCCCCCACAGAACTGAGCTAGTCGGTAACAAAACAGTATGGAGGATATTCAGAAGAATGGGAACAAATTTACCATTTGATCCAGAAATACTACTTCTGTGTATCTACCTAAAAGAAAGCAAACCAAACTACCAAACTAATGCATGCGTGTCTATGTTCATAGCTGCACAATTCACCTTTGCCAAACTACGGAACCAGCCAAGATGTCCATCAACAGATGGATGGATTACAAAAATCTGAGATATGTACACAATGGAATTTTACTCAGCCATAAAAAAACACAATTACATCATTTTCAGGGAAATGGATGGATCTTGAGGACATTATGCCAAGTGAGATTAGTCAGTCACAAAAAATAAGAAATCAGATGCTTTTCCTAATATGTGAAAGCTAAGGAGAAATGGGTCATAAGAGGAACTCTAGGTGAAAAAGGAGATCCTATAGAGGAGCAAATTAGGCAACTTAACTGAGGGGATGGGAGGGGGAAGAAGGAAACTCTTTAAAGCACATGATGTACTTAAACAAACATATAGATGTCAACCACTAAGCCAAGCATGGGAAGGAGCGTTGGGGAGAGAATGGGGTAGGGATTAGGTAGGGGCTAACTGGGAGATGTGTGGATATATGTCTACATAAGTTTTAGATCCCATTATGATGTATTAATATAATGCACCAATAAAATATTTAAAAACTAGTAAGATATAAAAAATTACATGCTTTTTCAAGAATGTAAGATTTCAAAAAATTATAAAAAGAAATTCTAAAATTTTCTAAAATCTATAGGTCTATGTTCACTCCCATGTTCTTTTCCAGTTATCATGGACATCTATATAAGTATTTATTTTGGAGCAAACACCATGCATAACAATGTCAGTCAGCAATTGCCATGAAACACTATAAAACAAACCACTCTCAAATCCATTGGCATACAACAAAATTTAGTCACACATATACCTGCAGGTTGGCTAAAGTTGGCTGATCTAGACTACTCAGGGAGGTTTGGCTCTGAGATGGTAGCTAACTGCAAGTTAACTAGAACTTGTTACAGGAGATGTGTACTTCCCAGGAAACACCTTGTTCTTATGGAAAAGGCAAGAGGACAAGAGGGTAAGACAACTGTTTGAAGGGTCAGAGCATGTTTGAAGGTTTTCTCCCTTCAGGTTCACTGACATCCCTTTGGTCATGGCCAAGCCCAAAGTCAAAGTCTGAGGACACAATCAGAGTGTAAATGTGCAGTGCTCTGACTTGGTGGGGGGACAGATGTAAAAAACTGGGACCCATACCTTTAAATACAAGCAGAGAATTCTTTAAGGATTTGTTATTCAAATTTCTCATCTATATACCCTTATGTGGTAGTGTGTAGTGTGGGCTTCAACATCCACTGTTCTTCCTTTGCTTTTAGTATGGCAGGTGCCTTCAGGACAAAGCAGTTATGAAGCTATACTCAAGAGAGTGTCAAGAGTTGTTATATCAAAGAAGTTTTACAGATTGAATAAGTATATGATATACTTGACTATAGGCCCACTAAGACTAGTTAACATACTAATGCATATTGCAAATATCTAACAGGAAGAGATGGCATAAAATATTTCACAAACTTATTTGACCATGGAATTCCCTTCTTGCAAAAACTAATTTTTTTAAAGAACATCTTGAGGGCCTAAAGTTTTGTGCAATTAATTTTGGGAAATGTTATCCTAAGGCATCCTCTTAGTTCTTAGTTCAAATGGGGCTGGCATCTGGTTAATACCCCAAATTTGAGATAAGTGTTTCTAAAGAGAATTCAAAGAGAGGAAGAAGCAGGCTTAGAGCATTTTGTCACAAGGCAATATAACTCTGATCTAGGACTTTCAATTTCAATTTTTATGTTACTCATGTTAATTTTAAGTTAGTTAAATTCAGTCAAGTTTCACCATTTTTAAAATTCACCCTTTAATATTTCAGAGATGTTGATGTGCATGTTTAAAGAATATTGGAAGTTATAATGTTTGTGGATACTAAGATATTTCTATTTCTAGATAAAAAATGGATGGAATTCTGAGGTCATTTAATCTCTGATGTTAAATCATGTCTGAAATTCTGTTAAGTATACACTAAAAAAGCCCATCAGATTATATGTTTAAATCAACACCTTGATTCTATTTTATGGTGAATAACACTTTTTATATAAAAAATGAATTGCAGCTGGAAAAGTTTTAGCTTGGTTTAAAATATTATTTTTTACATCTAAAACTTTTATGGAAGGCTATAAATCTGAAAAATATCATTTTAGGCAGCTGAGATTTTATGGACATTCAGGGATAATACAAAGTTTGAAGAATATATTATATCATGTAGATGAGGGGAATATATTAGTCAATATTATAACTTTTTAATTTTGATCTTAAAAATAGAATAAAGGAAATTATTCACTAGTCTCTCAGGCAAAATGTCAATATACTTTTGCATAATCCCTGTCTTATAGCTATATCCTAAAATTAAAAGAAAGATTATGTAGCATGGATGATCTGGCCATCGTTAAACTCCATTTCCTCCAACACAGCTAGGCAGCACATGGTTCTTTATTATAAAAAACACAAAATCTTCAGAATCTTTAGAGAGTTTCTGAAGAACAGCTGAACATTTAATCCTGCATTACTAAAAATAGGTGAATGGAGTTTTGGAGTTTATATAACACTTCTAGATATATTATTTTATCTTCTCTGAAGCTGTATGAAGTAGGTTGGACTGGAAATGACTCTCATTTTGTGGGTAATAAAATGAGATTCAGAAAGATCTAATGACCTGTCCAAGGGCACACAGCTCAAAAATAGCTGAAGAAGAAACTAAATAATAATTTTCCCAGTTTAAAATTTAGCGCTTTTCATATATCTTTGTACATTCTTTCTGATATTTTGCTCACAAGGTTTGATTTCTGTTTCTACCTATATGTAGCTTATATTATAACTTAAACCTCATCTCTCTCTTATTACTTTAAAAAATGGTGGGAGTGAAAGTTTAGAAAAAATATTGTTTCAAATTTAAATATATTAGGATAAAGAGGCACAAAACAATGAAAAGAAGATCTAAACTCCTGAAAGGGAATTTAAAGCAGTATTTCCAAATCTGTACATGTAAGTAATTCCTTCTTATGAGGATAAAACTTTATTTAAATCACAACTTTTGAAATTTCAGAATAAAATTCTGCATGCTGTTTCCCAGAGCTACTGGTGAGACATAACAGAAAGGAGTTCTCTACTTTTGCTAGAGAAGTAATCAGGAATTAAAGGGGTATGAGAATGGCTTATAACTTACTTTCACGGTTCTCAGTCCAAGTGTACAAAGAAGAAAATGAGTGCTCTTTCCATGCAACTCTTCTCAGGGGCTTCCCTGTGTGTCTCCATGGGACCTCACTTGTACATCACTCGTATTCTTTCTTTTCTCCCATCCCATTGTACCCATAGCTCAAGTCTCAGAACAAACAACCAAATGATAGGTTAAAGGCACCGAGATGGCTCCATCCAGCAGTCTGGGGTTTCAGTGTAAAAAACCCATTCTCGGTTTCTCCTCCTCTCAGAGGGTTCTGCTCCAGCTTGCCTTTCCATTTCCTGACTCCCTCCAGTCTCCATCTGGGCCTTAACTAGTGGCACTAATGGCTCCTCTGCAGACTGTTTATGCTCTTTTTTTTTTATTGCTCCTTTTGGAAGATAGTTCACTGATGATGGTCTTTTTATTTTTTATTTTTTTGGTGGTACTAGGGGTAGAACCCAGAGGCTTTCTACCTCCGGGCTATACTCCCAGACCTATTTTATATTTTAGTTGGAAACAGGGTCTCACTAAGTTGCTGAGACCCTCACTAAGTAGTTGAGGCTGGCTTAGAACCTGTGCAATCCTCCAATCCTCCTGTCTCAGCCTCCCAAGCTCAGGGATTACAAGCGTGTGCCACCACACCCGGCGGTGATGATAGTCTTTTAAGAAGTAGATGTGTGGTTGGATCTAGTGACTTTTGGACTGCTTAGATCACCTATTTTTCATGAGGAAATAAAAGATAAGTTCTCCAGAGAAGATCAGAAAGGAAAAATGTTGCTTAAAACACACCAGAAGAGAACTGGTTTGAACAGAGGGGAAGAACTTACTTTGGAGTAATAGTTTACTTCAGGTTCTGAATAGAATGTGCCTCTTGTGTGGTGCTCTCTTTCTCCAGAGCAGGAGCCACATCAGGTGGCCCCACAGTTATCTGCGCTTCACTGGCGCAGCGTTCTTATGTGCGGATGGCCGAGGAAATCAGGGAGCTTCAGGAATGGAGGCCTACAGCAACAGGAGTGAGGAGAGCCTGTATCGATGACAGCAGTGAGAGAGGACAAGGAGAAGGGCCCTTTAGTCTCTGCTGAAAAAGAAATCAGCTAAACCTCTGGAAGTAAAAATTCTGTGATTTAAGGGGATTTGAAGAAATGGCTGCGGCAGTTTGTATCTAGAATGTGAAGGCTGTTGCAGCCAGGGGTGTGTTCCCATGAACCTTGTCTCGGTGGAGAGTGATGAGCAGGAGAGAAGGGACTGGTACACCAAGCAGGAGGAAAAGGGGAGGTGCCAGTCAGTATATGGCAGAAGCCTCTGCTCGGATTGTGAGAGCTTGCAGAGATTTCTAACTTGAGCAGGTCATAAAGTGTAGACCAAAATCATACCCCTTCCTTTTCAGTTAGATCTAGCTACTAAAGATCTTTTTTGCAACAGGTGCTGAAGAAGTCTTTTAAAGAAAATTCTGAGACAAAAATAAGACAAGGGATGGAAGTTCAGAAAGAAGATGAACGCCTTATATTTGTGAGTTTGGTACATCATAAAGACTGCATCGCCTCTCCTGAAGATCCGGGACAACGTATTCTCATTCTTTCTTTGCAAATGAGAAAATTGAGGCTCAGAGCTCACAAAGATCGGATGGGGAGGAGCAGAGAGAAAATGCAGGTGTTCTGACTGCCACTCCCTAAAGCCCCCGAGTGGATCGCTGCAGCCCCTCGCCTGTCATGGAAGGCTGCACGGTTTGTTAGGCTCCTTCGCGATTCTTAGGGCTTCTTTCATCAGTATACTCAAGCCTATCAACTTAACATAGCATCAATGAATGATCTATTATAGCACAAGCTTATGGTAGAAGTAGGGATGCGTTTTGCCTCAGTTTTTCTGAACCATTAATGAAAGCAAATGTTATAGGTGGTAAGACTATGTCATCACTGCATGTGTGGAATATAAATACAGTTGAATTGGCTTCTGAGCAGAGCTCTCTTTTGAATAAAGACTGCCACCTCCTTTCCCTTGGTCTGATGTCTGATATCATAGTCTCAGCTACTAGGTGGGAGGACCATGATAGCTCGCCTCACATTTTGCCACTTCTGGTGACAGCATTTTGAGAAGAATATGCCTTATTGTTATGTATCTACTACCATCAAATGCACAAACAAGATAAAACATATTTCTTTTTAAGTATTTACTTTTTCTTCTGGTCTAGTTCATTTTTATAAGATAACAATAGCTTAAAAATAATTTTCTTCACCCTTAAAACTAAAATATGGTTTAACTTAATAAGTAGAATGCCTGTAAAAAGAGGAAAAACCCATTAGCAAATTCATCAGCAATTCTAATGTAAAACATATTTTTTTTTCACTTGACTTGGTCTTTTTGTTTTGCCATCATTACTTGCTTTCCCAGTGTGTGTGTGTGTGTGTGTGTGTGTGTGTGTGTGTGTGTGTGTACAAATAATTTATTTATTTATTGGTGGTACTGGGGTTCCTGGAAACCCTTCTACCTCTGGGCTATACTCCCAGACCTATTTTATACTTTTTATTTGGAAACAGTGATTCTTTTTTCTTCTTTTTTTATAGCATATAGATAATTTATTTGTATTTATTTTATTTTATCAATATTTTGCAGTATTTTAATTTATTTTTTATTTTATTTTTTTAATTTTTATTTTTTATAAGTGGAACATATTGAGAGTGGTGTACATTTACATTGTGCTTCATGCCCTTCTCCCTCCATTCCCCCTCCCCCCTAATAGAGAGTGTCCAGGTTAATCATGTTGTATTTATGCTATTACACATATTCATATGTAGCTCCTCCATTTAACAACCTCAGCTTTCTTCCTCTCCTACCCTTCCATTCAAACTTTGCTGAGATTTCCCCTCCATCATCTGGAATCCCTCTGGTATTACCACTACTCCCTAGCTTGGACATATTAGAGAAAACATATGTCCCTTCTCTTTCTGTTATTGACTAATCTCACTTAACATAATGTTCTCCAGCTCCCTCCATCTTCTTGCAAATGCTATTATTTTATTTTTCTTTATAGCTGAATAGAATTTCATTGTGTGTATTTCCCATAATTTTGCAATCCATTCATCCATTGATGGATATCTAGGTTGGTTCCATATTTTGCCTATTACAAACTGTGCTGCTATGAACATGGATATGCGTATGTTAACGTAGTTCTCTGATTTCAACACCTTTGGAAAGATACCCAGGAGTGGTATAGCCAGATCAAATGGTGGATCTATTCCAAGTTTTCTAAGGAATCTCCATATTGATCTCCATAGCAGTTGAACTACTTTGCACTCCCACCAACAGTGTAAAAGAGTTCCTCTTTCCCCACATCCTCACCAGCAACTGTTGTTGTTTGATTTCTTCATGTTTGCCACTCTGATTGGGGTTAGATGGAATCTCAGTGTAGTTTTGATTTGCATCTCCCAGATGGCTAGTGATGTTGAGCATCTTTTCATGTATCCATTGGCCATCTGTGTCTCTTCTTTTGTGAAGTGTCTATTCATTTCAGTTGCCCATTTCTTGATTGGGTTGTTTGTTTTGCTAGTGTAGAGTATTTTGAGCTATTTGTATATTCTGGATATTAGCCCTCTATCAGAGTGGTGGCTGGTAAAAATCTTTTCCTATTCTGTAGGCTTCCTCTTTAGGTTCCTGATAGTTTCCTTTGATGAGAAGAAACTTTTTAGTTTGAAGAGATCCCACTTATTAATTCTTGCTTTAATTTCCTGCACTTTGGAAGTCTTATTAAGAAAGTTACTCCCTGTACCTATATGTTGGAGTGTTGATCCTATGCCTTTCTCTAATAACTTCACAGTCTCTGGTCTAATTTCTAAGTCTTTGATCCATCTCGAGTTGATACCTGTGCATGGTGAGAAGTAAGGATTCAGATCCAACTTTCTACAAATGGATAGCCAGTTCTCCCAGCACCATTTGTTGAAAAGGCTGTCTTTTCTCCAGCGTATGAGTTTGACCTCTTTGTCAAAGATCAGTTGACTATAGATGTGTGGGTTTGGGAAACAGGGATTCTTAAGCCAGTGCGGATGGCTTTGAACCTGTGTGATCCTCCTGTCTCCACCTCCCAAGTTCGGGGATTACAAGCGTTCGCCACCATGCCCGGCTGGTGTTTATATTTAATATGTGGAAATTAGTCTGATTTTTACTTCTTTGTAATACTTCACATTAAAATAATATTGACATCTGATTTTTCTTCACAATTACCTGTTTGTATCTGGGTATTAATTAATGAATTTGGTAATATTTTTTCCCTCATTATGAACTTAGGTCAAGCTATCTTGCTTTAGTCATTTGTTTTCCTAAATTAGATAAAAAGCCACCACTTTTTCATGTAGAATTATTTGGTGACAAGAAAGTAACAAGGGAAAGTAATAGAAAATATTTCTAGGTGATAAAAGAATATTATTTATTTATTTATTTATTATTTTGTGGTACTGGGGCTTTTCTACTTCCGGGATATATTCCCAGACCTATTTTTTACTTTATTTGGAAACAGGGTCTCACTAAGTTGTTGAGAGCCTCACTCAGTAGCTGAGGCTGGCTTCGAAAATGTGTGATCCTCCTGTCTCAGCCTCCCAAGCTCTGGGATTACAAGCGTGTGCCACCACGCCCAGCTGATAGAAGAATATTTAAACAAAATGTATAAATAAATGGATGTAGAGTAATGAATTTTAAAAATAGTTATATGAAAAGAGGAAACCAAAATTTTAATTTAAAACTAATAGATTTTCAAATAATTTTCAAAGAACTATCCCTGATGTCTGAAAAGCTGTAGACCAGGTAATTAAATATAGATGCAGAATACTTTTCCGTAGGTCTCCAGTGTTTGTGCATGCCTGACAATCGAGGCAGTATCCACCCTTTCTTCTGGATTATCTTTGCAGGGATAGTTGTATGGTGAACATCCTTGGAAGAGACAGGCATTGTTGTCTTATAGAAGAAAAAAGCAGGCATACTTAATGTCTGCGCACTGTAAGAGAAGAAGGATCTCTCTGCTTGGGTTCCTCTTCTACACTACAGTTCACTGTGTGTCCAGGCATCTGTCGGGTGCCAAGTGCACCACCCTGTGGGATTCAGGAGGAGAGAACCGTGTGAATAGGCTGACACTCTTGCTCTCCTTATGCCCTTTGATCCAGGAGTTTCAAGCCTTCTACTGCCTTTCATACTACCTTTTGAGCTTACAAATAAATTAATATCTCATCTTCCTCAGCTCTTGACAAGCCAGTAGTATATAAGGAATCAGTTTAACATGCATAGTGTTCTCCTTTAACCAGAGGATGTGGTAGGCAGGATAACAGCTTCCCAGAGACATCTGCGTCCTACTCCTTGGACCTTGTAACTGGATTATGTAGCATGGCAAAGAGGGATTAAAGTTGCAGATGGAGTTAAGGCTACTAATCATCTGACTTTAAGATAAAAGCAATTATCTTAGATTTTCTGGGTGAGCTCAATAGCAATAAGATTTTTTTGTGAGGTGAAAAAATGAGGCAAGTGGAAAAGCCAGTGTCAAAGTCAGGGAAAGATCTGAAGATACTGCACTGATGGCTTCGATGATGGAGAAGAGGCCAGGGGCTGAGGAATACAGGTGGGTTTTACAAGCTAGAAAAATCAACAGAACACACTGTCCCTGGAGGCCTATATACCTGATTACACTGCAGACACCTTCATGTTAGCCAAGGGAGACCCACTGTGTCAGATAATAAGTTGTTACTTAAGCCACTGAGTTTGGATAATTTGTTACAATAACCATAGGAAACTAACACAGAAGGGAAATTTCCTTTTCCGAGAGTTCTAGCCCTCTATTTCGGAGCAGTCTCCAGAAGGAGACTTATTCTCTATTATTATTCTCTATTCTCTATTATTCTCTATTATTACACCGTATTTCTATTATTCTCTATTATTCTCACCGTTATTCTCTATTATTACACCGTATTTGCTTTTTGTAGCACTTTCCACGACTACAATTAAAATCAGGTGTTATAATTAATTTTTCTGCAGTTAAAATATCTTGAGTGGAGTGTGTGTGTGTGTGTGTGTGTGTGTGTGTGTGTGTTGCTAAGATTGGAAGTTGTCATTTGGGCGAAAGTCTAAGGATTAGTCTGTGGTTTAGAAGAATGTTTTTCCTACATTTTGAATTTAAAATGTCTTTTAAATGAAATGATACTGTTAGAAGATAATGATCTTTTTAAAAAAATGTTCTTTCGGTGTTAGTAAAATGTCAGTGACATTTGTTGATCTACATTTGAACATTTTTTTATAGAATCATGAAATTAAAACAATTGGGAACCACTGCTCCAGACTCTGTTGAATGATGGATGCTGTCAGAAAGCTTCATTCTTTCTTTACCAACACGTATTTTATTGCATTTTAACTTCTAAACTGTATTCCTCATAAAGAAATCATATTTTGTATGATACCCCAGTGCCTGACACAGAATAGGTACATAATAAACATTTTTAAATGACACCAAATTGGGAAATAAAAATTTCCAAGAAATTATATATACAGAAATTATATATACAATGATACTATAAGGATTAAAATCATATTTGTCATGCAAACCCCCTAAGTACTTGTAACTTGCAGAAGTTATACATTTGAAACAGAAATGGAACAATTGTTTTGTAAATAACATGCTTCTAAAATTATATTTATATCCCCAAAATAAATAACCTCAAAAGGTATTAATAAAGCCACTTTTTATATATTTATATATAACAAAATTATTTGGGCACTCATGAAATCATTCTCTCTCTACATGGATTAGTATTCTTTTAAATTAGTATACAGAGGTAGCTAAATACATTTCTCTTTTTGCTTCAGCTCTTAGCACAGAAAACCACTTAGTGCACATTTGGAGTACCATGGAACATAGAACAGGCTCTTTGATTTGCTCTATTTTCTTATTTATTAATCTACTCTCTCTGCCCTTTCCCTATCCAATCCTCTTTGACTTGTGTTCCTTTAATTCTTTTATCAGTTATGTTTCTGTTATTTGCTAAGCTATCACAAGTACTTTCTGAAGATATTCAAGTGCTCCCTGACTCAATCACTGACAAATTGAGACCTCAATACATGAGTTTTCACAATTGCTTGGCTGGAGATTCTTCTCTCTATGCTTTGATTTTTTTCACCATAAGTATAACATCCAAGTGTCATCTTCTCAGTATGTGGTTTGTCTAGTATCTTATTTAAATAAGTGACTCATAAATATTTTGAGCAAAATCCTTTTCTGGATATTATACTGTCTTTATAATGCCTAAAAATGAAAGTAATTTTGAGAGAAAGCAAAATTTGAGCATATAGTTGTGAGCATTCAGTAAATGATTACAAAAGACAAACCTATTTCCTAGCAGGGATCTACTGAAATATGCAAGGAGAAGTTCCCATAAAATGTTACTGGAAAAGTAGAATGAAGTCTAGTCAAAAGATATTTTAAAGGGGCTTTTATTGATCTACATCTTTATTTCCAGTTCTCTTCTTCAGGTCAAGGATTAATAAGGTTTTATGAGAAATCTGTTGCTGTTACTAACAAACCTGAGTTTCTGTGGGGCAAGGGTTGGAAGGAGACATGGGATGGCAGGAGCTTCTCCTAAAAGGATGTGATGGGGCCAAGGGGTGAGCTGTGGCCTCCACACCAGCCTCCGGTCTTTCTAAATGAATTGAACTCATGTTCAGCAACTAGTTGTTCAGCCACTATTTAGTGTGCATCTCCTTTATGGATAGCTTGGCTGTTTTGATTTTTTTTTTTTTTTTGGGTGTAAATGGGATTTACTCAGGGGAGTTCTACCTCCAAGCTATGCCCTTAGCTCTTTTTATTTTTTCATTTTGAAACAGGGTCTAAGTTGCTCAGAGTTTTGCTAAGTTTCTGTGGCTGGCCTTAAACCTGTGATCCTCCTGTCTTAGTTTCTTAAGCACTGAGATTAGAGGTGTACGCCACCTTACCTGGCATTGAAAACAAATCGAATATCATTCATGGTTCTGTGTAAGGTTTTATTTTAATAAGGGTTGCACTGCTAAATGGGAAGTATTGCATAGTGTTTATAGTTATATTTTTGGAAGCAGTAGGTTTAGGTTAAACCTTAGCTCTGCTGCTTGTTAGCTAATAAGGTAATTTTATGCAAGTTACTTGACTTTCCTGAACCTTAGATTTCTTATCTGTAAAATGGACTTATAATCATCCTACTTCTTGGGTGCTGTAAGAATTGAGGGAGACATAGTAAGTGAAGTACTGGTTTAAATTAACTACGTAATGAATTCTGACATTATTACACAAACAATAAAGCAAAACAATTAACACCATGCCTCTAAGTACTTGAATGAAAGTGATTCAGGCTGGGCATGGTGATGAATGCTTATAATCCCAGTACTTGGGAGGCTGAGACAAGAGAATCACAGTTTTGTGGACAATCTCAGCAATGTGTGAGGATCTGTGTGAGGAATAAAATAAGGCTGGGAGTATAGCTCAGAGATAAAATGCCTCTAGGTTAAATGCCCAGTGCCACAAAAACAAAACAACAAAAGTGATTTCAGGACAATAATAGAAAATTATTAATTTTTTGTAGGTATGAAAGTGAGGAATAGTTTTTTTTCTTTCTTACCTCTTAACAAATGAAGAAAAAAAATAAATTCCAAATGTACCTATATATCTGTACTCTACCTATAAATTCCTTTTTTAAAAATAGTATTACTGGAGTCATTTCATACTCAAAGTTCAGCACTGGTCTTCTGATGTCATAAAAAATCATTTCTATCAATCATTGCTATTAGTCTGAGAAAACTTCAGGTTGGATATCATAGTTGACTCAACCATTATTGACATCTTTATACTTATTGTTCTAGAGTAAATATGGAGCAGGAAGAATCAAATTATATTTGATTTGAAATCAATGGTTTATACCGAGACTCATTAACATGTAATACTTCCAACAAAATTTAACAAGAAAATATCACTCATAATTAATAGAACTGTTGGTACCACATGCTACTCATAAAATGTATTCTTACTTGGGTATTTCAGGTATAATTTAGCCTTATGTAGGTATTAACTTCTGCTATGTTTATTTTTCCTCTAAGAATTTCTCTGGGAGAATTGACAGCACTAGATTTGGTGCATTGGAAACAGAATTAAAATCTAAAATGTTACAATCTCAGGTAATAATTCCTAAATTGTCAAAGTAACCCTTGCAGATTTTTTACAATTTCTCAGTATAAGAAAAATAATGTTTTTAATACAAGAAACTTAGTACTAATAAAGAGATGATTTTTATAGACTAATAATATATTTTATAAATTCTATTGCTTAACTTATTTCATGAAAATATGAACAGGAACTTCATTTTAGAGACAGTTACCTTGTACCATAAGAAATAGGCAGTCAGGGCAGTGTCGGCTCTGTTAGAGGATGGTAATTGGGTTTTAATGCAAGTTTATAACCAAACACAAATTAAAAGGACAAGCCATTTTCTTCTACTCTATGAAGAATTACCAGAATTATATGGAGAAAATTAATTTTCCTGAAAGAGAGTTTTCAAACTTGTTCTGAATTTAAAATTTCTACCCTCTTAAAATAAAAAAAAACCAACCTACTAAAATTGGGGTATAATAATAGCTGTGGATTTGGAATATACACAGAAAAGCAATACAGATGATTCAAACATAGGTGAAGATGTCCAACTTACTCACAATAAGAGAAATGCAGATTTATCTTATATTCTGAGTTTTTTTAATTCTATTATTATTAAATAAAGAAATTTGGTTATACACTAGTTACATGAGAATAAAAAAAAGTATGCCTTTTCATACATGGCTGATGGGAGTATAATTCGGATACATTTTTAAAATTTCAAGAGTTCAAATTTGGTTTCTAGTTCAAAGAATGTATCCTGTAGATATATCTGCATTTCTGCAAAATGCCATATATACACATCTGACTTTTGTAGCACTATCTTTAAGATCAGAATGCTGAATCAGATGTTTACTAATATTCCATTGTAAGATATGTATCTTTTACATCATGGAATATTACATAGAAGAAGGAAACATGTTACAGGCTAGATGACCTTTAAGACTTATTTTTTATTTTCTTTGAAGTATTGGGGGTTGAACCCAGGGGCATTATACCTTCAAACTATACCACTAGCCCTATTTTTTTTTTTATATATTTATTTTGAAATAGGGTCTCACTAAGTTTCGGAGGGCCTAAGTAGCTGAACCTGGCCGTGAACCTGAGATCCTTTATCTCAGCCTCCCATGTACTGAGATTATAAGCATGTGCCACGACGTCCAGTTTAAGAGTTATTTTTAAATTAAAAAGTCAAAATGTTGAAAGAATATTGTATATTACCATATTGTTTTTATTTATTATATTGAAAGATAAATAATGGTTGCCCATTTGGTAGAAAATTTGGTTGTTTGAGGTAGGGGTAGAAAGAAGACTTTTTGCTGTATACTATTTTCTACTTTGGGGATTTTGAACTATGTGAATATATTATCTATTCAAAAGTAAATGAATCTGGGTGTGGTGTAGCACTCCTGTAGTCCCAGTATTTGAAAGGCTGGGATAGGAGGACTGCAGGTCCACAGTCAGACTCAGGGACTTAGTGAGACCCTGTTTCAAAATAAATAATAAAATAGGGCTGAGGGTGTAACTCAGAAGCAGGACGTCCCTGGGTTTAATCACTAGTAGCATGTGTATGTGTGTGTGTGTGTGTGTGTGTGTGTGTGTGTGTGTGTATGTGTGTATGCATGTGTGTGTGTTCACACACACACACATACATGCACACACACTAAACAAATACAAACATAAAAAAATCAAAAGAAATTTGCACTATGTAAAACAGAAGTAGTGAGTGGTGCTGTGCACCTTTTTCTGGGGATAGACCTGCTGTGTGTGGGTATGCTGGTGTTTACCCAAGACTTGTGCTGCGCTTGTTGCTGAGGATGTGCTTACCAAGAGTAGCTCAGAGGTAGAAGGCCCCTGGGTTCCATCCCCCGTACCACCACAAAAAAAAAAAAAAAAAAAAAAAAAATTCTATCACAGACACCTCTTGCTTCAACCAAGACCCTGGCAGTTCATGTTTATCTTCCCGTTTTTATATTCCTCCTTTGACAGCCTAAATTAACAAGTGGCAGTGGCAGCAACTAGATGATTCCTTAAAATGACACTTGCAAGTGTGAGATCCTGGTGTCTGAATGCTCCCTTTTAGAAGAACTATTTCTAAATCAATCATTCCACAAACACTTAGCAATCCTGCATCTGCTTTAGGAGGCACCTTTAATGTTCATGCCACTGAGGAGGAAGGAAATATGCAATAATTCAATTTTAAAGTAACTGTAAGGATAGCTCTCCATGGGAGCCAGAAATGCTGAGCAGGCCCCTTAGTGTTAGCAAAGGTTTCCTATCTTTTACTATGACACGTGCTCCAAGTATGAGAGAGCTAATATTTTACATACTTCTTTGCTTAAGTGGACACTCGATTGCTGTTCCTTAACCCATATAAATGGTAAGGGATTCAGTTCATTTCTAATTGGAGGTTACTATCAGGGTTGAACTACTTTAAACTAGTTTGAGTTATTTTGGTCCATTCTTAATGAAGTTTTAAAGTTGCAAAATAATTAAAATAAAAATAAAAGAAACAAGTGTGTGAAATCACCAGCTTTCAACATTCACACCTTAAGAAGACATCAGTAAGTGTGAATATTGTTTGTTTCATTATTTTTGTTTTTATCCCTCTGCTTGATATTTAAAAACATTTATTATTTGTTTAAAAATTTGCATGCAGCTAATAATTATCATCCTTATCTCAAAGGCAGTGCTCTAGGAAATACCCATTATAGAGTGCACTAATATACACAGCACCACAGAACATAAACACCAAATGTGTAGTTGCTCACACACACATACACACAAACACATACACACACATACACACTGTTAATAAAGTCACAGGTAATTCTTATGCATAGATATATTGCTTTTTAAAATATCTAGCTGCTGAGCATGATGGCTCACACTTATAATCCCAGCATTTGGCAGGCTGAGACAGGAGAATCGCGGTTTGAGAAAAGCCTCACCTATTTAGTGAGGCCCTTTGCAACTCAGTGAGACCCTATTTTAAAATAAAGAATAAAAAATAGGTCTGAAAGTGTAGCTCAGAGGTATAATGTCCCTGGGTTTTGTCCCCAGTACTGCAAAAAAAAAAAAAAATCTCTAGGTAAAGAAGGGTGATTCCTAATTTTAAAAGATGTGTTTGGGCGACCGAGAAAAGCGGGGCTTAAGAGCCCCGCTAACAACTAATCTCCATTACCACAAAATCATCACCTTTCATAGCCAGAAAGCACCATCACCAGAGAAACAAAAAAATCACCAGGCTCCAGAGAGAAAGCGGACTGAGAACAGAGCTCAGAGCCACAGAGGAGATACACCGGCCTCACGCCCGAGGACGCGGCAGCAGCGCCATAATGCCGGTGGCAGCGGCGACTTCACCAGACGGCTACAGCAAGCCGAAGATGATAATTCCAAAAATGAACGCATAGTTTCTAATCTAGGAAAAAATATCCGACAACAGGAATCTGATATTGAAGAAATATGGGCCCATTTTAAGAGAGCTAACCTAAGAATAATTGGAATAGAGGAGGGAAAAGAAAGTGAAACCAAAGGGATCAACAATCTCTTCAAGGAAGTAATAGCAGAAAATTTTCCAAACATAGAGCAATCGGTTGATACACAGGTCCAGGAAACTTATAGAACTCCCTTTAGACAGGATCGGAGAAGAGGATCCCCACGCCACATAATTGTCAAAATGACCACTGTGGAAGCCAAGCAGAGAATCTTAAAGGCAACAGAAACAAAGGGTCAAGTGACATTCAGAGGCAAACCAATTAGAATCACTCCAGACTTCCCAAACCAAGTCATGAGAGCCAGAAGGGCTTGGAGTAACATATTCCTAACTCTGAAAGAAAACAACTTCCAGCCAAAAATTTCCTACCCAGCAAAACTTTCTATCAAATTAGATGGAGAAATAAGAAGCTTCCATGACAAACAGAAACTGAAGGAAGTTATGTCTTCAAAACCAGCACTAGAGAAAATACTCAAAGAGATTAACTACAAAGAAGAAATAGGTAACACACACCAGAACCAGAGAAACAAGATTTTCCATCCAACAGACAACTAAGATTGGTTATCTGTGGAGATTCATTATTTATGTTAGTCTTTTACCTATCTCTAAATTGTATTGTTTGCCTTTATTGTTGTTAATTTTTAGGATTTCTAGTTGGAATATTAATATACCTTCAGATATAGCATTTGGAAATATTTTATCCCATTCTATTAGTAACTGTTAACTCTGTTTACATTGTCTTTGGATATACAATATTTTTTATTTATTAGGGAGTCTGTATACTCTTCTGTTGCCTGTGCCATTGAAATCATATCCAAGAAATCACTGCCAATTTCAATGTTGTGAGGTTTTATGACCCAGATTTTCTCCTAAAAGTTTAAAGTCTTAAGATTTATATTTAGGTCTTTTATCTATTTTGAGTTAATATTTGTATATGGGATTAGGTAAGGGTCCAACTTTATTCTTTTCCATGTAATTATTATGTTTTAACAATATTTAGTTAAAAGATTATTATTTCCACCACCAAATGTTCGTGGAAACCTTGTCAAAAATAACTTGACGATATAGGGAAGAATTTAGCTCTAGGCTTGTATTTAACTCCAATGGTTTATACTGTTTTTCTATTAGTGCTGTACATACATAGAAAAAAAGGATATGGGAGAGGTATAAACAACAAAAAGAAGGAAATTACCTCTTCTCTTCACTTCTCTTTCCTTCCCTTTCAGCTAGGGTTGGCTGAGTTAACCAAGAAGTCAGGTTCAGAACAAGCGAATGTGTCCTGATCTCCACCTGGGCTGGACCATCCATCAATTGGAACTGGGAGAAGTTTATACTTTCTACTCTAAATCATGTTTCACCCCTCTTTAAATAAGACACACCGACAAGCTCATTACCATTGCACTCTGTAGATATTCCTCTGAATTGATCCTCTCATTGTAGCTCAGTCTTACGTACATAGTCTACTGTAAACAAATCACCCTGGACCCTTGGTCAACAGGTTAAACACTTTTTTTTTTTAGTGGTACTGAGGGTGCAATCCAGGGATTTTTCTACCTCCAGGCTATAATCCCAGACCTATTTTATACATTGTTTGGAAACACAGTCTCTCTAAATTGCTGAGAGCCTAAGTACCTGAGACTGGCTTCAAACCTGTGCGATCCTCCTGTCTCAGCCTCCCAAGTGCTGGGATTACAAGTGTGCGCCACCACGCCCATAAACACTCTTTCCATGTCTTCAGCTGAGCTTCCATAGGAGCATATGTCTATTACAGTCTCCTCTTTTCCCTCTTTTCGATCCTTAGAACTTGCAGTATTTCAGAACATCATGTCATCTAGATGTTCTGCCCTAATTCTGTCATCTACCAGACTGGTTATATACCCCTGTCTACTAAGACTCAACACCTGGCTTATATTTACTCTTTGTCTCCACATCATCCTCATTTTCAGATATCTAGCTGTGGGCAAATCTTTAATATACTGGCCACTCACTTATTTATTTATTTATTTATTTATTTATTTATTTATTTATTTTTATTGGTGCATTATACATACATCTTAATGAAGTACAAGATGGTAGAGGCATACATGCACACATCACTCATTTATTTATTTTTTTTTTATTTATTTTATTGGTGGTACTGGGGTTTCTGGAAGCCCTTCTACCTCCGGGCTACACTCCCAGACCTATTTTATACTTCTTTTTTATTTGGAAACAGGGTCTCTTAAGCCAGCGCGGCTTGCTTCCAACCCGCGTGATCCTCCTGTCTCCGCCTCCCAAGCGCGGGGATTACAAGCCTGCGCCCCGGCTCACTCATTTATTTAATTTCTCAACTTCTGTAGGTTATCAGCCCAATTTCATGGAATTGAGATATGTTTTTCAAATCTCAAACTCCAAACCCCCAAATGTTGTATCTTGACCAAGCCCCCTATCCTTATAGCCCTTACACGTGCATATCTTCCAGTGTCTTTCCTTTGAGCTTGGGTCCCTAAACCAGTAAGCACTATTTTAATCCCACATCTCTCTTCAGTTCTTTTCTACCCAATTTAGACTCTCAGCCCACCGTGAGAACCACTCTCGTTAATCCCAGAGGTTCTGCCCACAGGTCCTTCTCATCACAACCTCAAATCTAGCCAATCATAACTTCTGGCTTCTCAAAGACATGTTGAAGAAAATCATGTGGCTTTGCAGACTATTGTCACTAGAGACTGAATGATCCATCTTCTTAGGCCACGAATCCTTCTCCTTCTTCTTATTCAGACCCTAATTTGTCTCTGTTATCTTTTCAATCTAGTTTTAAGTCTCAAATTCCTCAGTTGCTTTCAATTATTAACAACTCTTCCTATCTCAGTGGATCAGGTTCCCATTTATTCAAGTTTTATTTTACTACCTGTCTCAAGACTCCCATCTTTTTATATTTCTTTGGGGATCTTAAACCTTCAATTACCTTTTATTTTACTTTCATTCTTTTTCTATGAGCTTTTATAATATAAACATACTTAGTTACCCCCCCCCCCTTTTGGTACTGGGGATGGAACCCAGGGGCATTCTACCTCCAAGTTACACCTTCAGCCATATTTCTTATTCTTTATTTTGAAACAGGGTCTCAATGAGTTCCAAAGAGCCTCACTAAGTAGCTGAGGCTGTCCACAAACAATGATCCTCCTATCTCAGCCTCCCAAATGCTGGGATTACAAACATCCATCACCATGCCCAGGTAGTTTTCACATTCTTAAAACAACTTAAAAAAACAGCCATGTTCTACATGATTCTTGGGTCATTGTTCTCTTATTTTCCTTTCAAGGCTAAGTTGCTGGATGGCACGTCCACATTCCTTTCCAGGCTACTCTCTGCTGCTGGAGGTTAGTTTTGTTCAGGAAGGCTGTGTCCCATAAGCAGAGTTTGTTCATGATAATAGGCATTAAAAGCAGCTTTCTTGGCCCAGTGTGGTGGTGCAAGCTTGTAATCCCCACACTTGGGAGGCTGAGATAGGAGCATTGCACAGGTTCAAAGCCAGCCTCAGCTACTTAGTGAGGTTCTCAGCAACTTAGTGAGAACCTGTTTCCAAATTTTAAAAAAAAAAATCAGTTTTTTATTAAATCAGCTTTCATTTTCATGTGGTGGTTTATTCTAATAGGGGTCATTAAGATTATATCATGTGATCAATCACCAAATGAGTAAAAAAAAAATGTACCAGTATGTAAAATTTCAAGGTATTTATGCTTGCTAATATTAAGTTAATACACTAATCATATGTCGAACCCAGTTAGTCTAAGTTTTCAGGCCCAAGTTATTTAATCCCCAGGCTTGTTTAACTATAGTATGCAAGACACATTCTTTTTTTTTAATTTTTTATTGATGCATTATATTCAAACATCATATTGGGGTAAAAGCTTGTGTGTACAAACATGTACACATCGCTGATTTAACCCCTACCCAATTCCCACCCCATTCCCTCCCCTTCCCTCCTTCCCTTGCTTGGCTTAGTGATTGACTTTGATATGTTTAAGTACATTGAGTGTTTTAGAGATTTTCTCCCCCCCGCCCCTCCTTTCTTCTCCTTTAGGTTGCCTTGTTTGTTCCTCTACAGGATTTCCTTTTTCAAGAGTTCCTCCTATGACCTATTTCTCCCTAATTCTCACATATTAGGGAAAGCATCTGATTTCTTATGTTTTGTGACTGACTAATCTCACTTAGCATAATGTCCTCCAGTTCCATCCATTTCCCTGAAAATGATGTAATTGAGGTTTTTTTTTTTTTTTTTTTTTAAGGAAGACTTCTTTTTTGGGTCTCAGTGATAACAATTAGAATATTTCTTTTTAAAGACTTTATAAAAATGCAAATTATTCACTTTTTTTTTTGTAGTACTGGGGATGGAACCCTTCTGCCTCCGGGCTACACTCCCAGACCCATTCTATATATATTTTTTTTATTTGGAAACAGGGTCTCTTAAACCAGCGCAGCTGGCTTGGAGGCTGCGCGATCCTCCTGTCTCCGTCTCCCAAGCGCGGGGATTACAAGCGTGCGCCACCGCGTCCGGCTATTCTTCACTTTTGATGCTACTGTAGATTTGGCTACTTCCCCACAGCCTTCATTCCATGAGGATTAACCTTTTGTGATTACTGGTTTAACTTAGTTTTATAATTTCTTAATACAATTAAGAGATTCCTTTTCTAATTGTCGATATTCTCCAGGATTTTTTCCTCATCCTTCTTTTATTCTTATACTGAAGGCAACATCAGCCACTGGCAACTTCTTGATGTCTATCTTTGGTCATGTTTCCTTTTCTTTCTATGTGCCTTTAGCCAGCAAAGGTGCTGCTCCAACTGGGCTTGCTACCAGCCTTCAAAACAATATATTCAAAATTGCTTTCTTTCTCCTCATTCTTTTCTTTGCTTTTCTTCAACCCTCCTTCATCTATGTCCTTTCTTCCTTTCCTCTTGTTTTTCTGCTTTTTAAAATTAATATACTTTAAAAAAATCGACACATAGCAGTTGCCCATATTTAACACCTATTATAGGTGATTTTAAAAGAGAAGAAAGTGAAGGGCATTTTCTCTTTTAGTGGTTCTTAACCTTCAGCTGTTCAACAATTGACCTGAGAACATAAACACTAATCCCTAAGTCATGGTCGTACTCAACCCTGGAGAATTGCATTAGACTAAAAAGGGAGTAGATTTGGGCATACCTATATATTTAATAGCTCCCCAGGTTATTATAATTATATTAAAATATGAGGTTCATGATCTTTTTATATGAAGTGTGATTCTCCTTATTTGTAAAGTAACACAAATCATTGCATAGACTAACTCACTGAAAATTCTCTTACCAATGCCCTCCCATACTCTACCACCATGTAAGCAATGGGAAAACTCAGTTCTCTCTGAGTTGGTCAGTGTCCTTCTGGAAAACTTCTCTTGGCCCTTTCTTCTACTATTCCTGTCCTGTCATCCCACCCACAAGCTCTTCTCTGTTACTGTAGGAAGTATACACAAGCAGAAATTGTTGCTCATTTCCTAAGTCTGTGGCTGATTTTGTATGAAAGGGAATAGGCTTAGCAGGAGACAGAGAGCCAGGAGACAGGTAAGCTGCAGAGTCAGGACCACCTGTCTAGTAACTGGCCCATCAACTGGAGGAACTGTGTCAGGTATACATCATATCTCCTAGCACTTTTCACATTACTCCGCTCCCCAACTATTGTGTTCTTTTAACCAATAATCAACTCTCCTCTGAGTATCTTCAACCTTTTAATCCTTCTGATTCTATTGGGGATGAGATTATGATCACTGGAAGTAATTAAATTACACTAAAATATGTGGACAGTCTTTTTAAATGTCCCCCTGAAAGTCACATTTCAGCAAAAAATAAAATCATTTAAGATAGAATCATAACACTCTGAACTAAAAATCAAAACTATATAACTTGAAAAAACAAAGAAATCCTCAGAACTCAGGCAGTAGAACCCTGATTTCTTGTCTATCTGGCTCTTTGAGGGGAAGGGAGCATGTTTTATTTGTAATTGTATTTCAGTATCAAACACTGTTTCAGGCCAAAACAGCTAGTGTTAGTGGTATAACATTCTTTTTCTTATAATAACAAATTTAAATTTTTTACTTAATCACTGTTTAACTATAGGAAAATATATAACTGTATTATTTTTGAGGTTCAGAAAGACATCTGTTCCGTATTTTCTCATCATGCAATTTTGATAACTTTTTTTCAAATATGTTTTGTCATTATACACTATGGTGTCTCTAGATTTAAAAAAATGGCAACAATAAAAACTACAGAGTTCAACAGTCAACTCATAGCTGGAAACTAATAAAACGGACTATTTCTAGCATAACTATTTGTACATGAAAGTGAAAGCTTATATTTTTGCAAGACATAGTTAATATTTAAACTGGTGTTTGATTTGGATCACTGCCTCTCAGAGGGGGAATCAAGTATGAAACTGTGCATTATTTTGTCTCTTGCTTGATTGGATTTTAAATATCATTAGAAAAACACTATAATTTTTTTGTGTGTGTGGTACTGGGGTTCCTGGAAGCCCTTCTATCTCCGGGCTACACTCCCAGACCTATTTTATACATTTTTTAAAATATTTGGAAACAGGGTCTCTTAAGCCAGGGCGGCTGGCTTCGAACCTGCGCGGCCCTCCTGTCTCTGCCTCCCAAGCATGGGGATTACATGCCTGCACCACCACTCTCGGAAGAAGAAGAGGATTATGGATTTAAAAACTATCAATGATCATAGAGCCATGAAAAGTTTTTGGAGGACTAAGGTTTCAAGTTAAATACATATTGTATAGAAAACTATGCATTTAAGAAGTATCCTGCCAATTTACACTTTAATTTAGATTTTATCATGTTTTTCAATAAGCAGTTCTTGATAGCCTATGTGAAAGCATCTTTAGTTAGGCATTAGTTATTATAATTTATATGTTAACTGTCTTTTAAAGGTTTAAGAAATTTGCTCAAAGTCACATAACAATTAGGCATCAGACATACCACCCCAATAATCTGACTCCAAGTTCAGCAATCTACTCATAGGTAGAGCTCTGTAGTCAGTCCCTTAGGACTATGAATCTAGATACAAGGACTGCTTTCAGCTAACTCACTAGCTGGCCAATGGCAGGAATTTCAGAACCAACCAGCAGTTTGGCACAAGTTTTTGCCATTCAGAGAGTGGTTCTTGGATCACCTGCATGGACAACATTTGGGAATTTACTTGAAATGAGACATCTGTTGTCTCACACTAAACCGAATATGTCAGAGTCTGTATTTTAAAAATTATTCCTTTAAGTCAGGCCATGGTGGCACACATTTGTAATCTCAGCACTTGGGAGGCTGAGACAGGAAGTTGCAATTCTGAGGCCAGTTTTTGCCATTTAGTGAGGCCCTCAGAAACTTAGTGAGACCCTGTTTAAAAAAAAATAGAGCTGGAGGTATAGCTCAGAGGTAAAATGCCCCTGGGTTTAATTACCAGGTATTGATAAGTAAATATTCCCTTAAAATATTCCTGTATAATTTCCCTTAAAATATGTAAAACAGCCATGTCATGAAATCAGGCCACATTAATTTAATCCTGGCCCTTCCACAGATTAGTTACGGCATATTAAGAAAGTTGTTTCACATTATATAGAATTGTTTTCTTCATCTGTAGAATGGGAATGGTAATATATATCTTAGAGGGTAGCTGCAATAATTGTATGAATAAAAATGCCTGAAATACAGCAGGACTTTAAGAAACTCACACTGAACTCATATGTAAATCCATAGATGTGTAATAAGACAGTTGAGGCACTCAGAGAATTGGGTAAACTTTTACTTTCCTGACTATGTGGCACACACAAAAATAATACCTGTGTTAAACCCATTTAAATTAAACTTTCTGGGATATACACATTTTTGTGCCCTAGAGATTTGCTGCAGAATTATTCTCAGCAGAGCAATTATAGGTGCGGCTGCCCTGTAATGAGATATCTTTGCTACTTCATTAAATAAACCCCCTTGAATGAGCTCCAAAATGGACCTGCCTTATACCAAATTCCATTATACTAAAAGTAATCTTATAAGAAGGCCCTGTTGTGGGTTCATTTGTCCTGGATACCTAATGTTTATCATAAAGAGAACGTGTTCTAGAACAATGATTCCCAAAAGCTGGTTCTTAGACCAGTGTTTTACTGATCCAAGGGGAAATAAAAAATAAAGACAACTTAATAAATTTTCCATAAAACAATTTATTTTTAAAATATTCTTTAATCTGAGAATATGGCCTTTTTACTTTTTTCTACTCTTTTGGTGTTATGCTACTGCACATTTTATGAAATAATGATGGTAGTGGATGGTAATTTTTTACAGTGTTCCCATAAAAAAAAGAGCAATCTCAGGTGTATTCATTTTGAGTCACCCCCCCATGTCATTTTGGCATGGGGCTGTATTTCTATTTTCTGTATTTCTATCTTTCTAATAAACTTCTTTAAATCTTCAAGAAAAAAAGAGCAATATCTGCCTATTTTCTGCCTATACCCCTCATTTAAAAAGTTTTATGGATTTTTGAATTAATAAATTCTGAGTCATAGTTATTGAAACATCTGGTTAAAGGGAAATTCTTTCCTATGAGATTTCATAGGAAAGAACATGTTCTATGTTGGGCATAGAACAGTGTTAAAGACAAAACTGTAAGTTGAAAAGTCAATGTGTTAATCAGATGTCACTATAACAAAATGCCCAAGATAATCGATTTGTAAAGAGAAAAAGTAATTTGGGTTTATAGTTTTGGTGGTTCCAGTCAGTGATCAATTGTCCCAACTGTCTGGGGTGTGTAGTGAGGCATCCTATCATGGTTGGAGCACATGGCAGAGCCAAACTCCTTCCATCACAAGCCAGGAAACAGAAGAGAAAGAGGAAGGGGCTGGAGTCTCACCTAATGGCCTCTCAGTAGGCCCCACTTTTCAAAGGTTCCAACTCCTCTCAATAGTGCCACCCTGGGACAAAGCCTTCAGCACACACAGGTCTTTGGGAGATGTTTATCATCTAAGCTATGGTAGTAAATGTGTTCAATGTAAGCATATCACAGACCACAGTACTCTTCAAACTACAAGGTGCATAAGGAATACATAGGATCTGTTAAAGTATAGACTATGATTCTGTAGTCCTATAACAGTCTGGATTTCCACATTACCAACCAGATCACACTTAGAGCAGTAAAGGTATAGTAGTTGGGCTGGTAGGGTCTCAAACCAGACAGACCACTTAGGTTCAGATCCAGGCTTTACCACTTACCACTTACTTCTATCTGTGGACCTTTGAACAAGTTACTACTTAATCTGTGTACCTATCTACCTGTTGGTTTTCTCATTAGTAAAAATAAAATATAGTGATAATATTAATAATAATAATACTTGCTCATAAGTTTGTTGTGAAAATAAATGGAATAGATATAAATATGCCTAGAATGTGCACACAGTTCCTGGCTTGGAAAGAGCTCCATAACTTTAAGCTTATAGATCAGTGACCAGAGCACCAAGATATTAAAAAAAGAGATTAGCACCTAAAGGAGTCCACTCTTGTATGATCAAATCAGAAGTATTAAAAGTTCTAGTTGGTAAAGGGTAGAAAGAAGCCTTTTATGTTTTCTTTCACTGGATCAATGGTGGTTTTGGTTTTGTTTTGACTTGTTTTTTTTTTTTTTTTGTTACTGGGGATGGAACCCAGTGGCATTCTACAAATCTTTTCATTTATTTTTAAATTTTGAAACAGGGTCTTGTTAAGTTGCTGAGGCTGGTCTTGAACCTGTGATCCTTCTGGGATTACAGGCATGTGCTATCATGCCTAGCTTCAGTGGGAGTTTCTTGAAGTTTAATAATTTTAATCTGTTCTGGTTCAAAAGGTGGAAGTTTTTAAATTACTAAAATTCTTTGATTAAGGTTGAAATGATGGTATTAGTTAGGTCACATGCCGCAAACTTAGAAGAAACTTTGATAATTTCTTTGAGTGTTTTTCCTCTAAGTGACAAGAAATATCTGATTACTATGTCCTCAGACCTTTATAATTCCTTTTAAGTCTTTACTAATTATGATCATTCTGTGAAAGTATAATTATAATATTTATTTTCTTCCTATTTTTATTGATAGCTATAAAATTTATGGAATAGTAGTATATATCACCCAATCCACATATACAACTATAAGGCCAATTATATATTTTTTCTTATAGAACCCCTATTATTACAGCCAATGATTTTGTATAATTATACAGAAATAGTACATAGGAATGAAAATAACATGAATTTGTATTTTTATCTTCAGTTTATATCTTTTGTTCTGTTTTGTACCTTGAAAAGGTAGAAAGAAGTAGGTATATAAAGCTAGAAGGCCACAGTAGAAAAATTTCATTTCCTGAGAGACAACAGATGCTAACTTCCTGAAAAGTAATAATGATATCAAAAACCTCCCGAAATGACAAGAGCTTTACAAAACTCCAGTTGTTCCTACTGATCAACAATTCTAGGAGACTTTCTGGAACATCCAGGAAACAGCATCCAAAACCCAGCTAAGGAGAAGGAGACTCAGAAAAGGACACTATGCAAATCTCAGGACACAGCCTCTGAGACCCTCACTGGAAAGGGGATTCAGAAGTGCATAAACCCCTACACAAGCCAGACTAGTCATTTTTCCCACTCGGGAGCCCTTCCCTTTTAGGACCTTTGCTGTTTCTCACAGGTTGTGTTGGCTTTGAGAAAAAGCAGTCTGTAATTGAAGGCACTTGGCCCAAACAACTCTCACGTAGTGACCAGAACGCATGTGCTGGACATCAAGCCTGACCAAGGCCCGTAGGGGTAAGGTGCACCTCTCTTTGGTAGATGGGGTAAACTTTGGGAGAAAGCAGTTTGTAACTGACAATGCATGGCTTGGATAACTCCCAAGTAGTGTCCAGAAGGTTGCTACCGGATACCAGGGTCCCCATTCCTGCAAGGGTAGTTCTGCCTCCTTCTCCCCTTTCCTGTTCTCTTTACAGGGAAACATTTCACTCGCCTTCCTGTTTTCTGCAAGTGTCATTCTTTGTACTTCCTAGAGAAGAGCCCTGGACAGGAAACATCTGTTTCAATATTAATACAAATACATTAGTAAATGATAACTGATTTGAATAAAAGCTGAGAACAATTGATAAGTTCTTCATAGAGCTAAGGATAATTTTTTTTTTTTTTTTTTTTTTTGGTGGTACTGGGCTTCCTGGAAACCCTTCTTCGGGCTACACTCCCAGACCTATTTTTATTTGTAAACAGGGTCTCTTAAGCCAGAGAGGCTGGCTTTGAACCTGCGTGATCCTCCTGTCTCTGCCTCCCAACCGTGGAACCGTGGGGATTACAAGTGTGCGCCACCACGCCCGGCAGAGCTAAGGATAAATTTTACCTATATGACTGGTTCAACTTTATCTAGTAAAAAGACACTATAAAAAACAAATTATTTATTAAGTGTATTTAAATAAATGCCTACTATTTATGAAATGTGAAAAGATTAAAATTGACTCTTTTTTGAAAATTAAATTGTAATCTTTATTGCATACCATTTTGTCTTAATCGTTGCAAATTTATTTTTTTACTTAGTGACTTTTAGAAACAAAAGGAGTGATTTTCTCAAGAGCACAATTAAACTAGTATATAAACAGAATATTCCTATTGGGTTTACTAGATGCATTGAAAATATGTCAATTAATAAATATTTAACAATCCCCAGGGACTTTTCCTAGTTTGTACTTTTCCATTTAATTTTTCAAGTCTTACCTTTAACCACAGACAGTCCTTGACACACTCCTACAGCTATGTGCCATCCATTTGGCAAGCATCTGGACACCTCAAAATACCTCCCAACTACTGGTACTCCTTGGAGAGATGCTAGCAATTACCTTCTTTTTTTGGTAATAGAAGCTCTGAACATTAGGACTGTCTGAAACACCATATTTATAATCTGAATCTAACCTTATTTCACACACACATAGATACATGCTGATGTGTCTGACTTTCAGGTGTGATCAGTATCAACATGCCTCAGTCCCTGTCTCCCCATCCCCCCTTAGAGCTAGGCGAGCACATGAGAATAGGAGGCCTACTTTGAGTAATATCTGAGAATACTGAGAGAGAGTTAAACGAGATGATAAGTTCAGGAGAAGAAGGGTTAAAGAAGCTACAAATCTTTTCAGTTCCCAGTAGCTTTGGTTTATTAAGAGACATTTTAGGTAAGATTTCAAAGTTAACTCCCAAGATAATTAGACAAAAGCTAGGCCAGATGTCTAAGCTAAGTTTTGGTCTCAAAATAATTACCTTTGTTAATTACCAGTAATTAGTGTCAGCATCCAAAACTTTCTTAAAAAATGAGAGAGAGAGAGGTGGGGGGAGTTTCAATTGTAAAATTACATCTTGAGGCTATCAGCCCTGATTCAGATTTGTACAACTATGAACACAAGGTTTTATGGAAAACTGGATATTTTCTTCCAATCAATATAGCTAATTTTTACTTCTACCTATACTTATTTGAAGTTTTTATTTTTTATTTATTTAGTTTTTGTGGAACTAAGGATTGAACTCAAACGATTCTACCTCCAAGCTACATCCTCAGCACTTTTTATTTTATTATTTGGAAACAGTCTCACTAAGTTGCTGAAAGCCTCACTAAATTGCTGAGGCTGGCTTCGAATCTGCAATCCCCCTGTCTCGGCCTCCCAAGTAATGGAATTACTAGTGTGCATCACCATGTTCAGCTGGCCCAGACTTCTTGGAACTTCTTAAAACATCTTTTTTGTCTATATGAGGCCTTTTATAAGAAGCATTTTTATAGATGCATATATTTACATGCTTACAAATAATTTTATATCTATTCCCCCTTTATCGTGCTCAGTTTATTTTTAAATATTTAAGGGCAACAGTGTCTGGTACTTCTCATTAATAATTAATCCTAGACTTAGTCATTCTAACCTGCAAGCAAAAAAGGAAATAATACTTTATAAATTTATACAACATCTCACATTTGATTCCTGCTCACTTTCATGCCTCCACGGTGGATCGATTATTCCTTCATGGCATCTTTACTTAAATGTTTACTGGCCTGAGTCCCTTATCAGTCTGTCAGGGAAGGTACTGTGCCTTAACACTTTTTAAAAAATATCTCTAGTGCCCAGAAGGCATGTAAAGAATGCACTGAAATGTGTTTTGTAATTAATGAAATATACCAACATTGCCAGGCTAGAGGGACTTCTAGTTACAAACTTTGGTTCTTTGTAGTTTTTCAGTAAGACATGAGATGGAGCATTTTTTTCTTTCGATTTATTTTGTTTTTGAGTTATGGTTCTTAAGTTTATTTTAGTTCAGGGGCTAGGTCTTAATGCCAAAATGTTGCAGATAGAGAAATAATTATTTATAAAGCTCACTAGAAAGAAGAAAGAAAGAGGTTTGCTGATAAAGTTAAATACTGTTATTTTGTTTTGAATATATATTATGTACAGCCAGGCATAATGATATACACTGCAATCCCACCTACTTGGGAGCCTGAGGCAAGAGGATCACAAATTTGAGGCCAGCCTAGGCAACTTACCAATACCCTGTCTCAAAATAAAGTTTTGTAAAAGGGCTGGGGATGCAGCTCAGTGGTAGAGTGCTTGCCTGCCAAATGTCAGGCTCTAGATTCAATCCCCAGTACTGCAAAGGAAATAAAAGCATCATCCCACACTAAAAAGTAAGATGGTTGTTTACTCATGAAATCTACAGACCAAAAGGGGACAATTCAAATATTCGTTTACTGCCTATTTCTAAACAATCTATATTCTACCCACCAGCTTTGTGATATAACTTTATGGCTTTTATAGGTGTACATCTAAATTATGAAACAAACTGCATTTTTATGTATGCTGCTATTCACTGCAGTGTTTGTTACCAGAGAAAAAGCATTGGGGTTATTTCTGTATGTCAAGTGCACACAGGCATATTTGCTTCCAGGCATATCTTATCTATTTGCTGTATGTAAACTGGAAACTCTGTAATACCGATGTTAAATATTTTCACCCATGCTTACTGTTAATTACAGTCTGATCAGAATCACTCAAGATAATTGCAACTTTCCATTCACCACTTCCTGTAATCAATCTATATTGTTTTTAATCTCATACCTCCAGTGCTGTTCTGAACTGTCCTGCTGCCACAGCATATTTCTTTTGTCTATAGCAGGTGCTGGCATCTTTTAAGGCTACCTGAAGCCATTTGTCAATCCGAGGCAGAAAGCTGAAATTAGGTACACTCAAAGGGTCTACTATTTCAGCCTCTTGGCATGTTGGCTGAATCCCAGCAGATGTGAAGGACTCTACAAACTCATAGCTCACTTCCTCTTCATCAACGTAGACCAACTTCATTTCCACATCCATGATGTTCTTTAAGGGGATGTGAGGCAGAGGCACAGTGATTAACTGAGTGTCAAGTTCCATTATCTTTGCCTCTTTCTTTCCAGCTGGCTTTTCTTCACCTTCTGCCTTCCGTTTAGAGGCCACTTTCTCTAAATCACTGTTTTGTTTTTCTTTGATGTTCTTTGCCAGTTTCATTCTTTCGCCTGTGATTTCTACTTGTTTATCTCCACAGTGTTTCTTAATCTCAGGTGGCACTTCCGCGCTGTTCGACGAATTTGCTAAGGTCGACATTTTCTGGCTTGTGCTTATCTTTGGGACAAGCTGATCACGATAGGCTCTCTTCACTGTATTCTCCAAATTCGGACTGCTTCCTGAATCCATTTAAACTACCCCAACTCCTGTAGGGAAAAGAAGAGGGAAAATAGTATTTTGAGTTTCTAGTTGTTTAGACTATAGTTGTTTTTATTTAAAACACTGCTTAGTAATTACAGATAGTTATTGCCTTAAAGTAAAACTGTATTTATATTGTCTCCTGACTACTTTACTTGGGCAATGTATGTTTCAATATCAAAATAATCAAGATACTTGTTGAAAACATGTGGAAATTAATATCATTGGCAATCAGAGAGATGCAAATCAAAACTACCCTGAGATTTCACCTAACTCCAACTAGAATGGCAATAATCAAAACACAGACAACAACAAATGCTGGCGAGGATGTGGAGAGGTGGGAACTCTAAAACATTGTTGGTGGGATTGCAAATTAGTGCAACCACTTTGGAAAACAGTATGGAGAATCCTCAGAAGAATGGGAACATTCTATCATTTGATCCAGAAATACCAATTCTGGGTATCTACCCAAAAGAAAGGAAATCAAACTACCAAACTAATGTATGTATATCTATGTTCACAGCTGCATAATTCACCATAGCCAAACTATGTTACCAGCCAAGATGTCCATCAACAGATGAATGGATTACAAAACTGTGGGATATGTACACAATGGAATTTACTCAGCCATAAAAAAAATACAATTGTGGTATTTTCAGGGAAATGGATGTATCTTGAGGACATTATGCTAAGCGAGATCAGTCAGTTACAAAAAGTAAGGAATCAGATGCTTTCCCTAATATGTGGAAGCTAGAGTGAAAGGGGTCATAGGAGAAACTCCAAGTGAAAAAGGGGATCCTACAGAGGAGCAAATAAGGCAACCTAACTGTGGGGATAGGAGGGGAGAGAGGGAAAGTCTTTAAAGCACATAATATACTTATTCATATTGAAGTCAACCACTAAACCAAGCATGGGAGGGAGGGATGGGGAGGGAGTGAGGTAGGGACTGGGTGGGGGCTGGCTGGGTGATGTGTACATCTATTTCTAAACAAGTTTTTCTTTTATCCCATTATGATGTATAAATACAATGCATTAATAAAAATAATAATTTAAAGCTGAAAACAATGAATGAACAACTTCATTTAAAAACATTTTTTTGTGTGTGGGTCTGAGGATGGAACCCAGAGGCATTCTACTTTTGAGCTACACCCTCTGGCCTATTTTTTTTTTTTTGATTCTTTATTTGCAACAGGGTCTCACTAAGTTTCAGAGGGCCTCGCTAAGTAGCTGAGGCTATCTGTGAACCATGATCCTCCTGCCTCAGCCTTCCGAATGCTGGGATTACAAGCGTGCACCACCATGCCCAGCTAACAACTTCATTTTGAACAAAGCCTTAACTCCTTTCCCCCTTTTGGAATCATTGTTAGTATCTAGCATGTCTTTTGGTCCACTGATGTGGCTGCTTAGAATAGCAAGGAGAAAACTGCATTGGTCTTCAGTCTTATTTTGTCTTTGTTCTTGTGCAATGCATTATTTGAGTAAAAATTAGCTTCAGCACTTCAGTTAAGATCTTAGCTTAATGGACACTCCAGGCACGCATCTATTCCAGGAAATTTCTTCCAGTAGTAGAGATTCAGTTCCTGAAATTGGGTTTAAAGGTAAACATATGTGGTTTTAAGAATCTGTGGTTCATATTTATTCTTACAATAGATTGCAAAAAATCCAAATAGTAAATGTTGGTGGATGAGTTGTTCCAAAAATTTCATGCTGTCTCTCAGGTGTCTTATTTAACTCTTTACTTCAAGCCCCATTGCCTAAAATATATTGGTGCATCTGTAGTTGGTAGCTATTAATAACAGTTGTAGCATCTACAGCATCATTACCTAGCTTGGCTGTACTTATTTCACATATCTTGAACACATGTAAATGTATAAAGCCATCATTGCTTTTAAAAAAGTTTTATTGACGCCGGGCGTGGTGGCGCACGCTTGTAATCCCCGCGCTTGGGAGGCGGAGACAGGAGGATCGCGCAGGTTCGAAGCGCGCTGGCGTAAGAGACCCTGTTTCAAAAATATAAAATAGGTCTGGGAGCGTAGCCCGGAGGTAGAAGGGCTTCCAGGAACCCCAGTACCACCAAAAAAAAAAAAAAAAAAAAAAGTTTTATTGTTATATAAAGTTATTCTTTCCTGCTTTCTCTCTCTCCTTCTTTTATCACCTATTTTGTCTTCTGCCCCAGTCCTCTCCCATCTCTCCTCCATCCTGTGCCTTTCTCTCCTGGCAAGAAGGAAAGTTTCATTGTTTTAAGAAGCAAGTTTCTGTGTACCTCTGCTTGGGTCCTTGCACGTTTTATAGAAGTCATCACTTTGGTACTCAGTGTAGATTTATCCAATAAACAATTACAAAAGGGAAAAAAAGTAGACATAGACCACTCAGAGGTATTAAATATGTAAACAAATGTTTAGTTTTCAGTTGTCTAGAAGATTATGTAGTCCACATTTATCCAAGAAACTAATTGAAGTGCCCCACTCCCACAATCTGGAATACATCCCTGAATGTCTACAAGTGTCCTAAATGGGCAGGCTGGAAAAAGCATGGTCCAACCCAACCAACATTCCAGCATTACTTGCAAATCAGGTGACTTTCATTTTGGATTTAGAACATGTTCTTTATAAAAACTGTTGCATATGTGCAGAAGAGTAATGGAACTGCTCACTTATAGCTTTTCTTTTTTTCAATATGCTTTTATTGGTGCATTATAGTCTCACATCATAATGTAAATCATGTTGTCTGTGACATACATGCACACAATATTTGGTAGCGTGCCCGCCGTGCCTCCCTATTTCCCCCTTCTCAAAACAGTTCTGAGACTGACGTTGGTATTTTCGCATATGTACATGTAGATGATGGCAGTAATTCCTTCAATGAACCTCACTCTTTGTCCTCCCCTCCCTGGATCTACTGAGGTTTTCCCTCATCATTTGGAGTCCCTCTGCTATCCCAATTACTTTGTAGCTTGCATATATTAGAGAAAACATGTGACTCTTCTAAAAGAGGTTTAAATCAGAGAACTACAGTTATGTATGCATACCCTTGCTCATAGCAGCGCAATTCATAATAGCCAAATTATGGAACAATCTAGGTGTCTATCAACAGATGGGTGAATTACAAAATTATGAAATATTCATACAATGGAATTATACTCAGCAATAAAGAAGAACAAAATTATGTCATTTGCAATAAAATGGAAGGACCTAGAGAATATTATGTTAAGTGAGATTAGCCAATCATAGCTTTTCTAAAAATTATAAAATCTCCATTTAAATAATCTGAGATTCAAAGCCATTTTCCACCTAGCCCTAAGTGTGTTTCCCTCATTTAGCTCTCTTCCTCTGATCTACTTCAGAGTGAAGCCAAGCCTCTTGTTACCACCAAGAGACACTTGTTTGCAGTCTCTCCCCATTCTCCTGTGCTCACAGAATTCTTCTTGGTCAAGCCTAGCCAAAAGTTGTTCATCTCCACCTCCTCAGAAAACTTGATGTCTTTTTTTTTTTTTTGGTACTGGGGCTGGAACCCAGGGGCATTCTATCTCTGAGCTATACCCCCAGCCCTATTTTTTAGTCTTTTTAATTTTGAAACAGGGTCTCACTGATTTGAAAAGGGCCTCGCTAAGTAGCTGAGGCTGAGGCTGTCCTTGAACCATTCCTCTGGTCTCTGCCTACTGAAAGCTGGGATTACAAGCATGTGCCACCACGTCCAGCTCTCAGCTATGTCTTAATGACATGTTTCTTTTGATAAACTCCTAAAAGCAGAAATATGCTCCACTTATCTAGACATTGAGTCAGTGCTTTTCACAGAACAGGCATTCAATAGATGTTGATAAATATGAATGCTGTGAGTCAAGGTTAATATACACATTTTTACACATTTTAAAGGAAACAAATTTCAATTTCTTTATAAAGGTATGGCCAACTTTGAAAAAGTTGTTTCTGAGAGATTGTGCTAGATTTTTATTTTGTTTTGTTTTAAATTTGGTCCTCGGTAAAGTACATTTTCTTCTCTGATTGTTCAAATGAATCACACACAAACTAGATTTAAACTATCAACCTCTTCACTGTTTTTAGTAGTCAAGTTGATTAACATGACATTATTCAGTGTTCCCAATGTTCCAAGCTACACTTTAATCATTACTTCAATAAAAATACTTTTAGAGAAAACTTATTAGACAAGCATTATGTATGTCAAAGAAGTGTTTACTGATGACATTCTGTAAAAAATGCTCATTCTTTAATTTAGAGGCAAGCACTATAAAATTGATTTCCTCCAGAGGCATGTCTTAAAAAATCCCCAGAAAATATTGACATAAAACATTAGAACAATCATCAAGGTTTTTAATAAATACAGCTGTAAGAAACAAAGAGAGGTTAATGCTCAATCATTCCCAGCAGGTGACCACTTTAAATGTATTCAGTAGATTTTCAACCCATTTATTATTTTTTCCAAGCTTTCATCAAGCTTTCTCTTCTGGGTGGAAGTTTCTATTGCTCCTTAGACTCAATAGGTAGTTTATTAGTAACACAGATTATTTATTAGATTTTCACTTGAAATAGACAGCTCAAACATGGCAATTCAGAAAAAAAGAATCTTTAAAAATGTGCTCTCTGAAACTCTGAACATCACAGTTGCTATGGTTTTCTTTCTTTAAAAAAGATCTAATTTTAACTTGCTGTTAAATGTAACCAGAGAGACACTAAGAGGAAAAATACCTTGCTTGATAATCTTCCAGAACACCTTGATATTTCTAAAAACATACTACCAAATATCCGTTCAAGCTAATAATCATTTACTGGGCACCTTAATTATGGGCAAGGTTCTGTGCTAGGTAAACAAGGGAGACTAAAATGACTAAGACAGGGCCTAGTCATTCTAGTGCTCAGAGCTGGGGTGAGGGTAGAGAATGGGAAGGGAAGAGGCATAGATAAGTAATTTCTTAAGATGCTCTTTAACAGATTTTGAACTTCTGGAGAGGTGGAAATGTATCACAATTTCTCTGATGTATAGTTTTTCTGTGTGTGTGTGTTACTGGGGTTGGAACCCAGGGGCATTCTACCTCTGAGCTACAACCCCAGCCCTATTTTTATCTTTATTTTGAAACAGGGTCTTACTGAGTTACAAAGGGCCTCACTAAGTAGCTGAGGTTGTTGGCAAACAGCAGTCCTCCTGTCTCAGTCTCCCAAATGCAGGGATTATGAGCTTGCGCCACCACACCTGGCTTAATATATAATTTTTTCAGAACTGAAAAGCAATGTGTCCTCAAGACACATTTGTTACCAGAGAGAGTGTGTGGCTGCTGTGCCCTGTACTACTGCACTGTGGTAGCAGCAAAGGACACACTTATATAGGGATATTGGACTGCGTGCTGCAGTTTTAAGATACCTGGGAAGGGTTTTTTGAGAAAGCAGAAGAAAGGGCTTTATGTATACAATATCTCTTCTCTCTCATAGTTATCCATAGTGGCACATCAGTGTTAGAAGAGAAAGGTAAAATTGACTTAGAGTGTTGTTTAAGAAGTGTTTCAGTCTGCATTATCACTGCTATAATCTAAAAACCTAACCATTGCAACCTAGAGGAAGGAAGATTTATTTGCTCATAGTTCTGGAGACTGCAGGGGTCCAATCCATGTTAGGCTAGGTGAAGCCTGTGATATCAGAGCATGGTTGTGAAAGGGAGAGAGAGAGACAGACAGAGAGCAGGGATCATATACAAGCCCTGACTCCAACATGGCTGCCTAGTTTCCATGAGGTTGTGGGGACGTTATAATCCAAACTGTAACAAGAAGTAAAAAATAAAACATAAGCAAGAGCTGGGTGTGGTAGCCCACCCTTGTAATCTCAGTACTTGGGAGGCTGAGAGAGGAAGAGCCACAGTTTTGTGGCCAGCCTCAGCAACTTAGGGAGGCCCTCTAAAACTTAGTGAAACCTGATTTCAAAAATAGAAAATGAAATAGGGCTGGGGTTGTATTCTACCTCTGAGGTATATTCTCCCTCTTAGCAACACCTCCCCACAGCAACAAAACAATAAAAACAAAAATATAACTAAGAAATTACATAATTGAAAGAGATCACCGGGAGATTTGTCAGACTGAACACTTGAGTTCGGGACATGCTATAAGAAATTTCATGACTTTGGGACTATATGATAAATTGCTCTACATATTGCATGCCCCAGTTGATTGGAATTTGTACTTTGTTTACCTTAAAAATTATTTTTTAAAATTTCACCAGGTATTTAACTTTAATAGTGTTACACTTGGCAAAACCTTCTTTAAAATGGTAAGATAAACAAGACCCTGGCATGGTGGTACACACTTGTAATCCCAGCATTTGGGAAGCTGAGACAGGAGGATCATGGTTTGAGGGCAGCCTCAACTACTTATGTCCTTTGCAACTCAGTGAGACCCTATTTCAAAATAAAGAATAAAAAATAGAGCTGAGGTATATAAGAGGTAGAATGCCCCTGGGTTTCATCCCCAAAACTGCAAAAAAAAGGTAAGATAAACAAAATTTATGGTTAACTTGAATATAGAAACAAAACTGGTTGAGACAGGCACAGTAGATTTTTTAAGTGTTTTAAAAGACCTTCAGTTGCAAATGTAATTATTGCCTTGTTATATTGCAACAGTCATTAAATTCAGAAAAAAACATGATGTAGACATAAAACTTACACATGAATAGGTTCCAGGGATTTCAAACTTAACCTTGTCAAATCATTTGATGATCACTAAGTCATTAAATGGGAATAATGGCATTAAGCAATTGTACTTTTTTGTGTCTAGTACACTGTGAAATTTGTCACATTGTATCAGAGAGAGCTTTACAAGGGCTACTTTACCAAGGCATTATGTAATGGAAAGAGCATTAATTTTAGAGTTGCAAGAAGAGTTTGAATTCTAGGTTTATAATTTATTAATTGTGTGTTCTCAGAAAAATTATACAATATTTCTAAACATTATTTTCCTCATCTGGATTGGGAATGGTCAAATAGATGAGAATTGTGTCAGAATCAAGTGGGATGACTTATGGTACTTTGCAAAAGAGGAGGGTTGGGAATTCCTTGAACAGCTTCTCAAAGATGCCTCTGTTTCTCAAGGGCTAAATTCTTCAGCTTAGATCTTATTCCTCCCTCTTTTTAATGATTCTGCTCCTGAAACTGTCACCTTTCAACATTACCAGTTCTTTTCGTACCACTTATTCTGTAACGTGGGCTGGATCTTGCTCTTCTGCTCCCCTCTCCCAAGAGCTCAATTCTGGAGCCTCCTCTTTTCCCCAACTGCATCCTCTTAATAGGTGATCTTGTCCAATCCCATGGCTTTAAACATCATTACAAATTCTTAACTCTCAGTGTTACAACTTTAGTCTATATGTACCCCTGAAAGTTGAAAATTGCATACTCAATTGTCTGTATGACATCTAGATTTGAATTTTTAAAAGTTCATCTTGAAGTTCACAATTCTAAAACATATCCCTTAATTACCATCTGTGTTCATCAGTTCTTCACTGTGACCAAAACACCCAACAAGAACCACTTAGAGGAGGAAAGGTTCATCATGGTGGCAGAGCATGTGGTGGAGGCCTGATACCCTCACACAATGGCAGCTGAAAGCAGATGAGGGATTGAGAGACCAATATGGATCAAGGCCTCATCTCCAGCCGTGTGGTACATTTTAAATTCAAGGTATAACCCTTTGCCCCTGGTACCCAAAGGCCATCTCATAATGCAAAGTGTATTAGTTCCTTTCCAAGAGTCCTCACAGTTTTATCAGACAGAATTTGGACAAAGGGACTTCTGGGAAGATGGCGACTAAGAAAAGCAGAGTTTACAAGTCCTACAAACACTCGATCTCTATTGCCACAAAATCAGCACTTTTCATAGCCAGAAAACACTATCAGTAGAGAAATAAAAAATGTAAACAAAAGGGACAGAGAAAAAGAAGACTAGAAAAACAACCAGAAACCAGAAAAGAAACCAGCCCGCATTGTGGCAGCGGAGCCGTGCTGGCACCATCTTGCCTCATATCACCAGGCTCCAGAGAGGAAAGGTAAAAAAGGAGCTGAAGTGAGGAGCTGCAGATTATTCAGGTATAATTCTGCAGTTCTTTTAGAGCAAAGAACATCTAAAACTCCCAGTGGCCAAGCTCATCACGTCTTCCAGGGACTCAGAATGGAGCTCAAAACCAGAAAAGAAATATGCCAGCCTCACGGCTGAGGGCGTGGCAGCGGCACCATATTGCCAGCAGTGGTAGCGAGTTCACCATGCCTGCGACAGCTCCAGGTCAGCATGCACAATAACTGTAAATGAAATTGGGGCCCCCTAAAGGAGAAATCCCAGCACTGCACCCCCAGGGACTTGCGCAGCTTTGATAATCTCCCTGGGTATGAGGTTTTGCAGTCCAACCCAGTGAAGGAGTAGTGGTGGCAGAGATACCACACCCTAGTCACAGCACCCCATGGGAAAATGCCCAGCCTGGCACCCCACGGTTTCATACAGTCTCAATTAACTCCTTGGGTCTGAGAGTTTGTGATACAATCCAGTAAAGAAGTAGTGGTGGCTGAGATTACCACAAACTTGAGATCCAGAGCACCCTAAGAGAAGTCATGGTGACCCAGGGAAGAACCCAGAGAAGACACCAACTTCTGAAGTCATGGGAAAGAGGAACAACAGTAGAGCAATGAATGCCCATAACCCCATAATATCAGAACCTGATAACACAGAAATTCAGAGTTCTCCAGAAGATCAAATCAGGAATATAACTTTGGAAATAATAAAGTACCTTCAAAAAGAATTTAGAGATACTCTAAAAGAAATAAAGGATGCCATCATTGAAGTAAAGGTATCAATTCAAACTATAAACAATCAATTAGACTACATAGAGAATAGAATCTCATTCCTAGAAGATTTTCACTCCAAAAATGAACGCATAATTTATAACTTAGAAAAAAAAATCAGACAGCAGGAATCTGACATTGAAGAAATATGGGCCCATTTTAAGAGAGCTAACCTAAGAATAATCAGAATAGAGGAGGGAAAAGAAGGTGAAACTAAAGGGATCAATAATCTCTTCAAGGAAGTAATACAGAAAATTCTCCAAACATAGAGCAAGAGGTCGATACACAGGTCCAGGAAACTTACAGAACTCCCGTTAGACAGGATCAGAGAAGAGGATCCCCACGCCACATAATTGTCAAAATGACCAATGTAGAAGCCAAGCAGATAATCTTAAAGGCAACAAAAACAAAAGGCCAAGTGACATTCAGAGGCAAACCAATTAGAAAAACTCCAGACTTAACAAACCAAGTCATGAGAGCCAGAAGGGCTTGGAGTAACACATTCTAAACTTTGAAAGAAAATAACTTTCAGACAAAAATTTCCTACCCAGCAAAACTATCTATAAAGTTAAGATGGGGAAATAAGAAGCTTCCATGACAAACAGAAACTAAAGGAATTTATGTCTTCAAAACCAGTGATAGAGAAAATACTCCAAAGAGATTAACTACAAAGAAGAAATAGGTAATACACACCAGAATCAGAGAAACAAGATTTTCCATTCTGCAGACAACTAAGCAAAGAAGAATAAATAGCATTTTAAACAGAAATAAAATCTTAACATGTTAGGAATTAAAAGTTACCTCTCAGTAATCACACTGAATGTAAATGGCCTCAATTTCCCAATAAAAGGACATAAAGTGGCAAAATGGATTAAAACCCAGAATCCATCCATCTACTGCTTACAAGAAACATACTTTTCAAGTAAAGATAGTAACAAACTCAAGGTAAAGGACTGGAGCAAGGTAATTCATGTTAAGTAGCCATCCTACCAAATGTGAAGTAGTATTTCACTACAGTTTTTATTTGTATATCTTTAATGATTATTTATATTATGATAATGATGAGTGATATTCATGTGTTTATTGGTCATATAAAAATCTTTGGAGATTCATTATTTTAGTCTTTTATCTATTTCTAAATTGTATTGTTTGCTTTTATTGTTGCTAATTTTTAGGATTTCTATTTGGAATATTAATATAGCTTCACAATACCATTTGGTAATATTTTATCCCATGTATCAGTAACTTCTAATTCTGTTTACATTGTCTTTCGATGTACAATATTTTATATTTTTTATGAAGTTTGTTTATTCTTTTGTTGCCTGTGCCATTGGAATCATATCCAAGAAATTGCTGCCAATTTTAATGTTGCGAAGTTTTATGTCCCAGGTTTTCTTCTACAAGTTTATAGTCTTAAGATTTACATTTAGGTCTTTTATCTATTTTGAGTTAATATTTGTATATGGCATTAGATAAGGGTCTAATTTTATTCTTTTTCCTGTAATTATTATTTTTAACAATATTTAGTGAAAAGATTATTATTTCGTTCACCAAATGTTCTTGGAAACCTTGTCAAAAATAACTTGACCATATAAGGAAGAATTTATTTCTAGGCTTTTTATTTTACTCCACTGGTTTATATATCTGCCTTTATAGCAGACCTACACTGTTTCTATTATTATAGCTTTATAGGGTTTAAAATCAGAAAATGTACATCTTCTAGCTGTGTTATTTTTCAAGATTGTTTTGGGTATTTGAAGTTCATATTTCATGCTAGGATAGATTTTTTCTGAAAAAAATGTATGATAGTTTCACCTTAAAAAAAAGGAAAAAATATCATCTGCTAAGAAAGAAAACAAGAAATATTGAAATGTTATCTCTAAGTGATCAAAAGTTTGATATCATACAAATGAATCTGTTTTGTGAGATTATCATTGTTAATTTTGGATTAATTGCTATAATATTAAAAAGAAGTTTCAGCAAAAAATTAAAAAATATTTGGATAAAATTCCAAAATCTCCTCTAAGACTATGGGACCCCATAAAAATAAAAGCAATTTGGTTACTTGTTTCCAATATACAGTGTTATAGTAAACATTTCCATTCCACAATAGAGGAGTAGGAGTAGGGTCACAGAAAGATGGAATGGAACCTTCTAAGGAAAAGCATTAAATTCTACAGCAGAGCATCTGGCATCTGACACACCTGGTAGTGGGATGCAATCCCCAAAGGGCCTCAGCAGCCCACTATGATGGCCTTACCTGATGCAACTTGGGTGGCCCCTCTCTTAGTCTGGCCCCATCACTCACAGCTTGTAGCTTTCTCCTCTGGGGATCTCCAGTACAGCTTCTGTCTTACCCTCACAGTTTCACAGATTGCCTCCTCAGGGCCTGCCCACAGGGGTTTGGACTGTACTCACATCACCTGGCCTCTCAGGATTTCCTTGAACTCTGGATGGGATTGTCCATATCCCCTTAACTCTAGCATTATGTCTTCCTGCAGAATCAGCATTACATGATTGCATCATGGTGGGCCACCAGCTAGAGCAGTAGTTATGGCCTTTTAATCATGGCTACTAGACACTGGGTTCTCTTTGCTCATGGCCACTGGGCCCTTATTAATTATGGCCACTACAGCAGAATATAAGTACCCTTTTTCAAAGTGACCCCTTAAGTCAAGGGTTTCAGAGCAGAGAAAATGAGGAAAGGGGTCAAGGAAGCTACACAGTCTCCACAGCCACACCCTAGGGACCCAATTCAAGCCAGGCCCAGCTTCACAACTTGGCTGCATAGCTTAACATGTGCATATTGGGGGACATTCTAAAGTCAAACTATAACACCATTCCTTCTAATTCTCTCTCTCCAGGTCTTCTTCATCCAAGTTCATGTTACTCATATCTATCCAGTGCGCCAGGAAAGTACTTGTCAGTTATCCTTGACTCCCTTCTCTTCTTCAGCAACCATGCTATAGCTAGTCCTTCAACACATTTTATCCTCTTGTCTGTTATGCTCCAGCTATCAAGTTTTCATTCTATTCAACTAAACAAGATAATTTCCACACCAGAACTTTTGCACTTGTTGGGTTATAATGTTCTCTCCACTGTGTTTTTTTTACATTTTTCAGATCATAGAGCAAATGTCTGTTTCCCCAAAAGTCTTATTTAATGAGCTTAAGTCACTGGACCCTAGTCATTTTAATCTATTCACATTACTTATCAAAGTGGTGTTTACTTATTCATATTTCATCTGCACCTACCTTCCCCACGAGAATATAAGTTCAGTCATAATTGTCAAAATGACCAAAATGACTGTATTGTTAATGCCTACTTCACAGCTGTATATTCAGGACATGCTCAAGATGGATTAGGTACTCAAGATGGATCAGGTACAAAATAAAACTCATTGACCACTAGATTGTATCTTATCATACACTTAATAAAGAGCTCAAAATTATCTTTTGTTGTTCCCACACCTTACCATTTTACATTTTAGTTGGAGCTGTCTAAATATAAGCTAATTTCTTACAAACTGGTTTGCTATGGAAGGCTGCCTGAAGCAATGACATTCTGATTCTTTCTTTTATTGTCTTTTTAAAATTTTTCTTCTGCTTCAAGTCAATAATATTTATGATGCACCTAAATTTCTTTTATTTTAGTCTTTGCTAGGGATTAATTTCCTTGATTCCTTACTGACATAAAGTATGACTAATCAGAACTAGAACCTTCAGGGAAATCAGTCCTTTTTGGAAGTGATGATGCTACAAATTGTGACTAACATGCAGGTATGGTCCAGAAAGATATAACTGTGCTTACTTAAAGTTCTTCATCTAATTTCATCATAAAAAGAATTGTTTGTATGGCATAAATATGAAAATGGAATAAGTGACATTTCAGGGTACCTTAGAAACATTTGTCTCATTTTTTCTTAAAACATAAATTCAACAGTGCCAAATTCATAAGTAGTCTGAAAGTGTGAAACTTATTTTAAAAAATTTTTTTGCAAACACTGCTCAGTCCTTCCATATAGGTGATTAAAGTTTCTATTTACTTGAGAGGTTGAGACTGTGCAGATGAGTAAAGAAAACATTTTTCTTTAATTTTAGGCAATTCTTTAATTCTCCTGATAACACTTTTAATTCTTAGATTTCCTTATTTTATTTCTTAAACTGTAACCCAGGATTATAGAAGGATCGTAGTGAAATTTTTTAAATACTCTAGTCTCCTTATTTTGTAGATGAAGAAATATTCTCAGGAAGGTTAAAAAATATCTTCTCATGGTCACATAGTAAATTCGAACATATAATTGCATCTTGTGGCTCTTAGAACTTTTTCTACCTTACTCCACTGGCTCTCACTACCATTCACAATGTAAATTGTTATCACAATTGCCATTTACAAATGAAGAAACATGTATTGAACAGTTAAGTGCTTTGTTTTTCAGATACAAAATTAACAGAGTAATCATGAAATGAAGATTTTTTAATATTTTGAATTACCTTTTAATCATGTATTGTTCTCAAACTTGTTTTAAAATTTAATCTTTAAATTTAAGATTAAAAATTTTGTTTTAAAATTTAAATTTTAAACTTGTTTTTAAAATTTAAAATTTAATCCAGAGGTGAAAAATACATTTTTAAAACACACTCTTTTTCTGAAATAATTAAAAATTTACAAAAGAGTTGTAAGAATAATAACTCAAAATGGTCCTTTACATATCAACTTAAATTTTTTGGGTCACATTTATAATTGGTGTGTGTGTGTGTGTGTGTGTGTGTGTGTGTGTGTGTGTGTGTAGACATGTGTGTACAGACACCTACATATTAATAATATATTCTTTAAATTTCCAAGCCATTTGAGAGTAGGTTGTATGCATCACTTACCTACCCCTTAGTACTTCAGTGCACATTTCTTAATGTCAATATTCAGCAAAATTAACACTGACACAATACTAATATCTAATCTATAGTCACTAATCTCATTTTGCTCATTATTTCAATGATGTTATTTTAGTATTTTTCTTCCAGGATAAAATCTAGTCAAGGAAAATACAGTGAAGATAGCTGTCATGTCTCTTTTATCTCTTCCACTCTGGGACATTTCTTCAGCCTTTTTCTTCAATGATTTTTTTCTATATTTGAAGAGTACAAGATAGCTTTTTTATAGAATCAACTTAAATTTGAGTTTTTGTAAAATTTTCTCAAGATTATTGTCCAGGTTAAGAATACTACACAATGATTCTGGTGTCCAGTTGACTTTCTTTGGTCATGCCAATTTTGATGATATGGTTGAGAAGTTATCTACTTTCTCCAGAGTCTAGTTATAGATTTTTTTGAGATCATGCAACTATCCTGCTTCCTCATCAAATGTTCCTTTCTCCATTGAGCATCCACTGATAATCCTTGCCTGAACCAATCTTTCAATGATTAAAAAATGGCAATTTTTCTTTCCCAACTTACAGTATTGATTAGAACTCTTAGAGGAGGGCTGGTCACTACTAAAATATCTGTATCTGTTAAAAACATGTTTAACCTGATTTTTTTTAGCCATACTTTGCTGTTTTGTAACTTTATGTATTTCCACTTTTAAAATATACTTTTCTTGGTACCTTGTAATGAGATATAGATGATGATGATGATAGATAGATAGATAGATAGATAGATGATAGACATAATAATGAGATATAGAGTGATAGGAACATACATGCACACAACACTTGGTGCATTTTCCTCTGAATCCTATTTTACTCCTCCCCTTCCCTGTACATATCATTGAGATTGGTATTGATCATTTCATATATGTACATACCACTATGTGAATTGTTGCCCTCTTCCTTTCTCCCCTAACCCAACTTTCATCACTGCACTCTACTCCATTACCTGAAGTCCCTTTTATTACCCAATTTCTCTCTTAGCTTCCACATATGAGAGAAAACACAACTGCTCTCTTTCTAAGATTGGCTAATCTCATTTGGCATAATACTCTCTAGTTTTATCCATTTTCCTGCAAATGACATCATTTTTTTCTTCTTTATAACCAAGTAAAATGCCACTGTGTGTATATACTATAGTTTTTTTTTTAATCCAATCATCTGTTAATGTACATTTAGGCTGGTTCCATAATTTGGCTATTGTGAATTGTGCTGCTATAAACATGGATAAGCGTATGTCCCTATAATATTCTGATTTCCGTTTCTTTGGAATGACACCCAGGATTGGTCTAGCTGGGTCATATGGAGGTTCCATTCCAAGTCTCCTAAGGAATCTTTACAATAATCTCCATAGCAGCTGTACTAATTTGCAATTCCACTAAGAGTGGATAAAAGGTCCTATTTTCCCACATCCTCACCCGCATTTATTATGATTTGTATTCTTGATGATTGCCATTCTAACTGCAGTTAGGTGGACTCTCAGTGTGGCTTTGATTCTTATTTCCCTGATTGTTGAAGAGGTTGAACTTTTTTATAATATATTTTAAAAAAACTAAAATCTGTGATTTTAAGAAACATAAATTAAGTAAAATAATTCTAAAATATTAAAATAATAACCACTGCATTGTTTTAAAATATTTTAAATATTAAAAATGAATTTTAAAATATGAAAAATATTTTTAAATTGAAAATAAATATTTTTAAATATGAAAAATATTTTAAAATAAATTATAAAAATGAATTTTAAATATGGGAAATGAATTTAAAAATAAGTTTTCAAATATGAGGGTATCACAGGTCATATATGCTTCAATTCTTTTAAGAAATGAGGGTCAGAGAGGGCACATTCTTACTTAGTGACAATGAGGAAAGTTGGTCTACAAATTCTGATTCTAGGTTTCGATCTCACATGCATTATTGTAGCTAATTAAAACTTTCGATAAACAAGCTGGGCATTGTGGCACATGTTTGTAATACCAGAATTTGGGATGCTGAGACAGGAGCATTGCCTAGGTTTAAAGCCAGCATCAGCTATTTAGTGAGGCCCTTTGCAACTCAGTGAGACCTTGTTTCAAAATAAAGAATAAAAAAAACAGGGCTGGAAGTGTCACTCAGAGGTAGAATGCCCCTGGGTTCCATCCCCAGTACCACAAAAAATAAAACTTTAGATAAACAAAGAGAGAATAGTAGATGATTAGAGGAGGCTTAGGGGAGAAAGGGAGAGAGGGAGGGAAGGGAAAGAGTAGGTTTGAGAAAGGATCAAATGATGTTATGTTCATATATGGAAGTGTCATCACCAATCTGACTAACATGAGAAAGCAGGAGGGGAGTGGGCTGGGATCCTAGGTTACCACACCAAGCAATGTGTGCATATATAAATGTATCGCTGTGAATCTCACTATGATGTATAATTCCAATGCACCAAAAAAGTTTAAAAAACCTGTTATTTGTTAAAAGTATAGAGTCCTAAGTAGTTAGCAGGAAGAACATGGGATGGCAGTGAATTTTACAGTGATGACAAAATCCACCTTTTCTTAATAATTGATCAACCTATTCAGTCATTCATTCATGACTTACTAGGCCACCATTCTGCTCCATGACCTATCAGCACTTGGAATGCCTCTACTTTCAAGGTGGTTAAAACTATTAGTAAGAGCTAGGTGTCGTGGTGCATGCCTATAATCCCAGTCCTTGGGAGGCTGAGATGGGAGGATCACAAGTTCTAGACTAGCCTCAGACACCGACCACTTAGTGAGATGTTCAGTAACTTAGCGAGACTCTGATTCAAAATAAAAAATAACAAGGTTTGGGAATGTAGTCAGAAGCAGAACACTCTCAGATTCAATCCTCAGTACCCTCCTCACCAAAAAGAGTTAGTAAAAAAATTATAAAATAGATTTAAAATTTGTTCAACAAGGTTCAGATATTTTATGGTACTTACTTTTAAAAATATTAAATGCTGCATGACTTTTTCCAGAAAACTATTTTTTACCAATGCTACTTTCCTGGGAATTTAAGGATACTCACAGTCAATCTACTTGAGGGATACTAATATAGGAGATGTGTTGAACATCCTGATTCAAGACAATTCATTCTTATACTTTATTTTGTTGTGGTAACTTGGTTTCTTGGTTGGCACTAATGAGGTGGCTGCCAGAATGACAGAGGCTGCATTAGCTGTTGATGCAAAAGAATACTTTATGGTTTATTGCCAATTTTTTTAAAAAAATGAGCTTATATGCTTTATGGTATATATGCCTACTTTATCAAAATAATCATATAAGTATGAATTATTGGTAGGCATTCATCTATTTTAATCAACAAACACTGATGAGTTTCTATTGGTAATGGGGCTATGGTATAGCTTGGTGGTAGGGCAGATAGCATGCCTGATATGTTAGTTTCAATTCCAAGTCTTGCCTCCTAAAGTAATGGGATAAATTTTGTACAATCACAAAAGTGAATAAAATGAAATTATACTTCATAGGATCAGAAATGCTTTCTATCTTTCCTGGAAGGGTACTATTTCAAGTTCAGTAATTAAAATAGCAAAGGGCACAGGACATACATTTTGAACTTTACAGAAATTAAAGTTCGAATCCTAACTCTGTATCTTCTATGCTGAAGAATTTTTTAAAAAGTTACTTAATTATGATGGATCATGGTTTTATCGTCCCCCCAAAATGTGAATACTAACTTGTTCTTGTAGGTGTCAGCTGGTATATGCAATGGCAAGTTGTGCTGTATTTAATAGTGAAGGTTGAGTGAGGAGGAAAGGGAAGATGTAAATGAAAGAATAGGGTAAAGCCACAGTAGGATCAAATAGAATGAAAGTATGTGTTTGGTAAGGTGGTGTGTAATAGAGATAAAAAATAGTAAATACATAGTAGGATTCTAGTAATCAATGTAGAATATTTAGTAGAGTGATATAAAGTAGATTTAATACAAGACAAAAAAGAGAAAAGAAAAAAAAAAGAAGAGAGTAGGTATGTACAAGGGAAGAAGCTTGTGAAAGGGATGGGGAAGAGAGAAAAATACAAGGATACACATACCAAAAAAACCAACAATAAATAATGCAACTTGATAAACATAAAAATACTTAGCAGATTTGGCCTGTACTCTATCTAAGGACAGACTCCAAGTGCCAATGGTACCTTTTCTGCTGCAAGTCTGGTTTTCTGAGTCTTTCTCAGTCAGTGCAGATGGCTGGTATCAATGGGCTGGATCTAATGTTAATGTAGGCCATCCTCCAAACTTTACACTGATTAAGAGCCTGAGTCTCTCTGAGCCTCTGCTATGTCAACAGCACATTCTTCCCCTACCTTTGCCAGGTGGCACTGCAAAGTCTTAGACTGTGCAAGTTTGTTGTTGGCTAGCCAAGTCCCTACAGCTGCAGTAGGCAGTCTCCTGAGGGAATGATGGGTTTACCTATGGTGTTGTTGAGATCCACCCTGGATTGTGTGGTGAACTCAACCACCACTGCTTCAAGTCATAGCCAAAGTTTGCTCAGGAGAAATCGATGGCTTACAATTATGATCAACTGCAGCTGCTTACTTTGTTTCAAGTCATTGGCTTTTTTCCTGCAGGTCTCTGGCAGTCTGGCACGATGGATGAGGCAAGATGGCTGCATCACCGTGGCACCCATGTCTGTAGCTATTAGAAGCGAGCAAGGTACATTTCTGCTCTTATCTATCTTCAAGCTTTTTTTTCTGCCACCTTTCACTTGTCATGCTCTTTTGAAATTTATGTTGTTATCTTTCTTTTGTAAGAATGTTGTTTTCACAGCAATAGAGATCAAGTGGAGGCAGAATTGATATGTACTTCTTTTCTCAGTCATCTTCCCAGAAGTTCCACTTGTATGGTTTTAAAAATACAATTATTTGAAGATTTCTTCTGAATCCTTGTCTGGCATAAGTTATGGTTATATAGAACTGAGTTTGTCTGGAGGAGAAATTAACTTTAGAATTCAGACAAAGGAGAAATCAAAATAATTCAGAGATACAGAATATTTCAACTAGAAAGAGCAGAATACACATTCTTCTCAGCAGCCCATGGAACCTTCTCCAAAATAGATCACATTCTGGACCATAAAGCAAGCACCAGCAAATTCAAAAGATGTAGTATAGTTCTCTGCATCTTTTCAGAACACAATGGAATGAAAGTAAAAATCAACAACAGGAAGACCAAAAGAAACTAAATACATGGAGATTGAATAATACACTATTGAATGATGAGTGGGTAAGATCAGAAATAAGGAGAGAAATAAAGAAATTTCTGGAATTAAATAAAAACAAAGAAACAAATACCAAAATCTATGGGACACTTTGAAGGTAGTGTTAAGAGAAAAGTTTATAGCATTGAGTACCCATATAAGAAAAATAGAGAGTTGCTAAGTAAACAACCTAATGACACATCTCAAGGACCTAGAAAGACTTCAACAGTTTAATCCCAAAGCAAGGTCTGATGAAAATAATTAAAATCAGAGCAGAAATAAATAAAATAGAGAATAAAAAACAATTCAAAGAATAAAAAAACTAAAAGCTGGTCTTTGAAAAGATAAGTAATATTGACAAATCCCTGGCCAACTTAACCAAAAGAGAGTCAATTAAAATTATTAAAATCAGAAATGAAAAAGGAGACACAGACAGTGGGAAAATTTAAAGGATTATCAGAAACTATTTTGAAAATTTATATTCCAATAGACCGTAAAACATTAAAAAAATTCAATAGATTTTTATGCACATATAACCTACCTAAATTGAACCAAGAGGACATAACATGACTAAACCAACCAATAGCAACCAAATAAATAGAATATCAATAAAATTCTGCCATCAAAGAAAAACCCAGGCCCTGACAGATTTCCAGCTGAATTCTACAAAACCCTAAGTGAGGAACTAATCCCAAAACTTCACAACTTTTTTCAGGAAATAAAAAGAGATGAAATTCTCCCACACTCCTTCTATGAGGCCAGTAACACATTAATACCAAAACCAAATAAAGATACCTCAAGAAAAGAAAATTACAGACCAATATCCTTGATGAACATAGGTGAAAAAAATTTGAACAAAACTAGCTATACTAATTCAAAACCATATCAAGAAAATTGTACACCACAACCAAGTTGGTTTCATCCTAGAAAAGTAAAGGCTGGTTCAACATATGCAAATCAATACATGTTATTCACCACATAGAACTGAGAACAAAAACCACACAATCATATTAATAGATGCTGCAAAAGCATTTGACAACATGTTGAAAACATGCAGAAAATTGAAATAGAAAGAATATGTTTCAACATCATTAATGAAATATACAATGAACCCAAAGCTATCATCATATTGAATGGGGAAAAACAGCAAGAATTTTTTCTAAATTCAGGAAGAAGAAAAGGATGTTCACTATCAGCACTCCCTTTTCAATATAGTCCTTGAGACTCTTACCACAGCAATAAGACAAGCAAAAATATCAAAGGAATTCAAATAGGAAAAGATGAATTAAAATTATTCTTGTTTGCAGATGACATGATCCTTTATCTAGAAGACCTAAAGAACTCAACCAAAATACTATTGGAGCTGATTAACCAATTCAGCAAAGTTGCAGTATACAGAATAAAACTAAAGAAATCAGTAGCTTTTTTATGCTAACACTGAATCCACAATGAAAAAAATAAAAAAAAACAATTCCATTCACAATAACCTCAAAACCAATAAAATACCTAGGAATAAACCTCATCAAGGTTGTAAAAAAAAACCTCTACAATGAAAACTATAAAACATTAAAGAAATAAATTGAAGAAGACCTTGGAAAATGGAAAGATCTCCCTTGTTCATGGATAGGCAGAATAAAGATCATCAAAATGGCCATTTTGCCAAAAGTGATCTACAGATTCAATGCAATTCCTATCAAAATACCAACAATATACTTTATAGACCTAGAAAAATCAATCATGAACTTTATATGGAGAAAGAAAAGACTCAGAAGAGCCAAAGTAATTTTCAGCAATAAGAAATATGCAGGAGGCATTACAATCCCTGATTTCAAATTATACTACAGAACAACAGTAGTAATAACAGCATGGTATTGGCACAACAATAAGCATACAGACCAATGGAAGATACTGAAACAAACCCACACATTTATAGTCAACTGATCTTTGACAAAGGGGCCAATCTCATATACTGGAGAAAAGACAGCCTTTTCAACAAATGGTGCTAGAAGAACTGGCTATCCATTTGTAGAAAGATGGAACTAAATCCTTACCTCTCACTGTGCACAGGAATTATCTCAATATGGATCAAAGACTTGGACATTAGGCCAGAGACTGTGAAGCTATTAGAAGAAGGCTCAACACTCCAACATATGGACACAGGCAGTATCTTTCTCAACAAGACCACCAAAGTACAGGAAATTAAAGCAAGAATTAACAAGTGGCATAGCATAAAACTAAAAAGTTTCTTCTCATCAAAGAAAACCATCAAGAACCTAAAGAGAAAGCCTACAGAATGGGAGAAGATCTTTACCAGCCACCACTCTGAGAGAGGGCTAATATCCAGTATCCAGAATATACAAAGAGCTCAAAAGACTCTACACTAACAAAACAAATAACCCAACCAAGAAATGGGCAACTGAATTGAATAGACACTTCACAAAGAAGAGATACAAATGGCCAATAAATACATAAAAATGTTCAACATCATTAGCTATCAGGGAGATGCAAATCAAAACTACACTGAGATTCCATCTAACTCCAGTCAGAATGGCAAGCATAAAGAAATCAAATGACAACAAATGCTGGCAAGGATGTGGGGAAAGTGGAAATCTTACACTGTTACTGGGAGTACAAACTAGTTCAGCCCCTATAGATATCAGTGTGGAGTTTCCTTAGAAAACTGGAAATGCTTCCACCATATGATTAGGCTAAACCAGTCCTGGGTATCTTTCCAAAGGAGTTGAAATCAGAGAACTAAAATAACATATGCTTACCCATGTATATAGCAGCACAACTTGTAATATAATGTTCAAAATATGGAACCAGCCTAGGTCACCATCAAGAGATGAATAGATTGTAAAATTATGGGGAATACACACAATGGAATTCTACTCAGCAATAAAGAAGAACAAAATCATGTCATTCGCAAGATGGAAAGACTTGGAGAACATTATTTTAAGTGAGATCAGCCAAGCACAGAAAGAGAAGGGACTTAAGTTTTTGCTAGTATGCCCAAACTAGGGAGTATTAGGGATAGAAGAGGAACTCCAGATAATGGAGGGGAAACCTCATTAAAGCTAGAATGGAAGGGTAGGAGAGGAAGAAGGCTGAGGTTGATTAATGGAGGAACTACATTTGAATATGTGTATACGTATGAATATAGCATGGTCAACCTGGACACTCATTGTTAGGAGGGAGGAAAAGGGGAAGAAGGGGGGAGAGCCCCAAGCACTGTGTGAATATATGCCATTTTCAATATGATCCACATGACAATTAAAAAATTCAAAAATTACAGCTACCAAATTTTAAAAATCCAGTCATATTTCAATTACATTTAATGAAAATTTACAAGCTCAATATGCTAAGAAATATTTGAGAACTGATTTTATGTTAATAATTCACTAACATTTTCCAAGTTGATCTTAGAAAAAGAAAATCCTGGCATCAAAGTACTGCTTGAAAAAGTTTCGATGTGCACCATTTTTTAAAACAAAGTCACACTTCTGAAATTACTATTTTGACAATCCGAATCTGACAAATTATATCATTTAAATGACTGTTACACATAAGACTTCTGCATATGGGTGAGGTGGAGTTGCAGATCAGAACTTCTGTTGAGAAAAAATAGAAACAAGATCAAGTACCATATAATCTGAGTGTCCTTGAGAGCGAGGGAGGCCAATGAGAAATGGGGAGCACATAATTCCTCATCAAAGCAAACTAACGTTTAGAGCTGCTTTCATTCTGGGCTTATTCAACACTTCTAGGCCTGAGGAAGAGGGTGAGCATCTTAGCATTTCACTGAGGGAGGTGCAGCAGTGGGTGATATTGAATCTAGCACAGCTTTGAGTACATATTTGGGGGTTTCAAGCACAAAGCTGTTTTACCATTTGGGGAAAAAAAAAAGCTCAATGTTGGGGACTTTGTGGGGCAGGATAGCCAAGTGGAAACAACTTAAAAGCAAGTTAAATTTTGACAATCTTGTGAGACAAAGACAAAGGAGGAAGAACCAATGTGACTTTCAGCTGAAGCACTTGAGAACCTGATTCTCTTCAGGTCTGCAGTTCGGCCTCAACGTGGAGTACCTGGATTAAATTAAGATGCACCACTGCTGTTATCTGCCTTGTGAACAACGGGCTAATCCTCTGCAGGAAAAGATGTGTTACACAGATCCTCTAAAATTTTTTGTACATAATATTCAGCATTTAATATAAAATATTAACTATACAAAAATACCCTTAAAATCACACAAATAAAACAAAAATCACAAAAGAAACTGTAAACTATAAAAACACATCTGTGGGATTTAAAATAGCTCTAATATATCTCAAGACAACAGAGGGAGAGGTGATAAAGATTTTTATAGAGCACTGCAATCTATAAAAAAGGATTAAATAAAAATTTCAGCCAGGCATGGTGGCATATTCCTGTAATCTCAGTACTTGGGAATCTAAGACAGGAGGATTGTAGTTCAAGACTAGCCTCATCGATTTAGTGAGATTTTAAGCAACGTGGGGATACCCTCTTTTAAACAAACAAACAAAAAAAATTTTAAAGCTTGGAGGTAGAATGCCACTGGGTTTAATTCCCAGTATAACACACACACACACACACACACACACACACACACACACACTTCCAGCAGTGAGAAATATAGTCTCTAAAATTAACTCATTATATGGATTAAACAATAGATTAGATGCAGAAGACAGAATTTGTAAACTCAAGAAATAGTCTATTGGGATACCTAAATTTAAGTACAGATGTAAAATAGAGAAAGATATAGAAGATATAGAAAATATGAAACACAGAAAAACATTCTAGAAAGTGAAAGTATTAAACATAATAAAAAGTTCTAAAAAAGTGCAGTTGAGTCCCATAAGAAATACATGGTGAAAATTAAGCTGAAGTAAGAGAGAACTGGGAGGAAATGAAGGGCAGGAAAAGGTCAACATGTAGAATACACAGGTACAAGTGAATTCGGAGTGCTGTCAATTAACAATATTAAAAGTCATAGAAATGTCATGGAGGGTTCGGGCATAGCTCAGTGGTAGAGGACTTTCCTAGGAAATAAGCAACTCTAGGTTTAAACTCAAGTACTCCCCCCAAATGAACACACAAATTAAAAAAATAAATAATTCTGCAAGGTCAAAATGTGTGTAGAAAAAAAGAATGGCAACCATGATTCAAAAGATGGAAGAGGTGAATGGAGTTATTTTAATGCTCAAAAATTTAAGGTAGAGACTTCTGGGAAGATGGTGACCAAAAGAAGCAGCACTTACAAGTCCTGCTGACACCTGATCTCAATTGCCTCCAAATAAGTATTCTACAAAGCCAGAAAATACCATAAGTAGAGGAATAAAAATGATAAATACAAGGGAAAGAGAAAAAGAAGAAGACCAACCAGAAAGCAGAAAAACAAAAAAAACAAAAACAAAAAAAAACAACAGCCTGCCTTGCAGTGGTGGACACCACAGTAGTGCCATTTTGTCTCACAGCACTAGACTCCAAAGATGAGAAGTAAAACAAGGACCTGAAGTGAGCAGCTGCAGATCAATAGGTTGTAACTCATCAGTTCTTCCTGCACAAAGAATGGCTACAACTTGCAGCAGCTGAGCTCACCACACCCTCCAGGGTTCCAGAGCAGAGCTCAACAGCAGAAAAGAAACATATCTGCCTCTCAGCTGAGGGCGCAGAGGCAGTGCCATCTTGCCAGCAGTGGCCAAGCTCACCACACCCTCCAGAGATCCAGACTAGCGTGCATCAAAATCATAAGTAAAACTGTGGTCCCCTCAGGAGAACTCCCAGTGCTACACCCCCAGGGACTCACGCAGCCATGATAAACTCCCCGGGTCTGAGATTTTATGGTTTAACCCAGTAAAAGAGTAGTGGCTGCTGAGATTACTGCACCCTCTGGAAATCCAGAACAGCACTCAATAACACCATAAGTGAAATCACGGTTCCTGTAAGAAAATGCCGAGTCTGGCACCCCCAGAGACTCACACATCCCTGATAAGCTTCCTGCGTCTGAGACTTTAAGATACATCCCGAAATAGGTGGGAGTGTGCTCTGCTGTTGGAAATAGGAGAGGCTCAGACAAATTTAGGCTCTGATGAGTGGAAAATATCTGGGGAGACCTACACTTAACACTAGACCCAACTAGTAAGATCTCCAGGATTACCACAGACTCAAATCGTGGTGAACAGGGAGAAGTCAGCCCAGCCCAGCCATAGCTGTGATCTCAGAGGTATATGCCACCAATGGAAACAAAAAGACACCAAGACTCCAAATCTGTGGAAAGCATGAAGGGTGACCTGCGCTTAACAATAAATCTAGCCCCATGATACCAACCATCTCCATAGACAGAGAAAGGTTCAGAGGACCAGACTCACAGGAGGATAGGTGCCGGTGGCACTCAGTATCTGCACAGAGAGAGACTGCAGAGGCCCTATCTGCTGATCATTTACTTGTAGAGTTGCATTAATTTGTTGTTGGGGTTGTTTTGTTTTTTTGTTCTTTTTGTGTATGTGAGTGTGTATGCCTGTTTGTTTTTTCTTTTCTACCCTCTTCCAAAACCCTCTCCCAAGCTTCTTCCCTTGTATATACCTACTCTCTTCTCTCTATCCCTTTTCTATCTTTTTTCTTCTTTTTATCTCTTCCTTGTCTTGTATTAAATCCACTTTGTCACTATACCAGAAACTCTACAGTGGTCACTACAACACTACATTTTTACTATCTCTAATCTCTAGTATATACTACCTTACCAAACTTATACTCTCATTCTATTCAACCCTATCTGAGACCTTACCTTATTCTTCCATTTACTCCTTCACTTCCCTCCTTATTCAACCTTGTTGAACATTGTTGAATACAATACAACTTGCTCTTGGATATACATGCTGACACCTAGAGACTGAAAGAAATCTATCAAAAGCAAAAGATAAAGACTCCTGTATTCATGAGAAGAAGGAATAACAAGGAAGCAATGAACTCCCACAACCCCACAATAACAGACCTGATAACACAGAATTGCAGAGAACTGCAGAAGGTCAAATCAGGAATGTAAGTGTAGGAATAACAAAGAACTTCTGAAAAGAATTTAGAGAGCCTGAAAGAAATAAAGGATGCAATCATTGAAGTAAAGGCATTCATAAAACTATAAACAACTGATTAGACCACTTGGAGAATGCTCCTAAAAATGCTCCTAAAATTCTAAAAATAATGAATGCATAGTTTATAACATAGAAAAAACAATTTGACAGCAGAAATTGGATATTGAAGAAATATGGGCTCACCTTAAAAGAGCTAAGCTAAGAATAATTGGCATAGAGGAGGGAAGAGAAGGTGAAACCAAAGGTAACAACAATCTTTTCAAAGAAATAATAGCAGAAAAATTTCCAAACATAGAGCAAGAGGTCAATACACAGGTACAGGAAACTTATAGAACCCCCTTTAGAGAGATCAGAGAAAACGTTCCCCATACCACATAATAGTCAAACTGACCAAAGTAGAAGCCAAGGAGAGACTCTTAATGGCAACAAAAAACAAAAGACAAAGTGACATTCAGAGGCAAACCAATTAGAATCACTCCAGACTTCCCAAACAAAGTCAGGAAAGACAGAAGGGTCTGGAGTAACATATTCCAAATTCTAAAAACAAACAACTTGCAACCAAAATTTTCCTACCCAGCAAAACTACCTCTCAAATTCGATGGGGAAATAAAAATCTTCCATGACAAACAGAAACTGAAGACATTTATGTCATCAAAACCAGTGCTATAGAAAATACTTAAAGAGATTAACTACAAATAAGAAATAAGTAATACATGCCAGAGTCAGAGAAACAAGAATTTCCATCCAGCAGATAACTAAGCAAAGAAGAACAAATAGTATTTCAAACAGAAGCAAAATCTCAATATGTTAGGAATTAAAAATCATCTCTTAATAACCACACTAAATGTACATGGCCTCAATTCCCCAATAAAATGACATAAATTCAAAAAATATGAAATACTTCCCTGTGTCTTTTCAGATCATAATGGAATGAAACAGAAATAAACTATAAAAAGACCCAGAAAAGCCACAAAAACATGTTGAGACATCATCACATTAATACCACATTTCTAAATGAAGAATGGGTCATAGAAGAAGTAAGGGGTAAAAATAAAAAAATTTCTAGAAACAAACAAAAATACAAATACAATATATCAAAACTTCTGGGACACTTTGAGGGCAGTAATAAAAGGAAAATTCATAGTACTGAATGCTCACATAAGAAAAACAGAAACTCATCAAATAATCTAATGATTCATCTCAAAGCCCTTAAAAACAGAAACAATTTAATCCCAAAGCCAGTAGAAGACAGAAAATTATTAAAATCACAGCAGAAATCAACAAAATAGAGAATAAAAAAACTACAGAAAATCAACAAAGCTGGTTTCTCAAAAAAAATTAACAAGATAAATAAACCTCTAGCCTACCTAACCCCCCCAAAAAAAGAGGATCAACCCAAATTATGAAGATGAGAGATGAAAAAGATATCACTACTGACAGTGTAGAAATCAAGAGGATTATCAGAAACTACTTTGAAAAACTATACTCCAACAAAATGGAAAATCTGGAGGAAATTGAAAACTTTCTAGATAAATACAACCTGCCTAAACTTAGTCAAGAAGACATAGAAATTTTAAACCAACCAATAGGCCATCAAAGTGACTGAAAGAACAATAAAGAGCTTACCATCAAAGAAAAGTCCAAGATCAAATGGTTCCCAAGTGAATTTTATAAAACCTTTATAGAAGAGGTAATCCTGATACTCCCCAATTTATTTTGTGAAATAGAAAAAACCAGGACTCTCCCAAATACATTCTATCAAGCCAACATCACATTAATACCAAAACAGAAATAAAGACAGTTCAAGGAAGGAAAACTACAGGCCTATATCTTTGATGAACTTGGATGCAAAAGTGCTAAACAAAATACTAGCAACACCCATTCAAAACCACATCAAGAAAATCATACACCATCACTAGGTAGGGTATATCCCATGGATGCAAGGCTGGTTCAACATATGAAAATCAATACATGTAATTCATCATATAAATAGAATCAAAGACAAAAATCACATGATCATATCAATAGATGCTGAAAAAGCATTTGATAAAATCCAACATCAATTTATGATAAAAGTACTGCAGAGAATCAGAATATAAGGAACATACCTCAACATCATAAAGGCAATCTACCCTAAGCCCACAGCCAATATCATATTAAATGGGGGAAAACTTCAAGACTTTCCCTTCAAAACAGAAACAAGACAAGCATGTCAACATAGTACTTGAAACTCTAGCCAGAGCAATAAGGCAAGAAAAGAAAATAGGAAAAGAGGAACTTAAACTTTCATTATTTGCAGATGACATTATATTATACTTAGAAGACTCAACAAACCCAACCAAAAGGATTATAGAACTGATCAACAAATTCAGCAAAGTGTCTAAATACAAAATCAATCTTAAAAAATCAGAAGCTTTCTGTACACCAATAATAAACCCACTGAAAAAGAAATTCAGTAAATATCTACACTCAGAATTTCCCACAAAAAAATAAAATACCTGGTAATAAACTTAACCAAGGAGGTAAAAGACCTCTACAAAGAAAATTATAAAACATTGAAAAAAGAAATCAAAGAAGATCTTAGAAAATGGAAAGATCTTTCATGTTCATGCATAGGGAAAATAAATATCATCAAAATGGCCATACTTCCAAAAGTGATCTACAGATTTAATACAATACCTATTATATTTCCAAGATCATTCCTCACAGTCATAAAATATCAGTCCTTAAATTCATTTGGAACAATGAAAACCCAAGAACAGCCAAAGTAGTTCTCAGTTAAAAAAAAAAAAAAAAAAAAAACTGGCAGGAGAAATCTCAGTACCTGGCTTTAAACTATACTACAAAGCCATAGTTATAAAAACAGCACAGTACTGGCACAGAAACAGATACATACTAATTGAGCAGAATAGAAGACTCAGAAACAAATCCACACACTTACAACCAATTTATTTTTGACAAATACTTAGAAGGCTGAAACACAGAGATCACAGATTTGAGGCCAGCCCCAGTAATTAAATGAGACTCTCAGGAAGTTGGTGAGATCCTGTTTCAAAATAAAAAATATTAAGGGCTGAGGGTGTAGCTTGGAGGTAGAGCACTCCTTAGGTCAGTCTTTAGTACCACCAAAAACAAATAAACAGTCCAGAAACAGCTTCACATATTATTTAATTTATTATAAGTGACTCTGCTATAGAATGGCAGTAATCATGATCTTTAAATAAATGGTGCTGGACTTAGTGAACTATACAGAAGGGAATACTCACTCCTACCTTACATGACATACATAATAGCAATTCAAAATGCGGTGTAAAACTAAACATAAAAAAAGACATTAATGCTTTTAGAAGAGAGTAGAATATTTTCATGACTAGGGTAGGAAAGATTTTTTAAAATAGCAAACTTAATTATATCATGAGTGCAATTTAAATATTCCAAATCTGAAAATCCCAAACTTCAAAATCTGAAACTTTGGGAGCTCCAACTTGATGCCTCAAATAAAATCTTTATCTTCATGTACCAAATCAAAGTCCAAATGCAGATTGATTAAAAATACTGTATAAAATCAAAGGTGTCTATGAAACATAACACTTGTGATTAGACTTGTATTCCTTCCACAAAATATCTCATTATGTATATGAAAATATTATAAAATTTGAAAAAAGTAAGAAATTCCAAACACTTCTGGTCCTAAGCATTTTGGATAAGAGAGATACTGAACCTGCAGTAACTCATGTGCGTCAAAACATATCAGTAACAAATGAAAAAAAAAATTATGGGAAAAATATAACTAGAATACATATATTTGACATGGATTCGCTTCCAGAATATATGGACTTTCATTAATCAATATGAAGTGGGCTGCAAGAATATACTCGGTGTGTTCTGCTACAAAAATAAATTGTGTCTACCATCATCTACATCTGAATTAGCCAGGTGTGAGTGTCCCAGACAGAATCAGTGCTCTGCAGCCTGGAGGTAGAGATGAATCAGGCTCTGGAGGAACTTGTACAGTTCCTTCTTTCCCCTATCCTCAAAATCCATCCCATTACTTTTGAGAGCACAGTATATATGAAAGACCTGGATAAATGAACAACTATTGAGAATTGGAAGAGAGGGAAAGTAGAAAGACAAGTGGAAAACAGAAGTGGTTTCCTACCACTGAAGGGTAAGAACCAATCTAGGATCCCAGCCTAGTGTGGGTACTGTTCAATTGTTCAATGAAATATTCTGAGGCATAAGATGGAGCAATATAAGTTCCACGCAAGGCAGGATCAATGAGAGAAAGTTTCAAAAAGAAATGTTAAGCCGGGCATGGTGGCGCACGCTTGTAATCCCCGCGCTTGGGAGGCTGAGACAGGAGGATGGCGCAGGTTTGAAGCCAGCTGTGCGCACTGGCTTAGGAGACCCTGTTTCCAAATTTTAAAAAATGTAAAAATAGGTCTGGTAGTGTAGCCCGAAGGTAGAAGGGCTTCCAGGAACCCCAGTACCACCAAAACAAAAATAAAAACAAAAAGAAATGGTAACTACAGATGATAAAATGTTTAAATTCATAAAAGGTGTTTTGTTTTTGGTGAATGGTACTGGGGACTGAAACTCAGGGGCATTATACCTCTGAGCTACACCTGTAGCCCTATTTTATTTTGAAACAAGATCTCACCAACTTGCTGGGGCTGACATTGAACCGGCAATCCTCATGTCTGGGCTTGACAGGTTCTGAGATTACAGGTGTGTGCTTCCTTGCCTGGCTAAATGTTAATTTTAATGTGTATCAAATCTTTCTCCTCGATATTGTAGTGACATTAGTATTTAATATGGCCCCTTCACTGTTACCTACAATAGTGAATATAAAAGATGAAAATGGGACATCTGAATTTTGGGGAACCTTTAAGTCAGCCTGGAACCTAATACCTTAGAGGCCTTCTACATGTTTATACCTCCACTATCTTCCTTCTCTGAGTAGGATCACATACACACATGTGCTATGTGCCACATACACACACACACACACACACACACACACACACACACACACACACACACATTCACACCTCTCCTTAGAGAGCTTAGATTTGGGCTACATATTTATTAAATTTGACATTGTGTGCTTAAAGTCGATATGGAGACCATGGAGCTGGTGCAGTTCTTTTTTCAACACCTTAAACTTAAGGTCTCCAAATTTCTATTTTACAGGGATGTGAAGTAGTTATTATACCATAGTTGTATTCTTTACATCTTCAAGTTAACAAAATTGAGCTGATTTGTAACAAGTTAAATGCATACTTTTGGGAGAGTTGAAGGGGTGACAATACAATGTCTGCTCAAGCTATAACTTAGGTGATCTCTAAAGACATCACTGAATTCTTCTGCTTGAGTTATGCCAGCTAATAGGAATTTAAGTGTGAACTTTTGGGAGAGCACTGAAGCATTCATGTGCATAGAATCAGATGAACACCCACAATGTGGGATTTCCTAAAGAAAGTTATTCTAGCAGAGAAACGCAGAGTCAGGTTGAGTGCCAGTGACTTTTCCAATAACACGTGGCACCATCATCTTCATAAGTAATGAGCTAAACGTGTCTTAAGAAAAGCAAGACCAATATTTTCAAGTCTCTATTTTCAAACAGATCTTAAAAAATTAGCTCAAACAGTTATAAACAATTTATTTCTGTAAAAAGAAACAATTTTTTAAAAATGTCAATTCCATATACCAATACTTACTCTTGAAAGGCATATCTACAATTTAAGTAAATCTAAAAACAAATTAGCAAGTAGAACAGCTAATTTATCTATAAAAACGTATTGAAACCAGCTCTAATTTCTATTCAGTAATTATAATGCTGGTCTTCCTGAAATATTTCCTTCAAATGGTCAACTTAAAACCCCATCAATTTTCCATTTGTGAAATTTTAGATTGTAATGTGACTTCAGCTTCAATTTCTACTCATTAAGGTTAAAAAGACATATTCTAACCCTTATCCTGTGTCAAATCAGCTCACTTACCTTTTGAAATTGCCCAAACTGTGAAAAATTTGTGGTTCAAACTCAGGAGTACTGCATATTTCATAATAGATGTACAGATATACATAGATGTATATCAAATCACAAAATGTGTAAATGAAATTATCCCTAAATATCAAAGGCTTTAAAATATAGAGTTAAAGCTGAATATTACCTTCAAGTTATTTTACAGTTTTCACATTTATATAGAGAAATTAGAACAATGTCGATATCAATCATAGCCATCAATTAGCCCTCATTTACAAAATGGCATTAAGGATATCTCCTTGCGTGGTTCTTGAGAAGAGTAATGGGAAAAGGTTGCCTGCTAACACTGTGTTCAATATTATCCAATTGTTATTGTCATTTATATCATTACTATTATTGATCAGCAATTTTTAAAAATTAGACAATTAGGAAATGCTCTGGTGGACACATGGCTCATGTTCATTATGTATATTTTGAATTTTAGCCAGAGCTCTGATAAGTTATGGTTTCTATTTTGGTGATTTTTAAGCCAGACTGCTGTAATATTTTATTTTATAACTTCCTTGAAAAAATCAGCAAGGCAGCTTATGAGTGCAAAATGTTACAACATGAACGTTACTTTCCAAGAAGATGACTCAATATATTCTATACTAGTTTAGAGACAAAATTCTGGTTTCCTTGGATTTAAGAATCCTTGAGCATATGGTGTTTGTATCACTTTTGTTACACTGTCCTACCATTGTTGGGGTACCTATTCATCTGTTTTGAATTGATGTGTCACATAAAAAAAAAGAAAAAGAAAGGGATAATTTTGCTGTCAAATTCTATGTAGAGAAATGTAGCTTTAGTCATTGTTTATTTCAATGAGAAAAATATTCTTGGGTTTATGCCTTGAGATCATGTTCAGGATTCATGCTTATTTGTTGCTTTCTTTTAGGTTTTAATTAATTTCTTTTTTTTTGTGGAACCCAGGGGCATTTTATGATAGAGCTTCACCCCCAGCCCTATCTTTTACTTTTTATTTTGAAAAAGGGTCTCATTGAGTTGAAAGGGCCTCACTAGGTAGTAGCTGAGGATATCCTTGAACCAAGATCTTCCTATCTCAGCATTTCAAATGCTGGGATTACAAGCCTGCACCACCACACATGGCACTAATTAATTTCTATGGTGTTGGTTTCACTACTCAGACCATGAACCACTTGCATCCAGTTGCTTTTCATTCTTAACTACGGCAAAGAAAAAATAAGTGTTTTTTGGAATGGCTTTTAAAAGTATTTCTCTTTGAATATATCTTTAAAAATGAACAGACTGGGAGTTTTAGACATTTGGTTATAATACAAATGAGTAACAGATTGAATGTGGTCAAACAAATACTTCAATGAAAAGTCTACTTGGGGAAACAGCTGTCTTGATTGTGTACGTACCTGTGTTACACATTATGGTAACTCTCCAGTTTAAGTTGGCCTTATACAAAAAGGGTTAAAATTGATTTGATTCTCACTGAGATGCCTTCCAGTAAACTCGCCTCCAGTTGAGTCTTTTCCTCCCATATCAGCAGTAATATTTCATCCTTACTTAAAACAGGAAAATGAAGAAAACTGTAGGCTGTGCATAGAGTTGGGCAATTTGAAGCATTCTGGACTATATCTTGCTTGCAGTGCATTTTGAAAATCTTTATTTACTTTTCTTTTTACAAAATATTGAGACTTTATCACACATGAAAGAAAAAGAAGGGGTAGGGGAGGCACTGCAATATATTATTTGGTCCTACTTTTATTTTTTTTATTGGAAGAAAATGGCCCATTCACTCTTCGATAATACTGAAGAGAGCACCTTTACGTATCCAAGGTCTTATTGGTGAAATAAAAAAAGATCCTAGGCCCTTTGATGTGTAGATTAATAATTTTACTACATTAAATTTAATAGTAAAAGATTAAACAAAAATACTTATGAACTCAAAATAAGTTTTCATGCCTTTATTTCAAACCTGTGGCTTACTAAGAATGGCAAATACTTAGTGTTTCAAAAGCAGAGACTGACGTCTATATTTTATGGGTAAGGAAATACAAAATGTACACTTTATTAAATAAAGCGTGATGGCTGTTTTTCACTGCTCATGCTGAATCCCTTTGAGTGGCAGGCTCCTTGTGAAAGGCATTCATTCATTCACCCATTCACACATCAAACATTTGAAAGCATTTGAAATGTATGTCAGGTATGATGTTAGGATACAATGGTGATGCAGTCTGTGCCCTGCTCAGTTGCATTTCATGTCTTCAATCACAGTAATATCGTTAGTCAAAGGGACATCAGCTCACACTGAAGCACAGGACAAGTGAAATCTGGCTCTGAAATCATCTCCCACTCAGCCAGAAGTAGGCGTCCTCAAATTATACGCATCATTAGCGAACACAAGTTAGGATGGCACAAAACAAAACAAATAATCTGTTACTCAGAAACCAAAAAGGCTCTTAGTCTTTTCTCATCAAAGTGGGATGGGGCAGGGTGTGCCAGGGTGCCCTACTGGGAACCTCTTTGGAGAGCCCTGTGTTCTAACTGCCTATAAAAGGCAGTGTCTTGACTATCTTTTAAACTTATCGTTGTTCCTCATTCCAGGGAGGAAGAGGGCAGCTGTTTTCCAATGTATGTAAACTGTCCTCACTCCAAGACCGCCTCCCTGTCTTCCTATTAAGCCAGTGCAGTGAGTTTCAACTAGGTAGAACCCAGCTCCACCTACCTAAGCCAGCTGTGGTGGGATGGGAGGACTTCTCCCCGCTGTGGCCCAACTTCCCAGGCCCAGGTGAAGGCCGGAGGCCACCTGTCTGAGCGCTCGCGGGCAGCACCCAGTGAACCGTCGGGTCTAGGCCCCGCGGCACTCGCAGCCTCTAGGGCGCTGGGTTCTCCAAACACCAGGCCGCGTGCCTGAGTTTGTTTTATTTATTTACTTATTTATTTATTTATTTATTTGTTCATTTATTTATTTAGAAGTACTGGGGATTGAACCCAGGGGTATTCTACCTCTGAGCTACAACCCCATCTCTATTTTTTATTCTGAAACAATGTCTCAGTTGTGGCAGGCCTCACTAAATAGCTGAGGCTGTTCGCTAACCTGAGATCCTCCTGTCTCAGTCTCCCAAGGACTGGGATTACAAATGTGGCCACCACGCCTGGGTCTGAGGGTTCTTTTAACTTCCCCATCAGATTCTAAAAGTAATAGGACCGTTAAATATAACTAAAAAATAGGGAAAGATGTACAAAAGCTAAAAATACCTGTAATTGTAAAGGAAATCAAGAATATTGTAATGTATAGCTTTGTAGTCTCTTTCCTATGCATAGATGAAAATAAATCACTCCTACCTCTTCTCTGCCTCCGTTTACCCGTTGAGGACCATTTAAGGCAATCATGAATAAGTCTGCTATAAATATTTGCATACTTATTATATGAGTTTTCGTGTTTCTTCGGTAAATACCTTGAAGATCAGATTGCTGGGTTATATACTGTTTAATTTCATAAGGAAACAACAAATTATTTTCTGAAATTCTTAAACCATTTTTTCCATGCTATACAATCACACTGTGAGATTTCATTACTCACCATCCTTAAAAGCAATAAGCACTCGTATTGTCAGGGTGCTTTTTTTAATTTAAAAAAATGAGAAGACTTTCTTGGGGTTTTAATTTGCATTTCACTAATAACAGCATTGAGTATCTTATCATGTGTTTGTTTGCCATCCATATCTTCCTTGAAGATGTTTCTGTCAACTTTTTTGTTCATTTAAAGAAACTGGATTGTTTTACTATAGTTTTGTGTTCTTTTCTTCTGAATATAAGCCCTTTATTAGATATATATTTTTTTAAAAAAACATTTTTTCAGTTTGTTCTTGTCTCTTTATTTGGGTATTATAAATTGTACTGTTGGGACCACAGATATGCATGTGTCGCTATAATATTCTGACTTCAGTTCCTTTGGAAAGATACCCAGGAGTGCTATACAGGGTCATATGGTGATTTCATTCTTAGTCTTTAAGGAACCTCCATACTGATCGCCATATTGTTTGTAAAAGTTTGTAATCCCACCATTAGTGTAAAAGAGTTCCTATTTTTTCATATCTTTGCCAGCATTTATTGTTGTATGTGTTCTTGAAGATTACCATTCTAACTGGAGTCAGATGGAATCTCAGTGTTGTTTTAATTTGCATTTTCCTGATTGTAACGATGTTGAACATTTTAAATGCATTTTATCTCTTCTATTGAGTAATGTCTATTCAGTCCAGTTATCTATTTTTTAGTTGGGTTGTTTGTTCTTTTAGTGTTAGATTTTTAAATGCTTTGTGTATACTCTGTCAAAAGAGTGGCTGGTAAAGATCTTCTCCCCTTCTATAGGCTCTCTCTTTACACTCTTGATGATTTCCTTTGTGGCAAAGAAGCTTTGTAATTTAATGCTATTTCGTTTATTGACTCTTATTTTTATTTCCTGTACTTTGGGGCTTTTATTGAGGAAGTTTTTGGTGCTTATATGTTGGAGAGCTGATCCTATGCCCTCCTTTAGTAACTGGAAATTCTCCGGTATAATTTCCCTTCTCCCTTTTCTCCTTTCTTTTCTTTCTTGCTGAGACAGTATATCTGTTCATTGATTTTCATTAAAGTGTACTCCCCCCTACTCTGGATCCATCCCTGAAAACATTCATTTTGGTAATGGAAAAATCTCCTGTCTACTTCTGACTAATACTAGGACCACAGGCTGTCTCCTAATTTTAATATCTGGCTCAGTAGAACTCAGTTTCTAAACATAGGAAGATGCAAGTTCAGGTGCTCATATACTTCTGTGGGTTTTGTTTTCTACCCTTCTTTAATTTCTTATCAATTTCCTATGAGTTCAGCCAGACATTAAAAATGGTATGTTTCTATATTTTATCCAACATTAGTATTATCTTTGAAAGCCCACTCTTCCATATTGCATAAATTGGAGCTTTATTCTGTCTTGCTCACCTAACACTATGTAAGAATTTTTGCACGCCATTTAGTGTTCTCATAAATATTATTTTACTTTCTGCATATATTGGATGGATGCACAATAATTTTATTAGGGATGTAGAATTTTGGGTTTAATTGGCAACTGTTCCCATGTACAATTATTTTCAAACATACATTTTTATGTACATTTCTAAGTTCTTTAGTATTATTTCTATAAGTGAAATTCCTAAGTTAAAAAACATTAATTTTTCAGTTGTCCTTTGACCTACTGTGGTATTACTTTAACAAAATGATGCTACTTTATAGTTCTATAAATGATGTGTGATAGTATCTAATTTTGATTTCCCAACACAAGATATTTTTATTGTTGTTTACATTTTCACTGTTAATTATACTTTTTAAATAATTATTTTGCATTTCTTTTACTGTGACTTGTTTATATTTGTTTTTGTTCTATTCACCTCTAGTTTTGCCACGGGCTTCTCCATGAGTGGGCAGCCTACTGTGCTTAAATTCTTTAGATTAACATGAGTGAATGTGGAAGTTTGAAATTGGACTAAATCTCATGGCTCTTATGAAATTACTTAAAGAGTCTTATGATATTTTATTCTTTATTTTGAAACAGGGTCTCACTGAGTTGCAAAGGGCCTCACTAAGTAGCTGAGGCTAACTTCGAACCATAATCCTCCTGTCTCAGCCTCTCAAATACTGGGCTTACAAGCATGTGCCACCACGTCCAGCTGTTTCTTTGCTTTTAGTTTTCAAAATTATTGATATAAAAATTTGATGCATCAAGGGCTATTATTCCAGAAAACATGAAATTAAGAGCAAATAATTTAAAACAAGGCTGTACCTGTAGAGATAGTTATAACGCTTTCTGTTGCTGTGTATGAAGACCTATATCATGTACCCAAAGAGAGCATGACATTTTATTAAAAATATCAGAAAGCCTGTCATGGTGGTGCACACTTGTAATCCCCGCGCTTGGGAGGCAGAGACAGGAGGATCACGCAGGTTCAAAGCCAGCCGCGCTGGCTTAAGAGACCCTGTTTCCAAATTTTAAAAAAAAGTATAAAAATAGGTCTGGGAGTGTAGCCCGGAGGTAGAAGGGTTTCCAGGAACCCCAGTACTACCAAATATATATCAGAAAAATTCCTATACAGATTCTCTAGCACCTTTAACACAGGTAAGGCAATTACCTGGTGATCCAGTGAATAAGAAAGTACTTAGAAGGCTGAGAAAGAGACCCTGGGTTAAAATAGAATATTTTACAGGTAGAAGGCATTTTAGAGTCCATTTCTCTTGCAATTTGCAATTATGAATACTTAGTCAAAATCACTTAGCAGGAACTTAGGGGAAGATTAGAGATTGAGAATTATCTTAGATGAGAACCCCAGCCTGAGGTTGGAGATAACATCACCCAGGCCTCCCAGTGTTTTCCTTTCAGTTAACCTGTGTTGTCTTCCCTCAACTCAGATTTTAAAACATCACATACTTTAATATTTTATTCATCTCAATCAATTGATAGGCTGGCATTTCTTTCCCGAAAAAGCATTGTATCCTAGTACTAGAAACAACACTGGACTCAGGGTCAGAAGTTTGGACTTCAATTCTGCCTACAGTAATTGGGCAGCTACTATAGAATTTAGGTTTTGAAAATTGATTGATTACAAAAATAATTATTATTCTCTGAAATATTTTATATATACTTTAACATGAAGATATCATTGATTTTAATTTAGGTACAACTGCTTAGAAGAAACATCAAATAAGGATTTTATGTAATCTCCATGTAGAAAATTTAACACATATAAAAAAAGTATATCACATATTTTTATATTATTATCTCTAGTCATTTTTTAATATCTTATAAAATGTTGAATTTGCAATGGTAAATAAAATAGTTTCTCATGAATGCCAAAGAGATGAATGTTCTTTCTTGTGTAAGGCAGGGAAATTTTATAATTAGAGTTGTTCTTAAAATTCTTTATTAGGATTGGCAAAACTGGTAAAAGAAATGAAAGAAATGTGTTTTTTTCTATTCTTTGGATCCTGTTAAAGTGAAAAAATCCCATGCAAATAGATTTTTTAAGGTTTTTCCCTTTCTTAGAGTTTAAAGCAAATTAATGGGCAATTCTGATACTGTTGAGCAAATACAGGTGCTGTCTCTGAGGATGCAGGCTGAGGCCTTCATTATTATATTTGAGAGCTTCACCACTGTGTGGGTGTTTTGTACAGTTTATGAAAGTGGTTTTGTGAACTCCAGTTATAGCATGTTTGGTCAGATTGCTCTTAGTTTCTTTTTGGAAGTGAATGAAGTTTAGCCTGTCATATTTTTTCCTTGTTTTGGCATTTCTTTTCCATTTCCTGTACCAATTCTGGCAACCTTATATGAAACGATCATGACTAAGGCTTAGACGCTGTATTCTTCTTAGTGAGGTCCTCCACAACTTAGTGAGACCCTGTTCCAAATTAAAGAATAAAAAATAGGGCAGGGGTTGTAGCTTGGAGGTCGAATTCCCCTGGGTTCTCTCCCCAGACCCCCCCCCACACACACACACAAAAAAAGTTCAAACATTCTCCCTTTTTCCCTGCCTCAATGTAATTTTACATAATATTCTTAAATTTTATTCTGAATTGGATTTTAATAAATAGGACTGTTAGGGTTGGAGAAATTACACTAGATCCTTCTTTCTAGTTCTACTTCTGAGGCTACCTTCTCTGCTCCAAATACCACGTTCTCTTGTTCAAGCCATCCTGTGTGTACTCTGTTTTAAAGCCATCCTGGGCCTTTGATCTTGTATTATCCCCTCTCATATTTTCTCTACTAGGTTTAGAACAGTAGGAAGTATTGGGTTGATTAGCTGGCTCAGAAGAAATAAGGAAAAAGCATCAATAATTTATAAGATTTGTTAATTTCCATTTATAATTTCTCCTATCTTGGCCACTTTCAAACTACCAACATGAGATCACTAGACATGACAGTGGGTAGAGAGGTGCACAGTTGGCTTTGGTAGCTAAGACCTGACTCTAGCACACTGTGCGTGTCTGTCTGTCATTACAGAAACCTGATTTCAACTTTAGATATTTATTTAAATGACATTTGCCCCTAATCCAGTTTTCTTTGTCTTTAACTTTTATAAATTACATGTCCTAGGGTACTGGATCTACTTTTGGATTGGCTATTTAGTTCTAAGCCAGGTTCCCTGCATAGTTACTGGGTCCCTTTGATCATGAACACCATCTTTTCCTTGTGCTTATTTATATCACAGCAGCTGTAGCCACCAGCACAAAGTAAACCTTTCTTCCCACGTCTTCAAAAGTACATGGCTGTTAAGATCCCACCTCCTAAATGAGGAAAGCACCTGATTTCACTTTACTAGCAGCACAGACAACAGACAGGTCCTTATCTTTGAGCATGATGAGCCTTTTCTTTGTTCAGAGTATGATTTCCATTGTTTTTTATTTCTGCATTTTTCAGGAGCTTGGCAGCAAAGAAGAAGTGTATTAATCAGAGAAATAGAAACAACTGAAGATGAGATGGATAGATAATAGGTAGATTGATGATAGATATATATAGATAGATGATAGATAATTATAAGGAATTGGCTAACATGGTTATAAAGGCTGAGATACTCAGTTTAAAGTCCTTAGAACTAGTAGGGCTGATGGTTTAAGAGTAAGTTCCAGTACAAAGACAGTAGGACTCTCATGCCCCAGCTCAAGGACAGTCAAGCAGAGACAGAGAATATTTTTTCCTCAACTATTTTTTTCTATTGCCATCTTTAGTACATTGGGTGAGTCCCACCCACACTGAAGAGGGCAATCTGCTTTACTCAGTCTATTAATTTGAATGTTAACTCATCCGAGACAACCTCACAGGCACACCCAGAATAATGTTTAACCAAATATCATAACCCAGTCATGGTTAATACAAAAAATTTACTATCACCAAGAGTTGTCTTGAGAATCAAATGCCTGTGATTTTACAGTATTAAAACAATATTACTCATTAGGAAAAAGCAACATCCCTCATATATATGGATATTTATATTTCCTATGCTAGAGTAGTAGAGTGAGAGTTCTTGGGAAGAACAGTCCTAAACACTGACTCCACAAAGGCAATTTCTCCAAGTACAAATAGGGTGAATGTGTTCAGATGGACATATGTAATTTTATATTGATTGTTTTAAGATGGATCATCACATTGGTAAGATCAGGTGTACCACATCCATCCTGTCATTGGATATGAAGGCTCTTGTATATCTTTAAAGAGAGCCTGGTGAGATCTCCAGGGATGTCTCCAGTTCCATGAACATATAGATATCTCCAGTTGCTAACTGTCTTTTCTATTTTGTCTGGCCTTGTATCTATATCCATACATTTATTCTTAAGTTAGTCATTGATTTGCTTAGTATTATATGGTATACTATTCAGTTAAATGGACATTTAAATGACCTTGAGATTTTCTTAGAGGGAATCAATAGCTTAGCTGCGCTTGGTCAGTAAACTAGAGGAAATTATTCTGCTTTTTCTAAGAATTTTGAGTAGCATACAGAATGCTGGACCTGTAACTAACTACAAAACTGGGAACTCTCTCAAGTTTTATATTTTACTGTTGGGCTTCTTTGAACTACTGAACTCTGAACTTCTCACTGAACTCTAAACTTCTTGTCTTTGGAAATGAGAAAGGTGAGCTCGCACTTGAAGAGATGAGTACTTTCTTCTTTCATCTTTGAGTGGTAATAATTCTGTAAGGGCTTTTCAAGTAAAGATGAAATGGGGGCGCCAAGTGCAGTGGTACAAACCTAAATCATAGTTACTCTGGATGCTGAGTAACTATGACAAGATTACCAAATTTGAGGCCAGCATGAGCAACTTAACAAGACCTGTCTTAAAAAGTAAAATTAAGGTGTTGAGATGTAGCTCTGTGGTAGAGTGCCCCTAGATTCACTCTAGTACTACATACACAGGTATACGCAAAGATGAGATGATATATGGCTGGTTAGGGAATACAAAATGACTTTTGAGATGATTCAAGATGAAGAAGCTTCATAGATAATATTTAGCAAATAAAATTACAGGATGCCTAGTTAAATATAAATTTCAGATTAATCAAATATTTTAGTGTAAATATACCCTACTTAATATTTGAGGCACACTTGTAATAAAATTATTCACCATTTATTTGAAATTAAAATTTACCTTGGTATCCTGTCTATTGTGCAAGATAACCTATTTTCCCTCAGCAAGTTGTGCTAAACAAGTAGTGCATCAGTTTACAGAGACAAAGTCTAGGAAAGGTGTCACTTTTTCTTTTTCTGCTCAGGTTGTAATACCACATTTGTGATTAAAAAAAAAAAAAAACTGTGTGACATTTGAGTACTGACATAAGAAGTCATCAGGCTAATCCCTGAATAGACTTGAAGACTCTACATGGAGTTCTATATAGGAAAGATCAGTTACTAGAGAAGAAAATAATAAAAGTAAAACTTAGTAGACTTTCTATTTCAAGCATAAAATGCCAAAACTGTGTCTGGTTTAAGAACTGAGTTAAATAACTTTGTATTTTGTATACGAAATTGGATAAAGAAGAATATCCATGAGAAGAAAAATTGTAAAGTTTTTGTAAATATTAAGTATAATTAGTTAGGATGCTATTTCTAGTATTTTTTAAGTCTTTTGCTGCTTACAAAATTGATGGTCATACATTTGTATAGAAGATTATTGCATTGCCCTGTTTTATTAATGCAATACATACTTAGTAGAGAGAAGGTCTATGAAATAGACAGATAGCATAGCCATATATGAGTGTACATCAACTGCTAACATTCCTATTTTTAACCCACTGGTTGGTGGGCTTTTAAAATTACTGATGGCAAAATATAAGGGCCTCCTTCCTGGTTTTTTGGGGACTCCTCCCTGCCCAGGTATAACAGTCTTAAATCACATCCAGGGGTCCAGACACATTCCATCCACCCCCTATGATGAGAGGTTAACACGCTTTTTTCCTTTGATTTAAATTCAATATACTAAGCAAGGCATGGTGGTACATGCCAATAATCCCAGTATTTGGTGGGGGGGGTGAGCTGAGACAGGAAGATTGCAGGTTCAAGGCCAGCCTCAGAAACCTAGTGGAATTCTCAGTAATTTAGAAAGATTCTATTTGAAAATAAAAATTTAAATGGGGCTGGGAGTGTAGGTCAGAGGTAGAATGTGCCTGGGTTCAACCTTCAGTATCAAAAAGAGATGAATGTATTTATTCATCTAAGGTGAACACATATTTTTCTCTTCCACATTTCCCTGGAAACGAAGCATGTGCAAGGTGTAAATGCTTGTATAACAAATGCCTGTCTTTGGGATGACATAATTTACATTAATTCAAAACTATATTTATTTAACACTTACTCTGGCCTTGCCCTCATGGTAGTGGGAGAAAAAAACTAAGAGAAAATAATGATGCAGTGTATATGCTAGTAAATAAATGAAACACAGGCCATGTTGGCAGGAAGCATAAAAGAAGGGTGACAACCTTTCTATCAGGACTGGGGAAGCAGAATGAGATTACCAATATGTAGTAAGAATTGAAAAGAAAGAGAATATGGCTCTGATAGGGGATTTCAAGGAGTTAAATTTGACTAGAATAGTGGCCAAAGGATCTAGCAGTGGAAAGGGATGAGATGCGAAGGTAAGTGGGGACCAGACTACGATGGTCTTAAAAGTCATGGTAGGAGGTTAAGAATTCATAAGTAACATGGAAAGACATTGGAGTATTTAAAAAGGAAAATTATATTTTAAAAGGATCCTTCTGGCTGCATTGTGCTGTTTGGTAGATGGACAACATTGGAAGCCAGGAGACAAGCTAGAAGCAATAATGATAACCGAGGAGAATGAGGATGGTGATGTGAATCATGTATTCAGAAGTAGTCCAGGAGAGAGGCTGACAGGTTCAGTGGATACTGAAAAGGAAGTCTTGTACAGATTTTGTGCTTAAGGCAAAATGATGTCAGAAAAAATATCTGTATATACAAATATCCCTCATATACATACATATAAATATTCATTTCTGGTTTGAGAAACTAAGGAAAATTGTGATGTCATTTACTAAGCTAGAAAAACTGATCAGGAAAGAAAAGATGGGTTTGCCATGGAATATCTGATGAGTTGCGCTTTTACCACAAGAATTTTAGGACTCTGCTACACATCTTAGTTTAAAAGTTTCATAGCTGTTGTTTATATGGGTCTGAATTTCAGCAGAGAAGTCTGGACTACCATGCCAGGGGCTACAGCATAAAGAGAGTAAATAAATCTTGGAATTGAACTAAATAAATCATCTAAGGAAAATATCTAAATTGAGAAGAAAAGGTGGTTGAGGGTAGAGCCTCTGGATGCCTGCCTAAAAGGAATTGTCAGAGCAGCTTAATTGTAGACAAAGAAAAGGCATGGAAAGGTTTGTGGAAACAAAACAGGAGAATGCAGTTTCATAGATGACACAAAGAGTGGATTTTAGCAAAGCATAGAGAAAAATCAAAACTGTTATGTGGCCTCGAGAGATCAAGAATAAGATTATGTTATGTTTAGATATAGAATGTCCCATGAAGAGCTCATGTATTAATGTTCAGAGTTGATGTAATTAAGTCTTCAGGATTGTGATTTCATCAGTGGATAAGTCCATTTTAATGAATTGACTGGGTGGTAACATAGGCAGTTGGCGTGCGGCAGGAGAATGTGGATCCCTGTGGATGTAGCCTTAGAAACTGTGCTTATCTTTGAATTCCCTTGTTGCTTATGGTCTTGCCTCTGGCCTCTGTGATGTGAGTCCTTTCTCTCCCCTTCTCTCTGCTTCCTGCTGCCATGTTCTGAGCTCCACAGATCCAGCCTGACATTGACTGGAATATTTAAATACTGTGAGCAAATAAATATCCCTTTCTCTAAGTTGTATGCTCAGTCATTTGGGATTATGGCAGTGAGACATATTAAGAAGCATTTTATTGGATTCAATAAAAGAAGACCAGCGGTAGCTTGAAAAGTGAGTTTTAATAGTTTGGGGAAAGAGTGTGATGTAAGAAATTGAGACATGTGAGAGGAGAGTAAGCGAGAGAAAGTAGAATAAGAAACATCAAGAAAGTCTATTTTAATATGAGTAATTCCTGGGTAGGTGAGTCCTGAGGGAAGAAAATTATAAGTGGAGAGGAGGTGTGGATATTGCAGGAGGAAGAGGATCTGCGTAAGAGCCAAGGGCTGATTCTAGAACTTGGAGGTGGCCAGGCCTATGCAGGAGGCCTGGTCAGCAATGAGCAGGGTCTAAAGCAAGTGCGCTCACACGTGTGTGCTCTCTCCTTCTCTCTTTCTCTTTCTCAGTAGGAAGGGAGTTCTAGTGTTGAAAGTGTGAGATGAGGAGGTGAGATAGGAAGTGTGAGGAGAGGGAGAACATTTGAAATTGCCAAATTGAGACTTGGAGAGGAGAGAAGTCTTGCAAAACTCAGACTTTCAGGCATTTGTGAGTGCTCAGTGGATGTGAAAGCCATGACTTAGAATTGGAATTCATCTGAGCAGTTGTGTGATTTTCTCCATTAGAGCTCAGGAGTGCTATATAGAGGCTAAGAAAGCGCAGTGTGATGGAGCACAGGCTAAAGTGTGCCAGGCAGGGTGATGAATGGCTCAGGGCTCTGGACAACAGAGACAGATTTGAGGGGACATGGAGAAGAAGAATGTGACACCAAATAAGGAGTCAAAGATTCGAGAACCTGGAACATTGAGAATAGAGGCACATGGGCAAGGGAAAATTGGAATTGAGAAACAAAATTGAAGAAGAGATACTTTACATCTTAAAATAAAAGGCCCACACAAAACTTTTGGTTTGCACAGACCAAGTGTTTGTTAAGAATTTCTTGTAAAATTTATAAAACCAGAAATAACTTCTAAATTGCCATAGCTCATCATGACTGCAGAAAAGTGAAACACGACTTTAGAAAAATGTTGGAATATTACATGAAAATAATAATTGCCACAGTGTCAAAGTGAACATATTGCACATAAACAATTTTAGGATAATATAGATATAGTATTTTCATAATGAAGGGACATATATCACAAACAATATATGGGCATATATTACAAATGATTTATAGGAGATTTTTAAAAATAACTAGTGAAAATCAGCAAATTATAAATGTACATATGTGGACTTCCAGGAAGATGGTGATGGAGAAAAGTGGCACTTACAAGTCCTGCTAACAATCGATCTCTATTACCACAAAACCAGCACCTTTCAGAGCCAGAAATACCACCATCAAAGAAATAAAAACTAAATACAAGCAACAGAGAAAAAGAGGGCTGGAAAAATGAGACACCAGAAAGAAACCAGCCCGAAGTGCCATGGCTGCTGTGGCGTGGAGCAGCCGGAGCCACAGCACGAAGCGGCCGGAGCAGCCAGAGCCAGTGTGGAGCAGCCGGAGCGGCCAGAGCGGCTGGCACCACGGCACGGGCTACATCTTCCCTAGAAGCACCAGGCTCCAGAGAGGAGGGAGACTCAGAACGGAGCTCAAATCCAGAGAGGAGGTACACCGGCCTCGCGGCCTAGGACACAGCAGCAGTGCCTTACTGCTGGTGGCAGCAGCGAGTTCACCGGACAGCTCTAGACCAACGCACTCAACCAGCCACCAGGCGCCAGAGAGGTGGGGTAGACAGTGAACGGAGGTCAGCAGCTGCTGAAAAGCAGGGCGGCAGTCAGCAGTTTTTTCGGCGCAAGGAGCATCTAAAGCTCCCAAGGGCAGGGATCAGCACACCCCTCTGGGACTCAACGGGGCTCAAAACCAGAGAAGAACTACGCCAAACTCATGGCCGAGGACGCGACAGCAGCGCCTTACTGCCGGCAGCAGCGGCGAGTTCACCAGATGGCTGAAGACCAACGCACTCAACCATCCACCAGGCTCCAGAGAGGAGGGGTGGACAGCGAGCCGAGGTGAGTAGGTGCTGAACAGCCGGGCGGCAGTCAGCAGTTTTTTTGGTGCAGGGAACATCTAAAGCTCCCAAGGGCTGGGCACAGCACACCTGGCAGGAACTCAGTGTGAAGCTCAAAACCAGAGAAGAAATATGCCAGCATCAAGGCCAAGGGGTGGCAGTGGTGCCATATTGCCAGTGGCAGCAGCTGCGAATCCACCGAGTTCACTATAGCTCAGTCAGCGCACTCAACAACCGTGAGTCAAATTGCGGCCCCTAGGGGAGAAATCCCAGCACTGCACCCCAGGGACTTGCGCAGATAGTGTTCCTGGGTCAGCGATTTTAGCAGTTCAACCCAGTGGGAAAGTGGTGGTGGCAGAGACATCACACCATAGTCACAACTCCCTGATGGAGAACGCCCAACTTGGCACCTCCCATGGTCTAAGCAGCATCTATTGACTCCCTGGGTCTGAGACTTTGCGATACAACCCAGTAAAGAAGTAGTAGTGACTGAGATACCACAGACTCAAGATCCCGAGCATCTTAAGTGAACTCGTAGTGAACCAGGGAAGAACCCAGAGAAGGCACAAACTTCCAGAATCATGGGAAAGAGAAATAACAATGGATCAGTGAATGCCCAAACCCCACAACATCAGAATCTGATAACACAGAAATCCAGAGATCTCTAGAAGATCAAATCAGGAAAATAACTTTAGAAATAATAGAGGACTTTCGAAAAGATTTCAGAGTCAAAAAGAGATAAAGGATGCAATCATTGAAATAAAGGCCTCAATTCAAACTATAAACAACAGATTAGACCACATGGAGAATAGAATCTCGCTTCTTGAAGATGATCACTCCAAAAATGAACGCATAGTTTCTAATTTAGAAAAAAAAAAAACTGACAGCAGGAATCTGACATTGAAGAAATATGGGCCCATTTTAAGAGAGCTAACCTAAGAATAATTGGAATAGAGGAGAGAAAAGAAGGTGAAACCAAAGGGATCAATAATCTCTTCAAGGAAGTAATAGCAGAAAATTTTCCAAACATAGAGCAAGAGGTCAATACACAGGTCCAGAAAACTTACAGAACTCCTGTTAGACAGGATCAGAGAAGAGGATTCGCACACCACATAATTGTCAAAATGACTAATGTGGAAGCCAAGGAGAGAATCTTAAAGGCAACAAAAACAAAAGGCCACGTGACATTCAGAGGCAAACCAATTAGAATCACTCCAGACTTCCCAAACCAAGTCATGAAAGCCAGAAGGGCATGGAGTAACATATTCCAAACTCTGAAAGAAAATGAATTCCAGCCAAAAATTTCCTACCCAGCAAAACTATCCATCAAATTAAATGGGGAAATAAGAAGCTTCCATGACAAACAGGAACTGAAGGAATTTATGTCTTCAAAACCAGCGCTAGAGAAAATACTCAAGGAGATTAACTGCAAAGAGGAAATGGGTAATACATGCCAGAACCAAAGAAACAAGAATTACCATCCAGCAGACAACTAAGCAAAGAAGAATAAACAGTATCTCAAACAGAAATAAGATCTTAACATGTTGGAAATTAAAAATTATCTCTCTATAATCACACTGAATGTAAACGGCCTCAACTCCCCAATAAAAAGACATAAAGTGGCAAAATGGATTAAAAGCCAGAATCCATCCATCTGCTGCTTACAAGAAACACACCTTACAAGTAAAGATAGGAACAAACTCAGGTAAAGGGCTAGAGCAAGGTAATCCATGCTAATGGTATTCAAAGACAAGCAGGAGTAGCAACTATGATATCAGACAAGTTAGACTTCAAACCCAAACTTATTAGAAGAGACAAAGAAGGTCACATTTTACTGGTAAAAGGAATAGTCCAGCAAGAGGAAATAACAATAATCAACATCTATGCCCCAAACATAGGGGCAGCTACTTTCATAAATCAAACTCTTTGTGACATGAAGCCACACATAAATCCCAACACAATAATACTGGAAGACTTCAATACACCTCTCACAATACTAGACCGATCTTCCAGACAAAGGGTCAGTAAAGATGCCTCAGAACTAAAGAACACCATTAACCAAATGGACCTGTTGGACACATATAGAATATTTCACCCAACTACAGTGGAGTTTACATTTTTCTCAGCTGCTCACAGAACCTTCTCCAAAATAGATCATATCCTGGGACACAAAATGAGCACTAGCAAATTTAAAAAATGTTACATACTTCCCTGTGTCATTTCAGACCATAATGGAATGAAACTAGAAATCAAGTATAAGAAGACCCAGAGAAACTACATAAACATGTGGAGACTGAACACCACACTTCTAAATGAAGAATGGGTCATAGAAGATGTAAGAGGTGAAATCAAGAAATTTCTAGAAACAAATGAAAATAAAGATACAACATATCAAAACCTCTGGGACACTTTGAAGGCAGTATTAAGAGGAAAATTTATAGCACTGAGTGCTCACATAAGAAAAACAGAAAATCTTCAAATAAATAGCCTTATGACACAATTCAAAGCCCTTGAAAAGCAGGAACAATTGAACCCCAAATCCAGTAGAATACAGAAAAATATTAAAATTAGAGTAGAAATTAACGAAATAGAGAATATAAAAAAAATACAGAAAATCAACAAAACCAAAAGCTGGTTTCTTGAAAAAATTAACAAGATTGATAAACCACTAGCCAACCTAAGAAAAGAGAGAATCAATCCAAATTATGAAGATAAGGGATGAAAAAGGAGACATTACTACTGACAGCATAGAAATCCAGAGGATTATCAGAAACTACTTTGAAAAACTTTACTCCAACAAAATGGAAAATCTGGAGGAAATCGACAACTTCCTAGATAAATACAACCTTCCTAAACTGAGTCAAGAAGATATAGAACACTTAAACCAACCAATAACAATCAAAGAGATTGAAACAGCAATAAAGAGCTTACCATCAAAGAAAAGCCCAGAAACAGATGTTTTCCCTAGTGAATTCTATAAAACCTTTATAAAAGAGCTAACCCCAACACTCCTCAAAGTATTTCACGAAATAGAAAAAACAGAGACTCTCCCAAATACATTCTATGAAGCCAATATTACACTAATACCCAAACCAAATAAAGACAGTTAAAGGAAGGAAAACTATAGGCCTATATCTCTGATGAACTTGTATGCAAAACTATTAAACAAAATACTAGCAACACGCAATCAAAACCACATCAAGTAAATCATACACTATGACCAGGTAGGGTTCATCCCAGGGACGCAAAGCTGGTTCAATATACGAAAATCAATCCATGTAATTCATCATATAAACAGAATCAAAGGCAAAAACCACATGATCATCTCAATAAATGCTGAAAAAGCATTTGATAAAATTCAACATCCATTTATGATAAAAAAAACACTGCAGAGAATTGGAATAGAAGGAATATATCTCAACATTATTAAGGCAATCTACAATAAGCCCGCTGCCAACATCATATTAAATGGGGAAAAACTTCAAGAATTCCCCCTAAACACTGGAACGAGACAAGGATGTCCATTATCACCACTTCTCTTCAATATAGTACTAGAGACTCTAGCCAGAGCAATGAGGCAAGTAAAGGAAATCAAAGGAGTACAAATAGGAAAAGAAGAACTCAAGCTTTCACTATTTGCAGATGACATGATACTCTATTTAGAAAACCCAACAAACTCAAAAGGCTTATAGAACTAATCAACAAATTCAGCAATGTATCTGGATACAAAATCAATCTTAAAAAATCAGAAGCTTTCCTATACACCAACCATAAATCCACTGAAAAAGAAATTCAGAAAACACTTCCACTCAGGATCTCCCACAAGAAAATAAAATACCTAGGAATACACTTGACCAAGGAGGTAAAAGATCTATACAAAGAAAATTATAAAACACTGAAAAAAGAAATCGAAGAAGATCTTAGAAGATGGAAAGATCTTCCATGTTCATGGATTGGCAGAATAAATATTAAAATGGCCATCCTCCCAAAAGTGATCTACAGATTTTATGCAATGCCCATTAAACTACCAAGATCATTCTTCACAGACATAGAAAAATCAGTCCTTTAATTTATCTGGAATAACAAAAAGCCAAGAATAGCCAAGGTAGTTCTCAGCAACAAAAACCACGCAGGAGGAATCACAATACCTGACTTTAATCTATACTACAAAGCCACTGTAATAAAAACAGCATGGTACTGGCAAAAGAACAGATATATAGACCAATGTAGCAGAATAGAAGACCCAGAAACAAGTCCACACACTTTCAGCCAATTGATTTTTGACAAACGGGCCAAAAACATACACTGGGAAAAAAAAAGATAGCCTCTTCAACAAATGGTTTTGGCAAAACTGGTTAACCATATGCAGAAAATTGGATATTAATCCCACTTTTTCACCCTGTACAAAAGTCAACTCATGATGGATCAAAGACTTGGAAATTAAACCAGAGACTTTGAAGCTTCTTGAAGAGGGCATAGGTACAACACTACAACACATAGGTTCAGACAAACATTTCCTCAACAAGACCCCAAAGGCACAACAAATTAAAAGGAGAATCAATACATGGGATTGCATGAAACTGAAGAGCTTCTGTTCAGCAAAGGAAACTATCAAGAACCTCAATCGAGAGCCAAGAGAATGGGAGAAGATTTTTGCCACCTATACCACCGATATAGGACTAATATCTAGAATATACAGAAAACTCAAGAAACTCAATATTAAGAAAACAAAGCATCCAATAACAAAATGGGCAAATGAACTAAATAGACACTTCACAAAAGAAGAAATTCAAATGGCCAATAAATGCATGAAAAAATGCTCAACATCACTGGCAATCAGAGAGATGCAAATAAAAACTACCCTGAGATTCCACCTAACTCCAACTAGAATGGCAATCATTCAAAACACAAACAACCACAGATTCTGGCGAGGATGTGGAGAAGTGGGAACTCTAAGACATTGTTGGTGGGATTGTAAATTAGTGCAACTACTTTGGAAAACAGTATGGAGAATTCTCAGAAGAATGGGAACAAATCTACCATTTGATCCAGCAATACCACTGTTGGGTATCTACCCAAAAGAAAAGAAACCAAACTACCAAACTAATGCATGTGTATCTATGTTTATAGCTGCACAATTCACCATAGCCAAACTATGGAACCACCCAAGATGTCCATCAACAGATGAATAGATTACAAAACTGTGGGATATATACACAATAGAATTTTACTCAGCCATCAAAAAAAACCCTCAATTACATCATTTTCAGGGAAATGGATGGAACTGGAGGACATTATGCTAAGTGAGATTAGTCAGTCACAAAAAATAAGAAATCAGATGCTTTCCCTAATATGTGCGAGTTAGGGAGAAATGGGTCATAGGAGGAACTCTTGAAAAAGGAAATCCTATAGAGGAGCAAACAAGACAATCTAAAGGAGGAGAAAGGAGGGGGGAAAGAGGAAAATCTCTAAAACACACAATGTACTTAAACATATCGAAGTCAGTCACTAAGCCAAGCAAGGGAGGGAGGGACGGGGAGGGAACGGGGTGGGAATTGGGTAGGGGTTAAATCAGCGATGAGTACATGTTTGTACACACAAGTTTTTTACTCCAATATGATGTTTGAATATAATGCACCAATAAAAAATTTAAAAGAAAAAATATAAATGTACATATGTAATTTGTAAGTCATTTATCATGTATAACCTTTAGTTTTGATCATAAATATTTATTAGGACCATAGAAGTTGTACAAATATAAGGCTATGTATGTCACATGATAAAAATATATTAACAATATTGATATGACAATAATACCATTCCACAACTGAAGCAGTTTCACCAAAGTAAAAATTATGCATTTTGCTAATTAAAAGCAAGTAACTTTGTAAATACATTATTTTTTCTCTTTTTTTGGCTGATTGTAATCACACATCTAATGAGGCATAAGATGGTAGAGGCATACATACATATACGCTCACTTAGCCCTTCCCCACTTCCCATCCCAATTTAGATACATTGCTGGATCCTGTAGTATCTATATAAATGCTATTATTAAATTTCTTGGTACAAGAATAGCACAGAAGTCTTAGTTGGGGTGTATATCTGTTCTTATTAAAATATATATAGATTTTTTTGTGGTACTGGGGGTAGAACCCAGGGGCTTTTCCACATTCGGACTATACTCCCAGACCTATTTTATATTTTATTTGGAAACAGGGTCTCACTAAGTTATTGAGAGCCTCACTAAGTAGCTGAGGCTGGCTTCGAACCTGTGTGAGCCTCCTGTCTCAGCCTCCCAAGGTCAGGGATTACAGGCCTGGGCCACCACAACCAGCTCTTATTAAAATTAAAAAATTGTAATCAAAGAATATTAAAAGATCTACAGTTGTTTAAATCTCAGAATATCACCAGGATGAGCCTTTCAGATTACAATGGGCTACTCTTTACTGTTTCATTTAATTTTCTGCATATTGCAGAAAAAGTTGTTTTCAAACATATAGAATATCCCCGGGACAACAAAATAAAAACAATCCTTTCTAGCCATTCAATCTGTGAATATATACCAGCGGAACTGTAGTTTAATTCAAATTGCTACTTATACTATCAAAGTTTCATGTTTTAAAATGGCTACAACTCTGCCGGTCCTGGTGGCGCACACTTGTAATCCCCGTGCTTGGGAGGCAGAGCAGGTTCGAAGCCAGCCTCGCTGGCTTATGAGACCCTGTTTCCAAATAAAAATATAAAATAGGTCTGGGAGTGTAACCCGGAGGTTTAAGGGTTTCCAGGAACCCCAGTACCACCAAAAATAAAAAAATAAATAAAATGGCTACAACTCATGTTGGACAACTTTGATCAATAAATGCCCCAATGGTTCTGGTGTTTAACTAATGTAAAGTCATCCAGAACCCTCTAGATAGAACAGGGTACCCAGAAATTTGCCTTTTATTTGGAAAAATAAAATAGAAAGCATATGTCCAGTGTATGCAAATGATTGGTGTCTCTTATCCTGTGAGTGATGCTGTAAAAACTTTAACTTTCCACAAATATCTCTTGTTCTGCAATGATATGTCTTCTGTTTTGTATTATCTGTGCTCTGCATCACAGAGAAAGAATTTCTGGAGTATGCTCTAGAGTATGCTAAGGAGATAGGGATGTTGTCTTTCGGAGACCACTGAAAAAGTGCCACTAGTAGACGTTCTTTCCTGTATGTCTATGCAAGATGTGCATATGCAGAGACAGGCGCCTTCTCTGTAGATTGTGGGAAAACAAGGAGCTGAGAGAAGAGAACAAATAATGTATGTTTCTTTTATGGGAGGATGATGAAGATATCTGTAGGCATGTCAAAGAAATAATTAAGAGGGGGAACCATGGAGAGTGAGGGAGTGAAGATATCTGAGTCAAACTATTTTATAGTTTGGTCTAGAGTTAGCCCCTAGTCTTTCATAAACTAAAAAAAAATGTAAATATTTCTGGCCAAACATTTATTTACTTAGGCTTTAGAGTTTAGGAGTTGCACAATAACCTAAATTACCTTGAAGTTCAAACTAAGGACTCGATGAAGGTTTAAACTCATATTTCTTGATTTTAGAACTTCAGACCTTTGTACTACATGACAATACTCTCTAAAATAAATAGTTATTAGCTACCAGATGTGGTGGTACATGCCTGTAATCCCAGTACTTAGGCGGCTGAGACAGGAGGATCATAGATTACAGGATAACCTCAGCTACATAGTGAGATCCTGTTTCAAAATAAAATAGCACTAGGGGTTTATCTGAGAAATAGAACACCCCTGGGTTCAATCTTCACTACCATAAATGCAGAAAAAGAGAAGAAAACAGAGAGGGTTAGTTACTAGGATAGTCCAACTGCAACAACAATTACAAATGGTAACTTCACATTATTTTCCTCTCCATTTTTTCTTTTCATCTCTCTTAATTTGAGGCTCCTGAATTTTGGTATTAATGCAATCTTATTTAGCATAACAGTTTACAAGTGCTTACTTTAAACTGTGGGGAATGGGAAAACAGAAGAAGTAAGGGAGAATTTTTCAGTGATACACTTAGAAACTCATAAGAACACCTTTTGAATTGCACACAGGTTTTTAATTTTTATTTTAAATAGAACTTTTCTAGGGCGTAAAGCCCATGTTTTATTCTTAGCTTTGCTACTGAGTCATTCTCCACCCTTGAACACCTCACTTAACACGCTGTAACCTAGTAAGATTTTCGTTTTCCAAATAGATTATGTCTGAAAAGAGAAAACTTTAGTTTCCTGTTGTGATGTTCTCCTGTTTTCTGAAAGTACTTGAGATCCTGGGTGTCCTGCTGTGACTTGTTCAAGCATAATTTGTAACAGATATGATTGAAAGTTTTCAGATTTAGCGTGAGTTCTTTTAAAGGCGTCTTTACAGTTGAAGTATGGCTAACCTGTCATTTTCTTTTCTATCAGGAAATATGAGGTCATCCTACATCAAGCTAACATGCACCGATGCTATGAGGCTGCAACACTGGCTGACTGTGCAGGAAAGAGAATTTGAGTGCCAGTTTTACCTGAAATTTGTTTCATAAGTGGGAATAGGAGTAAACTGTAGTGTGTGTGTGTGTGTGTGTGTGTGTGTGTGTGTGTGTGTGTGCTACTGGGAATTGAATCCAGAAGCATTCTACTACTGAGCTACACCCCCAGTCCTATTTTATTTTTTTATTCTGAAACAGGGCCTCACTAAGTTGTTGAGGGCCTTGCTAAATTGCTGAGACCGGCCTTGAGCCTGAGATTCTCCTGCCTCAGCCTCCCAAGTACTAGGATTACAGGTGTGTGTCACCATGCCTAGCTTATAGTTCTTAATTGTAAGATCCGTAAATAATTTAGAATATTCTATATATATTTTTCTACAATTTTACTTGAGCTTTCTGTTTCTAACCACCTCTTTTTCCCATAATATGGATAAGGTGTTTGCACAGAGATAATTACACATTCACGGTTGTGATATGTAAGATAGCAAAGATTGATTGCTAAATTTGATTCCCCCAAAGCTGCTTTTTAATTCCATGTGAACTTTGCGACACAGGCTTCATTGATTTTATTATTCAATATTGATTTTAATAGTTGTTTTGATTTTGAAATAAATTTTTTATTTCAAATACTGAATTAAAAAGTTTTATTTCATTGGGATATATAAAAGTTTCATTAATAGACTAGATGATTACACCTCAGATAGTTGTAGGTTAAAAGTTGATTTAAAAAGAAATCAGTTTTATTTTAGAAAAAGGCACTCTTTCACAGAGTTTTCTGAGTGACATTTATATGCTAGGTGCACTATAAATAATATAAATAACCTGGGAAACAAATTCTTGTTTTTGAGGCAGTAATAATCTAGCTATATAAGCATTACATTTATATTAAGCATTAGTGCAAATCGAACTCTATATTCATATAAGAACTGTTACAAAATATGTGATTACCGGTCAAATGAGGGATTATAGGATATAAAACATTATTCTATTAGCTAATAAAGGGAGAAGGCATGGGTAGAAGAGATGAGGCTTGAACTAGACCTGAGGGGTTATTAGAGTATTTGTAGGAAATTAGAAGTGGAGAAAGCTACACATACATGAACAAAGGCCAAAAGTTACAAATGAACTGAATAAAGACCAAGCAGTGGCCAGAGACAGACAAGTCACAGAATGATGCTTTCTAAAGAGGAAATGGTTTCTAGTTTGGTTCAGGGTATGGACTGTGGAAACAAATAAGTTAGAATAAGGAGCCAAAGAAAACTCTATGAGTGAGAAATTGTGTGATGAAAATATTCTTCATGGAGGAAATATAATTTTAAAATTTACAAAATGAACTATGTAGATGAGATTCATGAAATCCTCAGTTCTGAGAAAATTTTAGTAGTTATATAAGAGTATAGATGGCAAAAGGTACAAAGCTAGAGAGGATAGGAATATATATTTATTATCTAGATATTAAGATATGAAGTATAATATAGCAGTGTTTCCCAGATATATTCAGCTAAGTAAAATAGCAATGCCTCTAAGAAAGATATGTTTGTAACAGTGGCAAATGATTTCTTTAAATACCAAATTGACTCCTTTAAAAATTATTTCTGTTGTGGTGGTAGGCAGCATATAAGAAGGTCCCTGGTGACCCCTGATTTCTAGCCTTGTGTAACCCTTTTTTCTGAATGTGAACTGAACGTAATGACTTTCTCCTTAGTGACTATGGCAAAAGTAATGGAATGTCAGCCATGTCTATAATTCCAGTACTTCTAAGTCTAGAAGGAGGATCATAGGTTTGAAGCCAGCCTCAACGACTTAGCAAAACCTTTAGCAACTTTAGCAAGACTCCATTTCAAAGTTAAAAAAAAAAAATATATATATATATATATATACACACACACACACATATATGCTGGGTGTGGTGGTGCACACTTGTAATCCCAGTACTTGAGAGGCTGAGACAGGAGGATCACAGGTTTAAAGCCAGCCTCAGGTACTTAGTGAGGCTCTCAGCAACTTAATGAGACCCTATTTCCAAATAAAATATAAAATAGGTCTGGGAGTATAGCTTGGAGGGAGAAGGCCTTAGGTTTTATCCTCAGTACCACAAAAATAAAAATAAAATAATTATATGTATAATTTATTTCAAAAAATAGAAAATATATAATTTATAAATAAATAAATATATATATAATGTTTATAAGTTATGAGAAAATTGTTGCTCCTATTTCCTCCTCTCCTGCCCTCTTGCTGGCTTGATCTGAGGGAAGCCAGCTGTCATGGCAAGGAGATGTCCATGTGGCAAGAAGCTGACTCTGACTGGTAGCCAATAGAAGCCTCAGTGAGAGAGCTTGGAAGCAGATCCTCTTCCATGCATCCTTGAAATGACAGAAGCTTCAGACAACACCTATTCCATCCTTGCCACCCTGAGCCAGAGGCAGCCAGGTAAGGCCCGCGAGGACCCTCGACCACACGACCACACAGACATGCAATGGTGACTCATCATCCTTTTGCTTTTTGTGCTCTTGGTTAGATCTAAGGGTGCATCTAATGTATTACTGCCTCGGGTATTATTATTTAACTTTTGTTCTATTGCTATATTATAAGTATCCTATGCTGTGTTTAAATGTGCCATCTAGAATAGAAACAAAAATCAGTATATATAAAATTGCAATTATGTAAATACTGCAAAATAAAAGCACATTTCAACCTTTTAAAAGAAGAGGATATGATGCTACTTTCCAAAGTCTATTATGCTCAAAAAGAAACCAGATAACAGAAATGAGTAGAGGTAGGGAGAGGAGCGTATGAGGATACATAAAATGCATTATACGTATTGTACATTCTTCTTTCGGTAGAAGTTAAGTTTTTGTTTTAACCTTTGAACATCGCTGAGTTTGAGAAGTATCTTATAATCATTCCCGGTCAGTCAGTATAATGATCTTGTAGTTACTCCTTTCTTGTGTGAAAACCTTACCACAGCTGCTCATAATATCTTAATTTTAATTGAGTGATACACATGGTAAGTACCATATACGCTGACTTCAACTGTCTTTTGAAATATCATCAAGAAGAGTACACTACAATTCAGCACTATTATAAAGAACTTTTATACACATAGAAAGGAAATAAGCATCAGTTTTATGTGCTAATATCTATATGTACAGATTGCATATATTATATATGCATATTTATATGTAACTAAATTTAGAAGAATTATTGCACAGAATATTAAACTCAAATTCTAAATAAGAGAATATAGAACCATAGTTTAATTAGGGACACTTTTTTTTAGCAGTTATAAAATAGTGGTACCTCTTCTGACAAATTTTTAATGTTCATAAAATCTGATTTTAAAATGTGTGTGTTATAATCTGCTTCTAACTTTTCAGTAAGGTGTTTGGCTTCCTCATTTTAACGTTATATAGGCAATTCTGCTTCTTCTTGGTTTTTGTGCAGATCCTCTGCACAGCCTGACCTGATTTATTTTGCAGGCCTGAATGACAGAAGCTGCAGATGTCCCATCTCTCTTGTCCCCATGTCTGTCACCCATTCTACAGCAACAAAAGTTTCTGCTGGACACAGTTCTAACTTCCTCTGCAGTTATGTACAAAAATGTGACTAGGTCTGCCCTATGCTATACATAATTTCTGGCTTTGTGCATTGAAAATAAAATGAACTTCCCCTATCTCTCTCCCTTCACCTAGTCTTTTGCTCTTGTTTGAAGGTGATGTGTGGAAGTGGTGGGGGACACCTTTAACAATGTGCTGAAGGACAAAACCACCACAGTGGTTGAAAAACAAGATGAAAGGAAAAGCCCTAATATCACAATCATTCTGCTAGCATTGAATCATCTATTCTTACTGGCTTATGAAAAAAAAATTGATTTTGTTCGTCAATATATTTCAAAGGACAATAGGATTGCTATTTTAAAATGTGGTAAGTTCAGAAAAGTTTGAAGGATTAACCTTATAAAACAGCCAAAGTGTAACTTCACTTTTAAGTAACGTTTCCTGGGGATAGATTTATTGAGGAACAATTCAAAAATTATATTTCATTGCAAATATTATTGAATTCTAATTTTAAGGGAAAAGACCAGATATATAATTATTCTATGCATTAACACAGAGGCCCAAGAATCACAGGGCATTTTAGAAACAGTAAAGCACATGTATTAGTTAAGGTAAACCCAGTAGAAACAATGGCAGAACTATCTGAAAACTTAGAAAACTGAAAACATTTAATTTCTTGCTCATGTCACAGACAATGTGTGCCAGAGTGTAAAGGACTCTTCTCAGTCCACATAGGAGTGAGGATCACAAGGGGGAGTTTTATTGGAAATGTCACTCATTATTTCTACTTATGTGACATACGAATATGGTACTATACGCCCAGATAGGAAGATACTACATTAAAGATACAAAAAATAAAGAATTGCTTATAAGAAATTTAATATAGGATATTAGTTATACACATGACAAAAGAGCTGAGAAGCCAAACAGGAGCTAATTAATCACCTTAGAGGTTAGCAATATCAGGAAACTATTTTCTCTTCTAGTTGTTGTAGGCAGTGGACCAGAACCTAAGTCATGTTACACATTGGAATCTGAGCTCTTGTGGGGATGTTTGGAGGGAACAAGAGCTATTTAGGGAATGTAGTCACTGTTTAAGTCCTATCTTGGACTTCTCTTCTCATCTACTAATATTATGCCAGTATCTCTCATTTGCCAAACCCAGCATCACTAGCACAAGCCTGGGGGGGAAAAGCTGCAGAGGTCATTGTCCCTGCAATGCAGCACTAACCAGGGAGAGGAGAACCTGAAGCAACAACCTCACAAATGGTCACCATAACCTAGCCTCACTCTGAGAAAGGCGAGAAAACAGCGTTATGCCCAGAAGAGAATACTGATGTTAATAAGCCAGGAAAAACCAAATGAAAGGAAAGTGTTAAGAGCTACTAAAGTCAATCAGAAAATTCTTATTAAGAGGTACCAAATTGCTACTCATAATTCCTATCACCTGGTTTCTTAATATATGGGGTTTGATCTATCCAAATCTGCAGAATTTAAAATCACTTGCATTTTAAATAAATTTGCTAGGCATTTAAGTACATTTCTTTTTTTCTCTTTCATTCATTCATATATATATATATTCATATATATATATGAATGAATATATATATGATAAATATAAATATAAATAAATAAATATATATATATATGTTGTTGTTGTTGTTGTTGTTGTTGTTGTTGTTGTTGTTGTTACTGGGGATTAAACCCTTGAAACAGGGTCTCACTAAACTGCAGAGGCTAGCCTCAAAACTGACATCATTGTATTTCAGCCTCCCAAATATTGGGATCACTGGTGTATGCCAACACACACACACACACACACACACACACACACACACACACACTGGAGGTTATTAAAAAAATTTAGAAAAGTTTTTAATCAGTGGAATTAACTGCATTAGGATTCAATTTGTAAACTGGGCATGGTGACACACACTTGTAATCTCAGTACTTCAATGGCTGATACAAGAGGATTGCAAGTTTACAGCCAGCCTTAGCTGCTTAGTGAGGCCCTCTGCAACTCACTGAGACCCTTTATCAAAATAAAAATGAAATAAGCCTTTGGTGTAGCCTGGAGGTAGAATGCCCCTGGTTTCAATCTCTAGTACCACACACACAAAATATAATTTTTAAAAAGACTCAATTTGTAATTAATGACAAGTCTGTAAATAATCATTTCTCTAATCTTAAAACCTTCTGGGTTATAAAGCAAAAATGTTTTTGTTTACATTCAGCTAATAAAGAGGCTTCCCTAATGGCTGTTAGAAAACCTAAGAAGTCAGACTCCACTTCTTGCCTGGATACTCAACTGTAACTTTTTTAATCCCTTTGTTCTCTGAGCTACACCTCCAGCCTCCTTTTACTTATTATTTTAAAGCAGGGTCTACCTAAATTGCTGAAGGTCTCATTGATTTACTCAGGCCAGCCTTGAACTTGTAATTTTTGTTTCAGCCCCCCAAGTATTGGGATTATAGGAATGTACCACACTGCCAGGCTAATTGCGACCATTTTTAAATATACAAATGGCAGCCAGGCGTGGTGGCGCACGCTTGTAATCCCCGCGCTTGGGAGGCAGAGACAGGAGGATCGCGCAGGTTCGAAGCCAGCCGCGCGCGCTGGCTTAGGAGACCCTGTTTCCAAATAAAAAAGTATAAAAAATAGGTCTGGGAGTGTAGCCCGGAGGTAGAAGGGCTTCCAGGAACCCCAGTACCACCAAAAAAAAAAAAATATATATATATATATATATATATACAAATGGCATACCCTATGTGCTTCCTTTCCTTGACCACTGCTTTCTCTGAATCTTTACTCATTTGACCTTTCCACTTTACCTACACAGACAACTGTTGCATATTGATTTAATAATTATCAACCTTAGTCATTATCTACAACAAAGGATTGTTTCTAGCTAGGAAGACCAGCTAGAAACTAGGGCTGTTAAAATAAACTGGTCACTGTAAAGAAGAGAAAATATATAATCCAGGCTTTGAAAAGGTAAAGAATCAGACTGGAGATAATTAATTGACTGTAAAATAATGTCTTTGTTCTAAATGTTGAATTTCCTATGTTAGGAATACATATCATCATTGTGAATTTGGGATGGGCATACAGAAAGTCTGTCTCTAGGGCAGAAATAGTGCTTAAGAAGTAATTATGAAAATAAGAATTTTTTTTTTTTGGTGGTACTGGGATTCCTGGAAGCCCTTCTGCCTCCAGGCTATACTCCCAAACATATATATATATATATATATATATATATATATATATATATATATATATTTTTTTTTTTTTTTCAAAAAAAAAAAAAAGACCCTTAACAGGGTCTCTTAAGCCAGTGTGGCTGGCTTCAAACCTGTGTGATCCTCCTGTCTCTGCCTCCCAAGCACGGGGATTACAAGTGTGTGCCACCATGCCCGGCTGAAAATAGGAATTTTTATATTATACACATTTATATAAAGTTGATTCTAAATATTTTAAACCTCAAAATTATATATTATTTTAAGATGCTTTTTGTATGCTTTCTTTCCAGTTTTCTAAAGGTATAAGAACAAAACTTTTTGAAAATAATAATGTATTACTGTGAGCTTTCAGATTATCACACCAAGTACTCTAGAAACCTAGCAAATAGTAATTCATTTTAATTCATACAGTCGTCAGGTAGTTTGAAGGCAGAAGATGCCATGATGGTTTTAATACTGCAGTACTGATTTATGTCATAAATATTGCTTTCCGCAATTTATATCTATAGAATAGATTGATTTATATCTATAGAATAGATATACTATCTATAGAATTTGGGACAAGCAAGGTCACACTAACAGAAATTCAGAACAAGAATGGCAAATAGTTCCGTCACACAGTGATCATTTGTTGATTGTGGGTGGCTGTCACAGTTTCTGTGGTAAGATTTTGAGGCCATGTGTGGCTCAGCAGGATGGAGAATGGTGATTAATACTAATGTATTTCAAAAGCATAAGGAGGAAAGATATTTTTAAATTATATTTCAACACCTGAGATATCTGAATTTCTGTTGTATATAGACAATAAGACCTAGTTGAATAGATTTATAATGGGTAGTAAAATGAGTATAGATAGTTTTCAAATCAATCGAGACATTTAATAAAGATGAGTACAACAGACGCTGTCCATGATAATAGTGTTTTTTCCTTCTTCCCTCACTGCTCTGAAAATGGCTTTGACACGGGATTATTTTCCAGCCATGGGGGGAGTGACTTAAGACAGGTGTGTGGGAGTAACGTTTGACTGCAGGGCCGACGCAGAACGCACGGGAACGCTACTTTGCATGTTTGTTCTCACCTTTAGTTTTCTGAGTTATAAGACAGAAATCATCAGAAATGTTACTAAGATCAAAATGGTGTTTGTACGTTTTAAAGAGTCATATGGTGGCAAAAGAAAGGACAGAATGGAAAAAAGTGAAAGTTTAAAATTTGACTCCTAGCCGGGCGTGGTGGCCCAGGCTTGTAATCCCGGCGCTTGGGAGTCGGAGACAGGAGGATCACGCAGGTTTGAAGCCAGTCACTCTGGATTAAGAGACCCTGTTTCCAAAAATAAAAAGTATAAAATAGGTCTGGGAGTGTAGCCCGGAGGTAGAAGGGTTTCCAGGAACCCCAGTACCACACACACACACACACAAAAAAAAAAATTGACACTATTCTAATGTGGAGACTACTCTTCCTTATTTTACTGTAAATATTCTAAATAAACATTTATTGAACAAATACTACTTTTTAGCAATTGAGATGTCAGAGCACTTACAAATCCAGCTTATGTGCTAAGCCTAATTTTAATTTTATTTTAGTGATAGAGATATGAATATAAAGGAATCTGGGATAAAGCAAACATCAAAGACCATTCTAGAATATTCAAATTGAAATTCTTTTACTCATTGATCAAGTTATTTTCTCTTTCTTCTATAAGAACTAAACTTTGTCATTCTTATTAGTAATAATGTTCCTGGAGAAAACATTTTATTTATTTTTTCTCTTTTTCTATTGTGCTACTATTATATATTCAAAGTACAGTTGTGTTTACCATTGTAACCAACATTGAAAACAAGACACAGAACATTTTTATCATCCCCAGAAAGTTTCTGCATGTTATTTTCTAGCAATTTTTTGTATTTCCCATCTTTCTTCCCCTGACTAGTCACTTTCTGATTTTGTTGTCTGTAATTTAGTTTAGCTTTTCTGGTGCTTCTTATAAATTCAAGCATTTGAGGCATACTCTGTTGTGTCTAGTTTCTTCTGTCCAGTATACTGAATTGAAGATTCATCCATGTTGTTTTGAGTATCAGTAGCATATTATGTCTTAATTATGGGTAGTATTCCATCACATGATTTTATAATAAGCAATTGTGCTAAATTAACTTTTTATTTATTTATTTATTTATTTATTTATTTATTTATTTTTGCGGGTCTGGGGATGGAACCCAGGGACATTTGACCTCTGAGCTACACTCCCTGCCCTATTTTTTTTTTTTTTTTTATTCTTTTTGAAGCCGGGTCTCACTGAGTTGCAGAGGTCCTCACTAAGTACCTGAGGCTGTCCCCGAACTGCGATCCTCCCGTCTCAGCGTATCAAATGCTGGGATTACAAGCGTGCACCATCACCGGCTCTAAATTAACTTCTTAGTTCTAGTAAATTTTGTGTTTCTAGGTTCCATAGAGGTTTTTATGTGAATAAACATATTTGCCTTTTGGGGGGTTCCTGGAAGCCCTTCTACCTCCAGGCTATACTCCCAGACCTATTTTTTATATTTTTATTTGGAAACAGGGTCTCTTAAGCCAGAGAGACTGGCTTTGAACCTGCGCAATCCTCCAGTCTCCGCCTCCCAAATGCGGGGGTTACAAGCATGTGCCACCACGCCAGGCTAAGAGATGATTTTTAGTAACTAATCAAAGACCTTTAAATTTTAATTTGTTTGAGGTAGTGATTGTTCTTTTTTTGCTTATTTGTTTGCTTGATGAAAATTATTGTTTTTCTGGCTCTGGTTTTTATTACATACTTATTCTTTGCCGTTAATCTTTGAGTAGTTTCTCTAGTGCTGATTTGGAATACATAAATTATTTCAGTTTCTGTTTGTTGTGGGTATTTTTACTTCCCTGTCAATTTGAGAGATAATTTTCTGGGTAGAAAATTTGGGGTTGAAAGTTGTTTTCTTTCAGAGTTTGGAATATGAAACCGAGCCCTTCTGGTTTTCAGGACTTGGTTTGGGAAGTGTTGAGTGATTCTAATTGGTTTGCCTCTCAATGTCACTTGGTCTTTTACTTTTGTTGCCTTTAAGATTATCTCCTTGGCTTCTCAGTTAGTTTGACTATTATCTGGTGTGGTGAACCTTTTCTCTGAACTTGTCTAAAGGGGGTTTGATAAGTTTTTTGTACCTGTGTCTTGACGTCTTTTTAATGTATAGAACATTTTCTGACATTACTTTTTTGAAAATATTTTTGATTTATTTGGTTTCACCTTCTATTCCCTCTTATATGCCAACTATTCTTAGGTTAGCTCTTTAAAGATGGACCCATAGCTCTTCAATGCACAATTCATGCTGTCAAATTGTTTTTTCTAGATTATATACTATATGTTAATTTTTGGAATGATCATCTTCTAAGAGTAATGAAGTCATAAATGCAAGAATAGATTAAAGTCACAGATAGGATTGAATGAATGTGAGTATGAGTTTGGTAAGATAGTATATAGTAGAGATTAGAGATAGTGAATATGTAGTAGGATTCTAATAACCAATATAGAGTATTTAGTATAGTAATATGAAGTTATTTAGTATAAGACAAAGAAGGGGAAAGAAAGAATAAAAAAGGAATGAAGAGAAGACAATAAAGGAAGAGGCTTATAAAAAGGATAGAGCTGGGCGTGATGGCGTATGCTTGTAATCTCCAAGCTTGGGAGGCTGAGACAGGAGGATCATGCAGGTTTGAAACCAGCCTCAGCTGGCTTAAGAGACCCTGTCTCCAAATGAAAATATTAAATAGGTCTGGGAGTATAGCGCAGAGGTTGAGGGCCCCTGGGTTCCATCCCCAGTACCACCAAAAAAACCAAAAAAACAAAAAAGGATAGAGAAGAGAGCAAATAAACACACACACACACACACACACACACACACACACACACCACAATAACAACAACAACAACAACAACAACAACAAAATAATGCAACCCTACAAATGTATGAATACTGAGCAGACTTGGCCTCTGCAGTCTCTTGTCTGTGCAGGGGCCAAGTGCTACAGGCACCTTTTTTGATGTAACTTGGGCCTCTGTACTCTCAGAGTGGACCTGTCTCTGAGACTCTTTCAGTGTATGAAGGTGGTTAGTATCAATGGGCTAAATCTAGTGTTAATCTTAGGTCTCCCTCTTTGCTTTCCACTGATGCTGAACCCAAGTCTCTCCCTGTCAGTGTAGGCAATGGGTGCCACTTAGACCAGATCCAGTGTATATGTAGGAGCCCCTGTTCTCCACAGCTAAGGCTGGGTTGGTCTAACTTCTCCTTAGTTACTGTGATTGGGTGGTCTGTGGTGATCTCTGGAGGCCTTACTATGGCTTTGAACCCTGGGGGCTATAGGTCTTTTTGCCTTATTGACCCTGGGGGCTGTCTGCCAATCCATACCTCTCTGTATGTCTAATAGCAGGTTCCATCCCCACTTTCACCAGGGCGAATTGCAAAGTCTCAGAGCCTGGGAGTCTATTTGTGGCTGCACGAGTCCCTGCAGCCATATTGGGTGTTATCTCAGGGCGATGGCGTGTTCACGTATGGTGTTGTTGGGTGCCGCTCTACATCTCTGGAGGTTTGTGGTGAGCTTGGCTGTCACTGCTGCAAGTCACGCAGGAAGAACTGAAGGCTTACAATTCTGATGAGCTGCAGCCACTTACTTTGTTTCAAATAGTTGGCTTTTTTTTTTTTTCCTGAGGTTTCTGGCAGTTCTGCATGGTGAGGCAAGATGGCAGGATTACTTTCCACTTTCCACTCTCTGGTCTACTTTCTAGCTTTTTTTTCCTGCTGATTTTCAATGGTCTGTGCTCTGTTCAAATTTATTCTGGCCTCTTTCTTTTGTCAGAATGTGTTATCATGGTAGACAATAGAGATTGAGTATCATCAGGACTGATATATGCTGTTCCCTCAGTCACCATCTCCCTGCTACATCTCATGTCTTTGTTTTTAAAGTGTATTTCTTAGAAACATAACAAAACTTGGCCTTAAATCTAATATGACACTCTTTATTTGGTCTGTTTTTATGTATTGAAATTATTCATGAATTAAATATCTCATTTTTATATATATTTATTTATTTAGGTGATGGAATCCAGGGGCATTTTACCTCTGAGCTATTTTATTATTTTTTATTTTGAAACATGATCTTACTAAGTTGTATAAGGCCTTACTAAGTAGCTGAACCTGTGATTCTCCTGTCTCAGCCTACCAAGTACTAGGATTACAAGTGTGTACCACCACACCCCACTTCTTATTTTGATTTTAGATAGCTTTCCATCATCTTGAGTTTTAGTCAACTATTACAGATATTGCACTATTCATCACTAAGCTATCACTCATAAGTGATATTTTAATACTTTATGTACCTTGTGTCAATATAATTTTCTTTATCTTCCTACTACTCTTTGTAATCTTGTTGTTTTATATTTTATTGCTATTTATTTCATTACTCTATAGTACATAGTTTTTACTTTTGCTTTCTACAATTCATATTACTTTAAAATATCAGAAGTAATTATAAAACATTATGTATGTGTGCATATATACCATTAAAATAAAATATATAAAAATTTGTGAAATATAGAAAAATAGTAATTAGACGGGAATTTGTAGCTTTAAAAGAAAAGGGTGGATAAAATCAATATTCCCAGTTGTTCCTTTATGAAACTAGAATATACACACAAGGATGCACACACACACACACAAACACACAAACACATACACACACACACACACACACACTCAACATGCTTTTTTTTTTTTTTTTGGTGGTACTGGCGTTCCTGGAAGCCCTTCTACCTCCGGGCTACACTCCCAGACCTATTTTATATTTTTTATTTGGAAATAGGGTCTCTTAAGCCAGCAAGGCTGGCTCCGAACCAGCGCGATCCTCCTGTCTCCGCCTCCCAAGTGGAGGGGAGGGGGGATTACAAGTGTGTGCCACCACGCCCGGCATTTCAACATCCTTTTAATTTGTATATATCTTCCTTGGTACTCATCATTTTCTCCCTTTCATGTCAGATATTCTCTTTAGTTTTTATTTTATTTGCTTTTATTTTCTTTTTGTGTCTGTCTGAATATTTTTTTAATTGGTGCATTATAATTATACATTTGGATTAAGTTCAGGGTGATAGAGGCTTACATGCACACAGTACTTTTTAAGCCTTACCCTAGTTCCCACCTCACTCCCTCTCCCTCCCCACCTTTCTATGATTACCACATTGATTAGCTTTGAGAAGTCTGTGTATTTACATCATGACTACTGAGGTATTTCCCTCTTGAAATTTTTCTCAGTTAGGTCCCCTCTTTACTCCAGTAAGGTTTCTCCTCCTTTGTCTGGAGTACCTCTTGTGTTCCAATTTCTCCCTACCTTCCACGTAAAGGAGAGAACATCTGATCCTTCACTTTTTGTGACTCACTAGTACAAATTTGCACAATATACTCCAGTTCCATCCATTTCCCTATGAATAACACAATTTTGTTCTTATTTATAGCTGAGTAGAATTCCATTGTATGTATATCCCATAATTTTGTAATCCATTCATCTGTTGATGGACATCTCAGTTGGTTCTATAGTTTGGCAATTATGAATTGTGTAGCTATAAGCAAGGATATGCACACATTACTGTGATACTATAGTAGTATGGTTTGAATTCTTTTAAAGTAGATACCCAGAAGTGGTATAGGTAGATCATATGGTACGCTCCTCCATACTGTTTTTATTAATCCTCCAAAGTGGTTTCATTAATTTCCAATCCCACCAACAGTGTATGGAGTTCCTACTTTACATCCTGACCAGAATTTATTATTGTTTGTGTTTTTAATGACTGCCATTCTAACTGAGCTTAGATGAAATCTTAGGTTTTGATTTATATCTCTCTAATTGCTAATTATATTGAACTTTTTTACATTTATTAGCTGTTTGTATTTATTCTTTTGTGAAGTGCCTATATAGTTCACTTTCTTACTTTTTGACTGGATTATTTGTTTGTTTGTTTGTTTTTGGTGGCAAGTTTTTTGAGTTCTCTGTATATTCTATGTATTAGGCCTCAGACAAGTAGCTGGCAAAGATCTTCCATTTTGTTGGCTCTTTCTTGAGTTTCTTTATAGTTATATATAGTTCCTTTATAGTTTCTGTATAATCCTATGATGCACAGAAGCCCTTTAGTTTAATGCAATCCAATTTATTAATATTCGTTTTTATTTCTTGTGCCTTTGGAGTCTTGTACTTTTTATTGATTATCCCGCAACTTCACTAATACTGTCCTCACCCATTCCCAACCCCATTCCCTCCCCATCCCTCCTTCTCATGCTTGGCTTAGTGATTGATTTGATATGTTTAAGTACATCATGTACTTTAGAGAGTTTCCCTCTTCCCCCTCCCATCCCCTTAGTTAGGTCACCTTCTATGCTCCTCTATAGTATCTCCTTCTTCATCTAGAGTTCCTCCTGTTATGCATTTCTCCTTAGCTTTCGCATACTTAGGTAATAGTTTTCTGATTTTGCTTCTGGAAAGTATTGCTTGAGCAGTAGGATGGACCTCATCCTATTGCTTTAACCTTTCTAAGCTTTGGGTAAGAAGTCCATTGAACATTCTGAATAGGTACTGTACCAACTTGAAGTCTAAACTTGTGAAGCAGTCGTATTTGCTAAGATGTGAGGTCTCATGATTGCTACTAGGAAGTTACAAGAACTGTGAACTACAGCTCAGTCTATCACTAATTAGGTAGTTAATAGTATTAATTATTATGATACAAATCAAATGTATATAGAATATTTATGTTTAATACATGTTTCTTGATATTGAAATTAATCTTAACTCGAGATATAGGTAATACTACTCCCTAGTTAGATATTCCTACATAGCACAGACATACACAGAAACATAATACACACACACACACAGACACAGACACACACACACACACACACACACACACACACACATACACACTCCAAAATAGTCGCAACATAAGTGAACACCTGTGTCATTTGAAATATGACATTAAAGTACTGGTAAAACAAGATCTAGAGCTAAACATGTATTCCGTGATCATGTCCATTCAGACTCCAGGAAAAAGCCTCTCATGTCTTTTACCTTATCATAGGAAACTTCCTCCAAGCATGTTGAAGGTTTGAGAATTATGCCTTCTTTGACATCAGAAATTGACACTGCTCCTGGTACAGGAAGAATGAGAGAGGCAGCAGAGGTTCACTGGGAGAAAAGATACCTTAAATGACTTGTCAAATACATCCTTCCAGACAGCATGACTGCTGCAATCGATTTTGCACTATAATGAAGTGTTCTTTCTCAGTAGTGAAAAGTCTTTTATTCTGTTTATTTTCCTTTTCTTGTTTATGGTTTTGTAGGTACATACTACTACTTTATGGTAGTATGAAATTTAGAACTGTTGTATATCATGACTGAGGAATTTTTACAATAAGAAACTATTTCTATTTACTCTAAAATTTGCATATTGTGTATGTTAAGAAGTAATTTAGGTAAACTGTAATGCCAGATTTTTTTTTTTTTTTTTTTTTTTTTTTTGGTATTAGGGTTCCTGGAAACCCTTCTACCTCCAGCTCCAGGCTACACTCCCAGACCTATTTTATACTTTTTATTTTGAAACAGGGTCTCTTAAGCCAGCGAGGCCTCCCAAGCACGGGGATTACAAGCGTGCACCATCACGCCCAGCAAGATTTTTATACTGCTAATGAGACTGACATTGAATGCAAGAATTGAGGCTAGTTGTGATTTTATTAAAAAGTAATGAGTCTTACCATTGCTGGACACCGCACACTGGACCCTTGAGCACCTACCCTGCACCCCTGGCCCACCGCTGGGTGTTCCCACCCTCCTGGTAACCAGAGGCTTAGTTCTAAGCGAGAACACAGCTCAATACACCTTGGAAGAGCATACCAGCAGCAATAGACAGCTGCATCCACTCACACTTGGGTCCAGTATTAGCAGCGCCTCCAGCCTGCACTCTCTGAATAGGCAGAGCTCTGGCAGTAAGTGTGGGCATCCAGGAACCAGCACCCATTTGCCCAGGGTACATCTTGGGACCACACCGGCTAGCCCAGCTGGAATTTCCAGAGACACAAGAAAATCCATCAGGCCACAATATCTACACAGGACCTCAGGGGGAGGTTCCAAATATACTTTGGTCATTCTCCACCCCTGCTGTAGGGAAGCACAGGCTGGAGGCTAGGGTGGTGAGTGCAGAGGTGCTGACCACAGGTTAGAATTTCGCAGAACCTGTGAATTGTACAGAAACAAATAACAGTGAAATCAGACATCCGGACACATAAACCTAAAGCAGCTAAAGGAGAGAAAGGTGTCCAAACACCCAGAGTGACCTAAGAAGATAAAAATAGAGTACAAAGAAAACTAAGAGACAATGGATGGTATTCTGAAAGCTACCAAAGCAAACAGATACACACATATTATATGGACCTGACCCCATATGCGTAAATAAGGAGGACTGTTTGGTTTGTTTTACTTTTAATGTGGATGTTTTGTTTTATTTTGCTTTTACAGTGCTTTTGTTTTGGTATGGTTATTGCTGTTTTATTTTTTTTTCTTTTAACCCACACTTCTTTTACTTTAATTTGTTGATATATATATATATATATATATATATATATATATATATATATACACACACACATTGGATAGTTTGCCTTATTTTTTATTTCACACAGCTGCTAGTTCCTTTTATTTTATTCTTGTTCTTTTTTCCTCTTTCTTCCTCTTTCCTTCCTTTTTCTTTCATTCTCCTCCTTTGATTGGTTTTCCTTCATTTTTCTTTGATTACATAATAGTCTTGGTATCTTGAGTGGATTCTTTTTTTTAATGTCTGTCTGCTCCTTCCATCACCCCTATTTATAAACCTTCCCACACTAATCTACATACTTTTCTCCCCCAAAACTTTTCCCCATACTATACCTCCTGGTTTAATACTCAAAGTATTTCTTATATCCATAATTACTCTACTAACGACAAGAGTCCTAGTAGTTAACTCTCTCTCATTCCTAGCAAGTTATTACCTTATCATACTTAAAGTCTTTCTCAACCTAACATATCCTTTACCTAATCCGACTCCGTTACCAATCACCCCAGCTCCTCACACATCACCCGCCCTCAACACTGGAAAGGCTCTGCTGACTAGCCAATACCCCTAAACTCCTAATATTAAGATTTGACTAAGCACATTACTCACGAACGATGGGTAGAAATCAGAAAAACAGGACAGAGAATGCTATAAATATGAGAACCAGGAATTATGAAGAGACAGCAGAAATCACGAATACTGACCTACTAGAAATGCAAGAGGGGGAGTTCAGAATCTTGATGTTCAATATGATGAAAGGATTTAAAACAAGTATAGAGTAGGTTAAAGGTGAATTAGAAACACTAAAAAAGAATCAGAAAGAGGTCTGGAATGAAATGAAAGAGGCAATAAGTGAAATGAAGACAGCAATAGAAAGAAATTCTGGAAGATTAGATAAAATGGAAAACAGAATATCAACATTAGAAGACAGTACATCCCAAACCGAAAACACAGTCAGCGATACACAGAAATCTTTACAGCAACAAAACCTAAACATCCAGCAATTATGGGATAATATGAAGCACCCTAATTTACGGATAATAGGCATTGAGGAAGGGATAGAGGTACAGACCAAGGGCATCTGTAATATCTTCAAGAAAATAATCTCAGAGAATTTTCCAAATATGGAAAGAGACTTGAATCTTCATGTCCAGGAGGCATACAGAACTCCACTGAGACAGGACCAAAGAAAAACCACTCCACGCCACATAATAACCAAATTGACCAGCATAGAGGCCAACGAAGGAATCTTAAAAGCAGTGAGAACAAAAGGAGGGGTGACATATAGAGGCAAAACAATAAGAATCACCCCAGACTATATAACCCAGGTCAGGAATGCTAGGAGAGACTGGTACAACGTGATTCAGACCCTGGAAGAAAATAACTTCCAACCAAGGCTCATCTATCCAGCAAAACTACTATTCAAGATCAATGGGGAAACCAAAGTCTTTCAGGATAAACAGAATCTCAAAAAATTTATGAATTCAAAGCCAACACTAGAGAAAATTCTTAAAGAAATAAACCATAAGGAAGAAAAAAGAAGCAGACTTCAGAATTAGAGAAGAGAGGAAGTTAATAAGTGGGCCATTTAAGTAAAGAAGAAAGATCACACCACCCAAGAGTAGACAGAACAGAAAATGGCAGAAAATAAAAATCATATTTCAATAATATCTCTTAATGCCAAAGGACTTAACTCACCAATCAAAAGACATAGACTGGCAATGTGGATTAGGAAACATAATCCAAATATATGCTGTCTGCAAGAAACTCACCTCACAGCCAAAGACATTCACAGGCTGAACGTGAAAGGATGGAAAAAGATATACCATGCCACCAGTGACCAAAAAAAAGCAGGGGTAGCAACCCTGATATCCAAAAAAACAGACTTTAAACTAAAACACATCAAAAGAGACAAATCAGGGCACTTCCTTTTATTAAAAGGAACAATACACCAAGAAGATATAATGATAGTAAATATTTATGCCCCAAATGTGGGTGCAACCACATTTGTAAAACAAACCCTTTTGGATATAAGATCCCAAGTAGACCCAAATACAATAATTCTGAGAGACTTTAATACGCCTCTCACACCACTGGATTGATCTTCAAGGCAAAAGATGAGTAAAGATGCTTTAGAACTAAAGGAAACCATAAACCAAATGGACCTAATAGACGTTTTCAGAGTATTTCAACCAGGAACTACAGAATACACTTTCTTCTCAGCAGCCCATGGAACCTTCTCCAAAATATATCACATCCTGGGACACAAAGAAAATACCAGCAAATTAAAAAAATGTAATATAATTCCATGCATCTTTTCAGACCACAACGGAATAAAAGTAGAAATCAACAACAGGAAACTCGAAAGAAAGTATTCAAATTCATGGAGAATGAATGATACACTATTGAATGACGAATGGGTAAGAGCAGAAATTAGGGAAAAAATAAAGAAATTTATGGAAACAAATGAAAACAGAGACACAACCTACCAAAACCTATGGGACACCATGAAGGCAGTTCTAAGAGGAAAGTTTATTGCATTGAGTGCCCACATAAGAAGGACAGAGAACCTCCAAGTAAAGAACCTAATGACACAACTCAAGGATCTGGAAATTCTGCAACAGTCTATTCCCAAAGCCAGCAGAAGACAAGAAATCATCAAAATTAGAGCAGAAATAAATGAAATAGAGAACAAAAAAAAACAATTCAAAGAATCAATAAAACAAAAAGTTGCTTCTTTGAAAAGATTAATAGAATTGATAAACCCCTGGCCAACCTAACCAAAAGAAAAAGAGAATCAACTCAAATTATCAAAATTAGAAATGAAAAAGGAGATATCACCACTGATAGTGAAGAAATTCAAAATATTATCAGAAACTACTTTAAAAATTTATACTCCAATAGATTTGAAAACCTGGATGAAATTGACAGATTTCTAAGCACAGTTAACCTTCCTACACTCAACCAAGAGGACATAGCAAGCCTAAACCAACCAATAACAACCGAAGAAATAAAATGGCAATAAAAATTCTTCCACCAAAGAAAAGCCCAGGCCCAGATGGGTTCCCAGCTGAATTTTACAAAACCTTCAGTGAACAACTAATACCAATACTTCATAACGTGTTCCGGGAAATTGAAAGAGATGGAACTCTTCCAAATTCCTTCTATGAGGCCAGTATCACATTAATCCCCAAACCAAATAAAGATACCTCAAGAAAGGAAAACTACAGACCAATATCCTTAATGAACATAGATGCAAAAATTCTAAACAAAATACTAGCTATACGCATTCAAAACTATATCAAGAGAATAATACATCATGACCAAGTCGGTTTCATCCCAGAAAAACAAGGCTGATTCAACATATGCAAATCAATACATGTTATTCACCACATAAATAGAACCAAGAACAAAAACCACATCATCATAGCAATAGATGCTGAAAAAGCATTCGAAAAAATCCAACACCCATTTATGTTAAAAACACTGCAAAAAATTGGGATAGAAGAAAAGTACTTCAACATCATCAAGGAAATATACTGCAAACCCAAAGCCAACATTATATTGAATGGGGAAAAACTGCAAGAATTTCCGCTACAGTCAGGAACAAGACAAGGATGCCTACTATCACCACTCCTTTTCAATATAGTCCTTGCGACTTTTGCTGCAGCAATCAGACAAGAGAAGGAAATCAAAGGAATCCACATAGGAAGAGAGGAAGTAAAATTATCCTTATTCGCAGATGTCATGATCCTTTATCTGGAAGACCCAAAGAACTCAACCAAAAGACTTTTGGACCTGATTGACAAATTCAGCAAAGTCGCAGGTTACAAAATCAACCTAAAGAAATCAGTGGCCTTTCTTTATGCCAACAACGAATCCACAATGAAAGAAACAAAAACAACAATTCCATTCACTATAACCTCAAAACCAATAAAATACCTAGGAATAAACCTAACCCAAGATGTAAAAGACCTCTACAACAAAAACTATAAAACATTAAAGAAAGAAATTGAAGAAGACCTTGGAAGATGGAAAGATCTCCCGTGCTCATGGATAGGCAGAATAAATATCATCAAAATGGCCATTCTGCCAAAACTGATCTATAGGTTCAATGCAATTCCCATTAAAATACCAGTGACATTCTTCAGAGACCTAGAAAAATCAATCATGAACTTCATATGGAGAAAGAAAAGACCTAGAATAGCCAAAGCAATTCTCAATAACAAGAAACACGCAGGAGGCATTACAATCCCAGACTTCAAACTATACTATAGAGCAATAGAGGTAAAAACAGGATGGTACTGGCACAAAAACAGATATACTGACCAGTGGATTAGAATAGAAGATACAGAAACAAACCCACACATCTTTAGTCAATTAATCTTTGACAAAGGAGCCAAACACATACGCTGGAGAAAAGACAGCCTTTTCAACAAATGGTGCTGGGAGAACTGGCTAACCATTTGTAAAAAGATTAATCTAAACCCCTATATCTCTCCAAGCACAGGAATCAACTCAAGATGGATCAAAGACTTAGAAATTAGACCTGAGACTGAAGTTAGTAGAGGAGAACATAGGTTCAACACTACAACATATTGGCACAGGCAGTAACTTTCTCAACAAAACCTCCAAAGCTCAGGAAATTAAAGCAAGAATAAACATGTGGGATAACATCAAACTAAAAAGTTTCTTCTCATCAAAGGAAACTATCAATAACCTAAAGAGGAAGCCTACAGAATGGGAAACGATCTTTACCAGCCACCTCTCTGATAGGGGGCTAATATCCAGAGTATACAAAGAGCTCAAAAGACTCTACACTAGCAAAACAAACAACCCAATCAAGAAATGGGCAAATGAACTAAATAGACACTTCACAAAAGAAGAGATACAAAGGGCTAATAGATACATGAAAAGATTTTCTTCATCACTGGCCATCAGGGAGATGCAAATCAAAACTACACTGAGATTCCATCTAACCCCAGTCAGAGTAGCAAGCATAAAGAAATCAAACAACAACAAATGCTGGCGAGGATGTGGGGAAAGAGGAACTCTTTTACACTGTTGGTGGGAGTGCAAACTATTTCAGCCACTATGGAGATCTGTGTGGAGATTCCTAAAAAAGGTGGGAATAGATCCACCATATGATCCAGCTATACCACTCCTGGGTATCTTTCCAAAGGGGTTGAATTCAGAGAAATACAGCAACATATGCATACCTATGTTCATAGCAGCTCAATTTGTAATAGACAAAATATGGAACCAACTCAGATCACCATCAACAGATGAATGGATAGCAAAACTGTGGGAAATACACACAATGGAATTCTATTCAGCCATAAAGAAGAACAAAATTATATCATTTGCAAGAAGATGGAAAGCCCTGGAGAACATCATGTTAAGTGAGATCAGCCAAGCACAGAAGGAGAAGATACACATGTTTCCTCTAATATGCCCAAACTACAAAACACAAAGGATACCAGTGGGACTCCAGATATTAGAGGGGAAATACTAGCTAAGTTTTAATGGAAAGATAGGAGAGGAGAAAGGCCGATAATGATTAATGAGGGTCTACACCTGAACATGTTTAAAATTATGAATAAGACATGGTTAACCTGGACAACCAATGGTGGAAGGGGGGAAGAGAAAATGGGGGCGGGGGGGATAGGACACCAAATATAGTGTAAATGTATACTATTTATGTTCAATAAAAAATTGTTAAAAAAAAGTAATGAGTCTTAGTGTTCCTGCTTCTCCACATCCTTGCCAGTATTTGTTTGTTGTTTGTTTTGAATGATTGCCATTCTATTCAGAGTTAGGTGAAATCTCAGGGTAGTTTTGATTTGCATCTCTCCGACTGTGAATAATATTGAGCATTTTTTATGCATTTATTGGCCAACTGAATTTCTACTTTTGTGAAGTGTCTATTTAGTTCACTTGCCAGTTTTTTGATTGAGTTATTTGTTTTCTTAGTGCTGAGTTTCTTGAGTTCTCTGTATAGTCTAGATATTAGTCCTCTATCAGAGGAGTAGTTGGCAAAAATCTTTTCCCATTTTCCTCTTGGTTGAGAAAAAAAGTAATGAGTGTTATTAAAAGTAATAATTTAATTAAAATTTGAAAAATTAATGTAAGTGTTTAATAATTAAATAGTTAATATAAAATCTTTTTTTTTTTTCTGGTGCTACTGGGGTTCCTGGAAGCCCTTCTACCTATGGTATACACTCCCACGGGCTACACTCCCAGACCTATTTTTTAACATTTTTATGTGGAAACAGAGTCTTTTAAACCAGCGAGGCTGGCTCTGAACCAGCGCGATCCTCCTGTCTCCGCCTCCCAAGGGCGGGGATTACAAGCGTGTGCCACCACGCCCGGCTTAATATAAAATCTTAAGTATTTAATTATGGTAAATATTAGGGATAGAATGACAAAGAAAAACTGTGTATGGATTGGTCATTTTATATTAAAGAAGTATCAGTAATTTTCATAGGCATGATAATTATATCATGCAATAAAAATGTTATAGATATGCCTACAGAATTATTTAGCAGTTGAAAATGATGCAATGTTATAAATGTTCTTTAACAGCAGGGCATGGTAGCCCAAGCTTGTAATCCCAGCATTTGGAGGCTGAGATCAGAGTATCGTGGTTTGCAGTAGCCTCAGCTACTTAGTGTGAGGCTCTTTGCAACTCAGTGAGACCCTGTTTCAAAATAAAGAATAAAAAATAGGGCTGAGGGAATAGCTCAGAGGTAGAATGCCCCTAGCTTCCATCCTCAGTACTACACAAAAATAAAAATAAAAAATAAATGTACTTTAACATATGATAAAATTTTTCTTATTTTTATTATCTTCTATAGAATTCTGTATTTCTAAAGAAAATGAACATAGATCAGTCTCATTTTTCATTTAATATTTGTTGAAAATGTCTATTTTTTACTTAAGCTAGAGTGCTTTCATCTTTGTCTCAAAATATATTTTGAAAGCTCTTTCATAATTCTGAGGCATTAGAGCCAGGGCTTAAAGTCACGTGATTTATAACCAGTCTTCTCTGAGTTTTAATTCTACATTTTTTCTAGCTTTTTGACATTAGAAAAGTTAGTCATTTAAAAAACTCAATTTCCTCCTTTTTAGAAATGACATAAATACTATTAACACTGATCTTGTGGCATTAGAGTGAAAGTTAAACAAATAATGTATTTGCTTAACAGAAAAAGCATTCAATGAGATGATAAGTACTTGGTAGTGTCAGCCAGCATTAGTTTGTGGTTATAAGGAGAATATTTAGGTATAAAATAGTTGCTTTCCTGTATTTATGGGAAGAGATTATTGACAATATTTATAATACCTTTTCCCCCTGAGTATTCAGTTAATTCAGTTAATTATAGGTTTAGTGCAAAGTGCATGCCTCTCTCTCTCTCTCTCTCTCTCTCTCTCTCTCTCTCTCTCTCTCTCTCTCTCATCTTTTTCTCTATCTCTATCTCTATCTCTATCTCTATCTCTATCTCTATCTCTATTTCTATCCATCTCTCTCTTACTGTTAGTTCCTGAAAACAAAGTGGACATTTCTGTAATGGAGATAGTGAAGCTGAGAAAAGTTTTGATTTCTTTCTTGAATTTTTGTGGTTGATGAAACATCATTGTTCTTTTGATCTAAGGTGAGAAAAAATGGGTGAGAATAGATAAAGAGAGAAAAGAGAAAAAGAAAATAAGGGAAGGACATTAAGAAGTAAATAAAAAATACTGGTGCTTGTCATTTAAGAATATCATACATCAGGAAAAGATGTTCTAATTTTTACAATAAGATTGGATGCTGTTTCTAATATGCTAAAGCTAGAGAAAAAGAGGTTCATAGGAGGAAGTCTAGACAAAGGCAGAGAAACCTCACTAAGACAAACATGAGAAGGAGGGAGGGGGAGGGAATGAGGTGGTAATTGAGGAAGGGCTAAATGAGTGATGTGTGCACAAGCCTCTACCATCTTGTACTCCATTAAGATGTAGGACTACAATGCATCAAGAAAAATTAATAAAAAACAAAATAAAGTTCTTTGAACACATAATGTAAAATATTTTAGTATTAGAGATAGGACTGGAAAATATATGAGATACACAGGAGAAAATTAAAGGTCAAGAATTATTAGGAGATATGCTTAAAATCTAATAGTGATGCAGGGTGTGGTGGCACACGCTTGTAATCTCCGCGCTTGGGAGACGGAGACAGGAGGATCGCGCTGGTTCGGAGCCAGCCTCGCTGGCTTAAGAGACCCTGTTTCCAAATAAAAAAGTTAAAAAATAGGTCTGGGAGTGTAGCCTGTGGGAGTATATCCCAGAGGTAGAAGGGCTTCCAGGAACCCCAGGATCACACACACACACACAAAAAAAATCTAATAGTGATGTTTTTGCTGCTTGTCATTTAGTTATTTCCCTTCTGACTGGTACCACTTACAGTCAGAGATTAAGAGATTATTAGTGTGTGTGTGTGTGTGTGTGTGTGTGTGTGTGTGTGTATGTGTGTGTACCAATTAATCAATAGACCAACAGGCCTTATACCTTTCTCTGTAGTGTGATACATTATTAGATAAACAAAAAAGTATTCTAAATACTCTTAGAAAAGTCACCATGGTATTAATCTGCTCATTAGATGTTCATTGGGTTTGACTCTGTATCTTTGTGCACATACACCACAGTACTCTTTGCTAGTGATGGGGCTTCAGAGCTCTGAGATAACTAAAATAATGTTCAAATATGTTCTCATTTTCTAAAAAATATCACTATCATGTGGGTTGTGTCTTCTTGGTCTTTCTGACTTAAAACCTCAGAGCACTTTCAGCATTATTCTCCCAGCTTCATCTTCTAATACATGTACGATCTTTGCATCATACCCACTTCTACTTTGCAGTTTCTCACAAAAATTATGGCCTCTTTTTCCCCATGCAGACACTATTTTCTAGTCCCAGATTCTATATGATATAAGATAAGCAGCAAATACTACCAAGGCAAGAAAGCAAGACAGTGTGTGTTACTGTGAAGAGCAAAATGGAGAGATGAATTCTATTGAGTTTTACTTTATAGTCTCTGAGGCTGAGGGTACTAAAGACAGGGTTGAAATCACATTTAAAGTTGGCCTCCTATAGTGGGTCTATAGGTTAATAAGTAGAAAAAGATAGGTTTTAAGTAATCAGTAAGTAGCTTTTCCCTCTGTGGATGGGAGCTTTAAAGAAGCAATTTATAGGAAGAAATATATCAGGAGAGCTAAAGAATTACTCCTGAGATCCATTAAATTTGAACATGATGACATCTGTTCCAGTGATGTATAGCTGTGTGCCATGCATGCATTTTTGCTTTGAATGATATTGGCTATGTGTGCTGCAAATACAAGTTCATGTTCTTGCTATAGAAAGAGGAGAAAAAGAACCTTTGTCAGATGTTCTTTTATTAAAAGGCTGAATTGTTCTTAGATAGGTTGGCAGAAGTAAACCGGATAGGCATGGCAGCAGAGTAAATCAATGACATGAGTTTTTCTGAATGGAACCTTGCAACTCAAAGTAAAAAAGAAGAGAAAAATAAAACAGTAAAAGTAATAAAATACATATATGAAACTTATTCATCATTTTAAAGGACTTTCTCATTGGAGTGCTGCCTTGTTCTCCTTGACACACAGAGGAAGACTCCTCCAAATGGGAATAATCTGCTTAATACACTATGAGAAAAGACAACAGCCTTTCTGTCATGGGCCAAGATGCAGCTCTAGCTGGGCTCCATGTGGCCTAGAAGAGGGAAAGCCAGATGAGTGGGTTACAAACCTGCTTTATTTTTTGCATCTTTCAGCAAACTGCCTTTAACAAGTTAATTAAAAGCCTAATTCAACTGAGTGCTGTGGCACATGCCTATAATCCCAGTAGTTGGGAGACTGAGATAGGAGGATCAGAGGCTTATTAGTTCATCAGTTTATTGCTTAGAATGTGCCACACTACTTCAGACTTTAGAATGCATAAGTATGTAATAAGCTATGTCTGGTAACTGACACTGTTCTCTGGCCTAACAAAGTGGACACAAGGTCATAAGATTCTGAGAAGGTCCCTGCTTTTTGGTAAACTGCTGGCTGGACCTACAAAACAACTCCCTCTCATCCGAAATCAAGATAATAGAAGTAAAAACAGGAACTCAGCATTAAGTACATGCTATTACAGAACCACGTGTAGTGGGAATTCAATTGATGGAGCAGATAGCTAGCTTTATTTTTAGTAAGGCCTCTAAAAAATAATCTTACCATATCTGCCTTAGTCTGTATTCTTCTGCTATAACAGAGTACCACTGACTAGGTAAATTATAAACAATAGAAGTATACTTGGCCCTTGGTTCTAGAATCTAGAAAATTCAAAATCAAGAGGGTGCTTCCTTGTTGCATCCTAACTTGCCAGCAGGCATCATGTGACAAGAGAATTTGAGAAAGGGAGAAAGACAGAGAAGAGAGTAAGATAGAGGAAAAGATAGAGAAGAGAGAGAGAGAGAGAGAGAGAGAGAGAGAGAGAGAGAGTGAGTCTAGGAAGAGCACTTAACTCCTGAGTTAACTAACCCACTCCTGAATTATAAAGGGAGAAAGCCTTCAGTAACCACCTCAACTCCTAAGATCACCACAATAGCAACATGAGTTTTAGAGAGGAGATTCAAACCATAGCAATATCTAATTCATAAGCGGGGGGGGGGGTGAAAAGTTCAGTGTTTTTCTATCTAGTTGCGCAGCTATACTCGAAGTAATAAAAAAAGTGTTGGTCAATGAAGTAATAGATTAATTGAAATCCTGAGATTTCACTAAATCATGGGATTTAGTAGCAAGCAAAGTAAATTAAAATGTTCACAAGAGCTAATCCTTGGTCAAACAGCAGCATCGGCTACAATTTATCTAACATTTGAACCAGTAGAGTTTTCAATATATTATTTCAATTGATTCTCCTGATAATCTATAAGCTAGATTATTCTTATTTTATAGTTTCAGAAAAATAAAGTGACTTGCACTGGCTTGCAGAGCTAATATGACCAAGCTAGTTTTTAAGAATTGTTTAGTTCATGTGGTGAGCTACTTTGGTTGTATTATTTCATCACAAGTAAATGAGTTAGATTCTACTAATATCTTCCTTTCATAAACAGGAACAGTGAGGCAACCCTAACTACAGAGTTTGGATCATCACTAGAGATAAACTTTTGGTCCAACCTAGGAGTAAAAGCTTGGTTATAATAGAAAATAAATCTTGAACACACACAATTTATTATTTTGTGAAAAAAAGAACAAATTCTGGGTTGTTTCTCTATTTTACCATTTATTTGCTATGTGCCCTTCAGCAAGTGTGTTAAACTCTCTGTACTTTAGTTTCATTGTTTATTAACTGTGAAAAATAGTACCATCTTTCATACCTTTATAAGCTTTAGAAGTAGAAAATTTGACAAAGTATGTGAAATTGATTTGAAATCATGAGTGTTATGCAAATCTGTGCTTTAGTTTTTGTTATTGTTTTGAAGATAACTGGCAGAAGGATACTCAATAATCTGAAAATGATGAAGTTAAAAGGTTACTTTTATGCATATATGGATGAAAATTATTCAAAAACATGATTTTCAATATCAAAGTAGATAGAAGTTTGCCTTTGCAATGAAAATAAAAATTAAACATATTTTAAAGCCAAATATACTAAGACAAGATATGGACGTGAAGTATAAGGGTTCCCTGAAAATTTGTAGGTCTCTTTATTCCTTCAATTAAAGAAAAGAAAGAAAGAAAACAAACTTGTAAACAAAACAACATGTAAGTATCTAAGGTACAAAGGCATCTCTTACTACACAATATTTTTTAGAGTATTTTCTATTTGCTCTTTAAAATGAACATAAATATTTTCATTTACAGAATTGCAAGCGCACAAGCCGGGCATGGTGGCGCACGCTTGTAATCCCCGCGCTTGGGAGGCTGAGACAGAGGATCGTGCAGGTTCAAAGCCAGCCTCAGGTACTTGGTGGTATGTCTCCACAAGTCTTTTATCCCATTAAGATGTATGACTACAATGCACCAATAAAAAAAATAAAAATAAAGTTTTACTCAGAATCAAAGAAAATATAATAAAAGGGAAGTTAAATAAAAACTAATCTAAATCCTATAGCTTACTTGGAAAATGTATACTTTAGAATTCAAATGGATAATTTTTTGCTTTTTAAAATATTAAGTCTTCCCTCTAGATTTAATAATTGCATTTTCAAGTACTAGGAAAAACATTGACCTCTTTTCTCTTATTTTCTTTTAACTTTGTGCCAATCACTGACTATGACAAGACTTAATTCTTAGAATTCACCTGATAAAGTCTTACAGATGTTTTTGTTTTCAGAAACTTTAAAATCAGACTTCCCACTTATATAGATTAAAAAGCATGTCAATATTGAATATCAAAGAGAAGATCTGTTATATCCATAGCTGTTCCAAAGGAATGAGAAATCTATGTAAAATTGATTACATGTGTCATCTGACACAGGCGGGTCAATCTTTCATGCAGAGGTAGAGTCAAACCAGAATTTCATTATTTATTCATTCCTCTAGAAGAATCAAAGAAAAGAAACCACACTTCCCAGTATAACTTTAAGAAATTCCGGTCTAAGCCTCACACCTCTAAAGTACTTATCTCATGGCTGCTATGAGTAATAAGTGAAATTTATTGATCTGGCTAATCATAAGCACCTAACAAATACAACCTTTTTCCAGTGTTAGCCCAGAGAGTGCATTTCTACATTCATCACTTCCTATTCCATTTCTCTCTTTTTCTCTTTCTCTACCCCTGAATACAGACTTCAACTTTAACTGGTTCAACTAACTAATGAATTCATATTATCTAAGTGACCCCTTAGCCAATCTGTCCCTGTCCCCAGCCTCACCTGAGGAGCCCACTGAAGAACATGGCTCCTTGTTTACTTCCAAAGTGTTTCTCCCACTATGTGCTATAAAAGTTACTGCCTTTCTGCACCGGTTTCAACCTTTTCTCCCAAATCTGCAGTGATAGAATCTGAGAAACAAATCTAGTAGCTGCAGAAACTTCTATAGATTTCTGGGGAGGTCCAAGAACTGAGCCAACAGAATGGGAGATTTTGTGTGTGTGTGCGTGTGTGTGTCTGTGTGTGTGTGTGTGTGTCTGTGTGTGTATGGAATTGAGGATGGAAACCCAGGGGCTATCTACCTCCGAGCTATACTCCAAGACCTATTTTATATTTTATTTGGAAACAGGATCTCACTAAGTTGCTGAAAGCCTCACCAAGTAGCTGTGGCTGGCTTCAAACCTGTGTGATCCTCCTGTCTCAGCCTCCCAAGTGCTGGGATTACAAGCATGGGCCACCATGCCTGGCTGTTTTGCTAGCTACTTCTCTAATAGAGGACTAATATCCAGAATTTACAGAGAACTCAAGAAACTCAGTGTTAAGAAAACAAATAACCCAATTAAAAATGGGCAAGTGAACTAAAAAGATAATTCACAAAAGAAGAAATACAAATAGCTAATGTATAAAAAATGTCCAACATTCTTAGCAATCAGAGAAATATAAATCAAAACTACCCTGAGATACCACCTAACTCAAATTAGAATGGCAATCATTAAAAACACAAACAACAACAAATGTTGGTAAAATGGGAAGAAGTAGAAAATCTAGTACACTGTTGGTGGGATTGAAAATTAGTGCAACCACTTTAGAAAACAATGTTGAGGATCCTCCGAAGGATGGCAGTGAACCTACCATATGACCCACCAATATCATTCCTGGGTATCTACCCAAAAGTAAGGAAACCACTGGGTATAGTGGTGCACACTTGTAATCCCAGCATTTGGGAGGCTGAAACAGGAGGATCGTGTTTCAAGGACAGCCTCAGCTACTTAGAGGTCCCTTTGCAACTCAGTGAGACCCTGTTTCAAAATAGAAAATAAAAAAATAGGGCTGGGGGTGTAGTTTGGAGGTAGTATTCCCCTGGATTCCATCCCCAGTACTGTTTAAAAAAAATGGAACCAAAAATACTGGAGTAATGCATACATATCTATATTTATAGCTGCATAATTTACAATTCCTAAACTATGGAATCAGCTGAGATGTCCATAAGCAAATGAATGGATTACAAAACTATGAGATATGTACAGAATGGAATTTTACTCAGCCATAAAGAAGAAAAAGTTATGTCGTTTTTAGGGAAATGGATGAAACTGAAGAATATTATGCTAAGTGAGATTAGTGAGTCACAAAAAGTGAAAAGTCTGATATGCTTCCTAATATGTGAAAGCTAGTGAGAAATTAGGACATAAGAGGGGCTCCAGACAAAGGAGGAAAAATCTTAGATGAGTGAAGAAGGTGACCTAACTGAGGGGGTTTGGAGAGGGAAAGAAGGAAATACCTCAATAGACATGATATACAAAGGTATCCAAGTCAATCACTGTCATGAGTGTGGAAAGTCAGGTAGAGGAAAAGTGTAGGGTGGGAACTGGGGGAGGGCTCAGTGAGTGCTGTGTGCATATATCCCTCTACCACCCTGAACTTCATCAAAATGTATGATTACAATGAACCAATTTTAAAAAGTTCTACTTAGAAAAAATTGAAGCTTTTCAACTTTTAATCCTTCAGTGATCACCCATGCTTATGTTCTTATTCTACTCCCCACTTACCCCCACAGTGCTTAAAGGACTTATTTTGGAAAAACAACAAAGAAGAGTGAAAACACCAGATACTAACAATAGTGGTACCCCAGTAAAATGGTTAAGTCAACATTACCTTACAGGAAAGCCTGAGAGTCCCCAAGTCTATTGATAAGTAAGGAGATTGCTTATCTATCACTATAATTCAATAGATAATACCTGAAATTAAAAAATAATAATTTAATTACATTACCAAAAATTATATAAATACCAGAGGAAAGAGTTTAGATGATTTAAAAATGGTTGCCACTGGGAGATGGGAATCAAAGGTTAGTTGGAGTTTTGCCATTTATCTAAAATCTTTATAGGAATTGGACTTTTGTAAATGTGTACATGTATCCCTTTGATAATCATAAAATTAAATTTAAACCATTATTAAAATTTTTTCATATTCATATAGAAGAAAAAACTATTTTTGGAAAACCAACATTTAAGATATAAATAAACATTCACTAAGAGATTGATAAGCATAATACCACACATTCACTAAGTCAAACAAAGGCAAGTTTATGGGTCACTAATGAGTGTCTAGTTTATATATTCTGAAGTGTTGTGCTTTATATAGAGAAAAATGGCTTTAGATGAGGAGACATATTATAAACTTATATATAAAAATCACATAACATTATTTTTTTCTTCATAAGAAAAGTAGCAAGATGTAATGCTGAGGAGCCTAGACTGGAGCCAGACAGCCTGAGTGTGAGTCCTGTTTAGCCATAATTACCTATGCCCAATTTCCCTATCTGTAAAGTGGGTATAATAATAAAAACCAACTTATAACATTGTTAATGAGAACTAAATAAGTTAATACGTATAAAGTTAAAATAGTGTATGGCCCATAATGAACACTATATAAGATTTTCTGAGGTAAAAACAATCACAAAATTATTCTGTTGTAAATTTTATTAATGTTTATTTTCTTAACTAGATTATCACATAAGTTAATAGACTTATGTAATATAAAATTACTTTAAACAGATGAATACTTTTATATACACATATGTATCCATGAATGCCTATATACCTATATTGAATATGTAGTGAGATAATATATAATACAGCAAATAATTTATATTATACTGTATCTTCTATTTTGTCTCTTGCTTTTTCACTTGATGTTAAATTAAGAATATTTACCAATTGAACAAAGTATCAGGGTACAAAATCAACTTAAGAAAATCAGTAGCTTTTCTATTTACCAACCATGAACCCACAGAGAAAAAAATACAGAAAACAATTCCATTCACAATAACATCAAAACCAATAAAATACCTAGGTATAAACCTAACCAAAGAAATGAAATTATAAATTAAAATCATAAAACACTAAAAATTACAATGAAAATTATAAAATTTTTCTACAATAAAAATTATAAAAAACTAAAGAAAGAGATTGAAGAAGACCTGGGAAAATGGAAATATCCCTTTTGCTCTTGGATAGCAGAATAAATATGATCAAAATGGTCATTCTACCAAAAGTTATCTACAGAATCAATGCGATCTCTATGAAATTACCAATGTTATTCTTCATAGCCCTGAAAAATTAGTCATAGATTTCATATGGAGAAACAAAAGACCCAAAATAGCCAAAACAATTCTCACTAACAAGAGCCATGCAGGATGCATCACAAATCCTAACTTCAAATTAAACAACAGAGCTATAGTAATTAAAGCAGCATGGGATTGGCACAAAAACAGGCTCACAAACCAGTGGGACAGAATAGAAGATACAGAAACTCACACACTTATAGTCAATTGATCTTTGACAAAGGGGGCAAATACATACACTGGAGAAAAGACAGCCTTTTGAATAAATAGTACTGAAAAAACTGGCTACTCACATGTAGAAAAATGGAACTAAATCCTTACTTCTCACCCTGCACAGAAATCAACTGTTAGAGTAGGGCATAGGTTTAACACTCCAACATATAGGCACAGGTAGAAACTTCCTCAATAAGACCCCAAAGCTCAGAAAATTAAAAAAAGAATTAATAAATGAGATGGTATCAAACTAAAGAGTTCATCAAAGGAAATCATCAAGAGTCTAAAGAGAAAGCCTACAAAATGAGAGATCTTTACCAGCTATCCCTTCGACAGAGGTCTAATATATAGAATATACTGAAAACTTTAAAAATTTTATACCAGCAAAACAAATAATCCAATCAAGAAATGGGCAACTGAATTGAATAGACACTTCACAAAAGAGGAGATACAAATGGCCAATAGATACATGAAAAAATGTTCAACATCATTAGCAATCAGGGATATGCAAATCAAAACTACACTGAGATTCCATCTAACCCCAGTTAGAATGGTAATCATAAAGAAGTAAAATAACAATAAATTCTGGTGAGCTTGTAGAGAAATGGGCATTCTTCTACATTGTTGGTAGGATTGAAACTAGTTTAGCCACTATGGAGATGAGTGTTGAGAGTTCTTAGAAAACAAGGAATAGATCCACCATTTGTCTGGCCATACCAGTACCAGGTATATTTCCAAAGGAGTTGAAGCCAGAGAACTACAGTAACTATGCATATCCATGTTCATAGCAGCACAATTCACAGTAGCCAAACTATGGAACCAAACTAGGTGTTTAGATTAAAAATTATGGATTAAAAATTATGAGAAATACACACAATAAAATTCTACCCAGAAATAAAAAAGTAAAATTACATAATTTGAAAGAAAATGGAAGGACCTGGAGAGCATTTTGTTAAATGAGATTAGCCAATCACAGAGAGTGAAGAGTCACATGTTTTCTTTAATATGTGCAGTATAGGGAATAATTGGTATACAAGAGAGACTCTAGATGATGATGAGGAGAAACCTCAGGGAAGCCAGGGAGGAGACAGAAGGATAGGGGTGGAGGAAGACTTAGGTTCATTAATAGAAATACTACCATAGACTACATGTATAGATGTGAACATATACCAGTGTTAATCAATTTGGGTACTCTGTATTGAGAGGGAGAGAAATGGGAGGGCACCAAGAGTGTGTGCAAGTATGTCATTGTCAACATGATTTACATTATGTTAGTATATATTGATTGCACCAATAAAAGCACAAACATTAAATATATATATGTATTTAAGAATATTTTGTTACTTGTTTTTATATTCCTAAAATATATCTTAAATGCCTCTAATAGTTCATTTTGAATAAAATGCACATTATTTATTTAACCTTTCCCCTATCATGCTACGGGTGAAAATGTATCTCTGACTTTACTGCTAACTTTTTTAGGACAAATTCCTAGAAATTATATCATCAGTTTAAGTGCTATGGATATAATTTAGGATTTTGGTATATTTTGATAAATTTAATTCTGAGATTGTAACCAAAAATATATGCATCTTACTGTGTTGGATATTATACTTTAAAATACTTGTATTTTTGAGAAACAGAAATATATTTTCTTCAGATTGTGTTTTTCTTTGGCTTCCTGGTCATTTTAAATTTTCTATTTGCTAAATTAAAATAAGTATTTCCACACTTATTAAAATTGTGAGGAAGGATTTATTTTAAATATGGCTAGAAAAAGTTGAAGTTTGTAGCCAAAAACAATTTGGAAAAAGGAATTGGTGGATGGGAAATTACAAGAAGACATGAAAATTAGGGAAGTTCTTGCTAGACTGACTATTATGGTTAATTTCATGTGTTGACTTGATTTTTCCACAGGGTGGTAAGATATTTGATTAGGCATTACTTCTGTGATGTCTGTGAAGGATATTTGTAGATGAGATTAACATTTTAGTCATAGAATGAATAAACATATTTCCCTCTCCAATGGAGGTGGGTCTCCTCTAATTAGCTAAAGGCTTGAATGGAATAAAAAGTTGAATAAAAAAATATGTTTTCTCTCCCTATTTTCAAGATGAGATAAAAAATTCCTGGTTTTGGATTGGACTTGTACTGTAATTTATATCATCACCTCTCTGGTTTCTCATGGCTCAGACTCACAATGGAATTACATACTAGTTCTCCTGGGTCTCTGCTGGACTTTGGATTCTCAAAAGGCCCATGTGTTAAAGGTTTAGTTCTCATCTTGTTGCTGTTGGGAAATGGCAGAAATTGTAAGAGGTGGGGCTTAGAGAGATATTTCTTTGTCATTGAGGGTATGCTCTTGAAGGCAATAACAGGACCCCAGACTCTTCTTTGTCTTTTGTGTCCAAGCCATGACCTGACCATCTCTATTCTATATGGTTGTCTGCCATGATGTTTCATCACAGGTCTAAATTAGTGGGACCAACCAATATGAGACTAAAACTTCTAAAACTGTGAACCAGAACAAACCTTTTATCCTTACGAGTTGATTATCTCAGATATTCTTTTACATTAATGGAAAGCTGACTAGTATAATTTCCAACTTGCCCACTACAGATTTCATGAATGGATTCCATATATAAAATCTTATGTTGGTTCTGTTTTCCCAAAGATTACAAATGAATGAATGTATTGATCTAACAGGACTCTTGTTCAGTGATAATCAGATATCAAGGGTGGGGGGAGTTCTTTCTAAATTTACTATCAATATTCTTGATAAAACTGGTCGATGCAGGTCTGGCAAAGAGAGGGACCACAAATAGGGACCAGCTGAGAAAAGAACTTAGTGAAAAAAGTTTGACTAAAGACATTAAGAAGAGAATTGTAATGCTTAATTTTATGTGTTAACTTGACTGAGCTAAGGGACATCCAGATAGTTCATGATAGCTGGGTATGTCTCTGAGGTGTATACAAAAGATATTTGCATTTGAATTAGTAGATCAAATAAATACAATTTGCTCTTATCAGAAGCAGGTACCATCTAATCAATTCCCAAATAGAATACAACAGCAGAGCAAGGATGGATTTTCTCTTTCTCTCTCTTTTTTTTTTTTTTTTTTTTTTTGGTAGTACTGGGGTTCCTGGAAGCCCTTCTACCTCCGGGATACACTCCCACGGGCTACACTCCCAGACCTATTTTATATTTTTTATTTGGAAACAGGGTCTCTTAAGCCAGCGCGTCTGGCTCCGAACCAGCGCGATCCTCCTGTCTCCGCCTCCCAAGCGCGGGGATTACAAGCGTGAGCCACCACGCCCGGCGATCTCTTTCTCTTTTTAATTTGGGACATTCATCTTATCTTACCCTTAGGCATCAGAGTCCATTCTTCTTAGACCCTTGGCATCAGACTTGGATTCTACCATTGGCTTCCCTGGATCTGGAATCTTCAAACTTGGACTGAATCACACAACCTGCTTCTCTAGTTCCCCAGCTTGGAGATAGCATATCATGTGACTTTTTATCATGGCCTCTATAATTCCATGAACCAATTCCTATAACTGAGTCTCCTAGTATATAAAATCCCATAAATTATATTTCCCTAAAACATTCTTACTATTACAATAATCTTTTTAGTCCTTCCTCTTGTTTAAGAAAATGCCATTTTCCTTTCCTTTGAACAACAGGAGTCCATATCTCATTCAGCTGCTTTTGCAGAGATTCATGGTGAATGGCTGCACTGCAGAAACTGTTCACAAAGGATGCTCATTGTTTAGATTTGTCAACCCGAAGTTCCTAAAAAGATCTTAGCAACCAAGTTAGTTCTCTGAAACTTCAAATTGAAAGAAGGAAAAAGATAAAAATCTTAGTTTGGAGATCTATTGTCAGAAACTGGAGGTACCTAGAGGAATTGAGAATTTAGTAAGGACTGAAAAATGTGTAAACAGCAGGATTTAGTCCAGTTAACACGTAGAGAACCCAAACCTCTAAGTCAACAAATATTAGTAGAATCTAGTAGCTCAGTTACTTGATTTATAGTTTTTCATCAACATAAATTTTCTACTTTAATCATCTTCCTTTTTTACATTTGTTTGAAAATTAGATCTGATCTCATTAGACTTGTCCTGATTATTTTCATAAGTGTATCAAGAAATATAACACATAATATTAACTTTTTTTGTAACTGGAGATTGAACTCAGGGACATTCTACCTCTGAGCTACACAGTTATACTTTATTCTTTATTTTGAAACAGGGTGTCACTAAGTTGCTGATGGTATTGCTAACTTGTTGAAGCTGATCTCAAGCTAATAAAAAAAACTGAAATTTGCTTTGCTGGCAGTTTTCATAAGAAATCTCAAATGTGACTTTTAAAAGCCTCTTGAGGCCACAAAGTCAAGTCAATAATTTGCCACCAGACTTCACTACAGTAGCAATAGATTTGGGTAAATTCCTCTCATCCTGGAGTCCCCAAAATGTCTTATATTCCTAAATTTACAGGAAATTACCTACCTTACTAATCTGTAAGACTGGGTATCAGACTGATAAATCAGGTAATGGACTGGTTTTTCTCAGAGGTCTTTGTATTTGGTTCCATAAAATCAGTCTTCGTTCCTTTAAACAGTGGGGTAATATTTAATTCTATGCATTATTTTTTTAATATGACAGTCCAAAGTCTTGATTTATATAACCATTTTTTCAATTACATATAGTAATAGAAGGACAAATTCTTATTGAACTTATGTAAATGAGCATATCACCATGGAAATAAAAATATAATTAATAAGTTTCCAGTTCTCAAAAGATGGAAAAGTAAAACTTTACTTCTGTTTATTAAGTATAATCTACTAAATTATTATGAATATAAATTATTTAAGAGAAAAAGAAGAAGGGTTTCTTAAATTCAGAAAATAGATATTGAAGAAGGTAAACACAGAAATACAAAGTTACTCATTTATACCCATTTTATGTTTTTTAATTTGAATTATTTTCTGCCAAATGGGAAAAGAGATATCTTGTTGACTCAGGTTTTTCTGTTCATGAAACAAAAAGGCTGCTTTATACTTCCCAACTCCTCTGTTTTGTAATGTATCATTAATTAAAAACATGAGATCTGGGCATGGCAACACATGCCTGAAATCCCAGTACTTGGGAGGCTGAGACAAAAGGATCACAAATTCAAGGCCAGCCTCAGCAACTCAGCAAGATTCTTAGCAACTTAATGAGATCCTGTTTCAAAATAACAAATAAAAAGGGCTGGGGATGTAGTTTGGAGATAGAATGCCCCTGGGTTCAATCCTCAGTACTAAAAACAAAAACAAAAAATGAGCGTTTCTTAGTCAACTGAAACGCTCCCTTCCTGGAATCCCTGCTGACTAACTGCTACACTGCTATGGTACCAGCTTTCTGCTTTCTTATCAACATAATTTTTACTAAGGATGATTTGGAGCTTTTGTGGTACTGTGGGAAACTTAAGATCTCATCTGAGACCTTTTCTTCCCATTGTGTCTGCTTCTTCCTCCTCCTGTTACCATCTTTGACTTTACCTTCAGTTTCTGGAATTTTGTGTATGCCCCTCTTCAATCCTCTACCTCCATCCTCTGCCAGATTTCCGCCTTCCTGCTCCAGTCCCTGAACTCCCTATATTCTCCAGAATTTCTTTTGCCCGATCTCGTGGGGGGTCTCATGGGACTCAAGAATTCTCAAAAATACCCTCTTGAGGTTCAGAAGAGAATGAAAAGGTTACGAAGAGCAGACTTGACATTTTATCCACTCAGATGACACTTGTTCATGTCCATGAAGTGGATCCCTCCTTTTCCATAGCTGTTTTGTAAATAGCAATCTAGTATCTGATTTACCGACCTGAAAGTGAATCCCTACTTAATGGAGAGCCGAGATTTGTATCAAGAAATATTTTTGCTCAAATAGGTAGCTCTAAGCCTGGGTCTCTAACCTAGCTTCAGAGAATATATGCAAAATCTCAAGAATGGGAATCTGCCCTCACTGTACTACTACAGGCTGCAGCCTGGAGCCCAGCCAGTCAGTCAGGAATGAAGGCAATGCTTTCAAAAGTGTCCACTTTGGGTCCTCTGACAGGTCTGGTGAGTCAGTGATAAATCTCATCCTGAGTCATGGATCCACAACTAATACAAAAATTACTTTTAAACTTGTTAAAATGGTAAGGAGAATTCTATTCAGGACACTTAAGATAGGCATCAAGCTTTCCTAGTAGGGGAAATAGACAGGCTCAGCAACCCAACAATAAGAACAAGTTGAGATTTAAGTAGCCTGTTTTGGGTGGGCAGAGGCCAGTCGATCAAAATTGCTACAAAGAGACATGGAGGGCAGACTGGCCTTTGAGTTTCTTGTTGAGGCCAGGCCACAGTGATTAGATGCCAAGGGTGAGGGTTCTCTTCAAACTGGCTTAGCAGCATTCTCTCGGAAACTGTGACAGAGGAATGCATGCAGGTTCAGGTATAGTCATAATAGGGCATAAACAGCCTGACTCAAGTCTGGTTAAGAAGAAAGTCTTGGGCAGTCGATGGGGGATGTTTATCTCACCAATATTAAAATGCAAAATATTTTATGTCCAAACGTGGTGGCAAACACCTGTAATCCCAGTACTTAGGAGCTAAGAGAGGAGGATCACAGGTTCAAGGCCAGCCTCAGCAAGTTAGCAAGTGAGACCATTTCAAAATTATAAAAGGGGTTAGGGGTGTAACTTTGAGGTAGAATGGTCCTGGGTTCAATCCTCAATACAAAAATAAATAAATAATATTTTTCTGATTTGATAAATGAGAAATGGTATCTATGCCTTTCATTTTTTAATTCTTCTTTTGACTACTAGAGATGCTAAATATTTTTGCTCAAGTATAATCAAGCATATGGAAAATATATTTTTAATGATTTTAAGGTCTCTACATATAATATTAAAACAAAAACACAAACTAAGTGCCTGAGAGTACTTTCCTCAGTACTTTTATTACAATCCTTTTCATGTATTTACCTAAGTTTATAGCCTCATTCTAAGTTTTTTAAATTTTAAGGCAATATCCCAAATACTGGAGATTCTTTTGTAATGGTTTTATATTAAAATGTATGCCGACTAGTTTTCTATTTTGCACATGTGCATAAATTTAAATATAAAATCCAGCCAGGTGTGATGGTGCACAGTTTTAATCCCAGTACTTGAGAGGCTGAGACAGAAGGATGGCAGGTTCTTGGCCAGCCTCAGCAACTAGGTGAGGCCCTGCAAAAGTTAGTGAGGACCTGTTACAAAATAAAGAATAAAAAATAGGACTGGGTGTATATCTTGGAGTACTTTTTACGTCAATTTAAGTTTAGGGTCTTTTAGCCTATTAATTATTAAAATTAAATAGTACTATGAAGGCAGTGCAACTTATAATGAACACTGGAAAACTTGAAACTTAATAGTGGAGTCAACTTTTTTTTTTTTTTTGGCAGTACTAGGGTTGGAACCTAGGGGAATTCTACCTGTGAGCTATGCCCCAGATTTATTTTTTATTCTTTATATTGAAACAGGGTCTCACTGAGTTGCAAATGTCCTCATTAAGTAGCTGAGGCTGTCCGCAAACCTGGATCCTCCTGTCTCAGCCTCCCAAGTACTGGGATTACAAGCATGCGACACCATGCCCAGCTAGAGTCAACTTTTAAAAGCATTGTTAATCTGTCAACAGGTAAGCAGTATCTGTATTATTTGCATGCACCTTCATATTCTCCAGGAACTACAAAATGCTTTCCATTAGGAAAAAAATTCTTTTATCCATTAGATGATCAACATGACTTTGGCTTCACCAACTAATATTATTGAACATAAAGCAGATGTCCAAAGCATGCACATTTCTTTGTATGTCTTAGAAACTTATATACCTTAGAAGTCTTGTTGTGTTCAATAATATTTAGACTGTGTTTCTGGCCTTGTTAGGAAGCTAACTCATACTATATATATATATATATATATATATATATATATATGAGTTAAGCAATTAAAAAATTCATTCAGTGTCCTAAAACCTTGGGGACTGAAGATAAGACTGATATAAAACCCAAAAAGTACATGGGGATGAAGAAAGGAAGGTGAACTGGTGTGGCTGGCTGAAGTAGTGTGAAATTAAAGCTCTTATGGGAAAAGTGGACTTCAACTGTTTCTTGGAGAGTGGATATAATTTGTGCTTTCAGAAAGAGGAATCAAATCTAATTCATGAAAGATGAAATGAGGCAAAATCTGCTTAAGAAACTAGTTTGATAGAGAAACAGAATTTGCAAGGACTACAAACGAGATTGTCTTCAACCCTTTCTCAAGCACCTATGATAATAATAACCAAATCAACCAAATAAAGTGCCCAGATACACTTATTTAACCTTTATTTTCTCAGTGTGGAAGCTTGAGGAGGTCAAATATAACCTGTGATTATGAAACAAGAAACCAAGGAATATCTTAAGAATAACACCAAGGATAAAAACAAATGAAAATCCAAGTGGCCAGCATAAAAAACTATGCCTGAATTGAAGTGGGTGACTTTGAGGAAAAGAAGATGAAAGGGACAGGTTTAGATGGACTCAGAGAGAAAATGGAGTGTTCTCTAAAGGACTTGTGTATATATAGTCAGAGGTACACTTTTAGAGTCCTGTTGCCTTATCTGTGGTTGAAGGTAGAACTTCTAGAAAAGCCATGCATAAAGTTGCAATGCTAGTTGAGAACAAATGACCAAGAATAACACATTTTAGTCTGGGGATAGTAATGAAACTTTTTCTGGAAACGATGATTATCTCCTGGAAGTGTGGGTAGAATTTGCTAATGTAAAGAAATAAGAAATTTAGGAAAGCTATTTAAGAAATTATTTGTGTATTCCAAGATAAGTGGCTATAGGATATTACCTAGAAAATTAGAATTGGAAATAAAAAAAGGTAAAATATATGTGAAGCAGTGAGAAAGGATTGTTAAAATTTCATGATTGTTGTTGTCTAACAATGAACTCAAGTAAAATAAAAGATTAGAAGACAGTTTTAAGAATTTGAGACAAGGAGCTTAGGTGATCTCCTGGCAGAACTTAAGAAAGAGAAGAAAACGAGATTACTTGCTCTAAATTGGCAGGTGTTAGAAGAAAAGTTTAAAGATAAAGTCATTTATTGAATTGAACCAATGAGGAATTTGTGGCCAACCAATTTTCTTAGACTTTTTTTATTTTACAAGGTTTAACAAATCTTTATTAATATATTTTGGTTTATAATTATGATAGACTTGGGTATCTCCTTTTGTTTTTTTGGTGGTGGTACTGGGGTTCCTGGAAACACTTCTACCTCCAGGTTGTACTCCCAGACCCATTTTTATATTTTTTTAAATTTGGAAACAGGGTCTCTTAAGCCAGTGAGGCTGGCTTTGAACCCGCGCGATCCTCCTGTCTCCGCCTCTCAAGCACCGGGATTACAAACGTGTGCCACAATGCCTGGTGAAGTATATCCTTTTAATTTACTTAAAAGCTAATAGATAATATTTAGTCAGCATAAATTTGTTAAACTAGACTTAAAGATCTTTTTATTTGGTACTTAGGATTGACCACAGGGGTGTTCTACCTCTGACCTACACCTCTATCCATTTTAATATTTATTTATTTTACTGGGGATTGAACACAGGGTCACTGTACCTCAAAACTATATCCCCAGCTGGGCGTAGTGGCGCATGCTTGTAAACACCCTATCTTGAGAGGCTGAGACAGGGGGATCGCACAGTTTCGAAGCCAGCGTCAGCTACTTAATGAGGCTCTCAACAACTTAGTGAGACCCTGTTTCCAAATAAAATGTAAAATACGTCTGGGAGTATAGCCTGGAGGTAGAAAGCCTTTGGGTTCCACCCCCAGTACCACCAAAAAAAAAAAAAAAACTATATGCCCAGCACATTTTTTATTTTTTAATTTTGAAACAGTGTCTCTTACTAGTTTTCTGAGAATCACACTAAGTTGCTGAGTCTGGCCTCAAACATGAGTCTCCCAAATACTGGGATTACATGTATGCTCCACCACACCTAGCTTTATTTTTTATTTTGAACCAGGGTCCTTCTAAGTTGCTGATGCTGGCCTTGAACCTACAAATCCTCCTGTTTCAGATTTCCAAGTGCTTGAGATTACAGATACATGCCACTGTACATGCCTGGACTTTAAGGATCTTGACTTGGTTTCTTGGGGACAGAAACCAGGTCAAGGTTTCTGTCAATTTTGTTTCTGTGTAATATTCTTGGCACTGACTACTAGAATGGAAATGGTCTTCTTGAGAACCAAGTTTACTCACTATTAAAATTTCTTTAGGATACATGCTAGTTATAACTTAAACTTTTGTGGAGTTGAAAGAGGAAAAAGTACTAGGAAAGGATACAGTAGGGCAGTTGCCAAGGAGGTACTGACCAGGAGGAGAGTCAACATCATGAGATTTGAGAATAGTGCTTTTTTTTTTCCTTAGAAAATTGGGAATAGATCCACCTTATGACCCAGCTATACCACTCCTGGGTATTTTTCCAAAGGGGTTGAAATCAGAGAACTACAGTAACATATGTATACCCATGCTCATAGTAGCACAATTTGTAATAGTCAAAATATGGAAACAACCAAGGTCGCCATCAAAAGACAAATGGATTGCAAAATTATGGGAAATATATACAATGGATTTCTACTCAGCTATAAAGAAGAAAATCATGTCATTCGCGGGAAGATGGAAAGATCTGGAGAACATTATGTTAAGTGAGATCAGCCAAGCACAGAAAGAGAAGGGACATATGTTTTATCTAATATGCCCAAACTAGGGAAACTTGGGAATACTACAGGGACTCCAAGTAAATGGAGGGGAAATTTCAGCAAAGCTAGAATGGAAGGATAGGAGAGGAAGAAGAATGAGGTTGATTAATGGAGGAGCTATATCCAAATATGTGTAAAATTATGAATATAGCATGCTTAACCTGGAAACTCATTGTTGAGGGGGAGGAAGGGGAACGAGGGGGGAGGGCACCAAGCACAGCCTAAATGTATATCATTTTCAATATGTTCCAAATATAAATAAAATTAAAAATATAAGAAAATTTAGGAAAAGAGAGATCAACCATTTGTTGCCATAAAGATAATGGGAGTAAGATTTGGGATTAGAGTCCAGGTTGGCCAGTTGAAAAATAAGTATTTAAAAAAAATTGTATCCTCAAATTTAAAAAAAGATTATTAGCTTCCTTTAGCTTTGCCTAAATCATTACAAGTAGTTCATCAATTAAGAAGTAATGTATTCCCCTCAATTACCCACACTATTTGAGATTGTGCATGGATTATTTTAGTCCTAAACAATATTCAAAGTTGATTAGTAATATAAAGAAGTGAAGCAGAATGAGGACCTGGTATAGAATTTTGGATTTAATTATTACTGGTCTCCATTATTCTATATCTTAATGATATCTAATAGTTCTACACATAGGAGGTAGCCAGATCCTATAAAGAACAAGTCAGATCAAGTCTTCATCTCTCTCAAAACCTTACAATTACTTCCTTTCACTCTTAGAGAAAAACAAAGATTCTTTCAGTGACTTACAAGACCCTTATGATGACATAGCTGAAATTCCTGCTACATCTCTGAATTGATTTGTTTATTATAAGCTGCTCGTCTTTCCTCCTTTGTTTCAACAGCACTGGCTTCACTGTGATTCTGGAGTGTGCTACAAAGGCTCTGCTCTAGTATCTTTGCATTGGGCCTTCTCTCTGGTACATTCTCCCCAAGATGTTTGCATTGTTTACTTTTTACTTTGCAAGTCTATATTTAAATATTCCCAATGCAAGGAGACCTATTTTGATTTCCTATTTAGAACAACAATTCTCACACATAAACTCATAATCCCTTTCGGCCTTTTGCCTTTATTTTTCCATAGCACTTCAGTATATTAACATAATACCTAATTTACTTATTTAAAATTTTTACATATGTACCCTAACTAGAACATGAATTCCATGAGGTGTTCTGGTAATCTTTGGCCTATTTGAAAAATATATACTGAATTATGAATAAATTGACTAATAATTTAAAGATGCCACTATTGATGCAGTATCTGTTTGAATTTTCTTTTCACTAACATAGATAGGTGTTTGTGGAGGCATCTTACATGAATTGATGTGAAGGCTATTTCCCAGGTTAAGAGTATAATCTGAACACTCACTATAGAGATCAGTACAAAAGTTTCTCAAAATCTAGGAATGAAAACATCATATGTCCTAGATATACCACCCCTGGATATCTTTCTAAAATAATTAAAGTCAGAATACTATAGTTATACATGCATATCCATGTTTACAGAAGCATAATTCACAAAGTCCAATGCCTGACCCATGTGGAAATCTTAGTGAGATAATTATTGAAGCCATTCATATATTCACAACCTGAGAATATTTCTGATGCTGTTTTATGTTTTATTAGGTTTTAATTAGAAATAGTGTTTGAATAAACAAGTGTGTGAATCTTTCTCCCCAAAAGCTCCAGCCAGGTACTATGGCAATGAGATCCCACACACACAACAATTTTTCCATTAGAATCAAGATTATGTATGATCTTTAAGTTTCACTTTCATAAAATTTTAAACCTCATCAATTCTTTCTAGCACTCTAGTAAGCCCCATCAGCTCTAATGAGCCAGAACACAACCAAAATCTTGGGCATTCTTCAAGATTCATTTATATTTTGCCATAAAAGTTTGTTTTTGTTTTTGTTTTTTTGGTGGAACTAGGGGTGGAAACCAGAGGCTTTCTACCTCCAGACTACACTCCCAGATCTATTTTATATTTTATTTGGAAACAGGGTCTCACTAAGTAGCTGAGTCTGGCTTCGAACCTGTGCGATCCTCCTTTCTCAGCCTTCCAAGCTCGGGGATTATAAGCGTGCGCCACCATGCCCAGCCCATAAAAGATTTTGATTTACATCTTGTAACTATCACCAGTATCATAAGCTTTTGCATGCCTTGAGACAGCAAGAGAATCCCTTCTAATGAGACAAGTAGATTATATCTCATAGTTAAAAAGTTTAAAGACTCTACTCACCGTTTTTCATGAAACATTCTCAGCTTTCGATAGGCTAGATGGATTCTGCAAGGGATGAAGTGTTCACATACTTTCAAATAGGGAGACTGAGGGTGTAGAAGAGCTTCAAAAGATCTCTTTTCTTGTATTTCTGAGAATAAATTTTATTGAGCCATTAGGACTAGGTTAAGACTAAGTTTTATTAAATTGAAGTCTATGAATTAGCTATAAAGCAAGGCTGCCATTTTGCATCCAATTCTATAAAATACTTACATTGGGGATCTACTTCACTGTACTTAATTGAATGGTCCAATACACAGATGAAAGTAAAACTTTAATCTATATATTTAAAAAATGTTTTTGTGAATGAGAGTCAAATAACTGTTATGAATTTATCATTATTAGTAAAATAATGACACAAAGTTATAATAATATCCATTCAGACAATTTTTTAGTCAATATATTCAGCATTAGTTATAGGCTGGAAAGTATGCTAAAATGACAAAGAAGAGTGGCACATTATACTACATTTTATGTTTTAGTATTGAAAGACACATTAGTCCTAAAATTAGTAAATGACAGACTTTTGGGGCAAATAATTTATAGTTTTTAATTTCTTATAGAGCAAATATTCCTTATATAGATGATATCCAAAAATAAGTACTATACTCTGGTTGCTTATTATATATATATATATATATATATATATATATATATATTTGTATTTTACTGACAAGAAAAGGGACATTTTAAGAGGAACAGAACTAGTTTTGTATTTCTGAAATGTCTAGCTGACATGCTAGATAAGGAACAGAAAAATGAATAAATGTGTTGAGTGATTAAGAATAATTCACATAATCATGTGGATGTTTAGTGATTTAAACTGATGAAACATCCAAAAACTTCAATTTATCTTTACATGGATACTGAGTTGCTCATTACACATATTTTTAAAATAATAAAAAGCCTTTACTATAATTATAGAAAAACTAAGTAAGCTAGGCATGGTGGTACATGCTTGTATTCCCAGAGCATAGGAGGCTGAGACAGGAGGATCACACAGGTTCGAAGACAGTCTTAGCTACTTTGTGAGACCTTGTTTCCAAATAAAGAATAAAATAAGTCTGGAAGTATAGCCTGGAGGTAGAAAAACCCTCAAGTTCTACCCCCAGTAACACACACACACACACACACACACACACACACACACACACACACACACACAACTACTAAGTATAAACTGAATTATAAATACTATTATTGAGTTTTTCCAACAGAAAATTATAAATAGAGGATTTTTCACTTTGAAACATCAAAAGTTCTGGAAAGATACTAGAAAAAAATACTGCACAATATACAAGAAAAATGAAAAAGCAAAACAACCATGTATGACACTATTTTTAGACATCTACAGTGAAAAGAACAAAATAGCCATTGCACAGTATAACCAGATAGAGGATGTGTAAAAGAGACATTGGTTGAAATAATTCAGTATCTTCATGACAGCTGGCTTAGAGCGGCAGGAGATGCACTCTGAGGAAGGCATTGATGGTGCCCACATTAAGTGCAGATCAACAGAGACTCACTCAGCCAAATTTCTTGTGTGGAAACAGAAAATATACAGTGATGCCTACAACATCTGTTGAATTGTTTTTAATGTGCCAAGCTAGAATGGGATTTTCAGCTCGAGATGCAGGGTTTAAAAAAAGAAATAATGGGAGAAATGTGACAAGCAATTAGGAAATAAAATATTTATGCAAATAAATCTCCACTAGAAATACTGTAAATTCCTCACTAAATATAAGTTCACAGGAAGCTTGAAGGCACAGCTAACAGAGAGAGAGATTCTGGATTTCACTTTTCCTACAGTGACAATTAAATGAAACAACATTTTGGTAGTTAGTCTTTAGGGAAACCGTGTGTGTGTGTGTGTGTGTGTGTGTGTGTGTGTGTGTGTGTGTATAGGTACATATATTCTTGCTGTTTACTGATTTTGAAAACACAATAATATTGGAAAAAAGGGGGAAAGATTTCATATGTCTAAAATAAGAAAGATTCTCATCTATTTGACAATAACAGAGTTGTGGCAGGAAGCTGCCAAAAATGATGACTTTCTATTCCAAAAAAGTCAGGGAGGATTAAACATCAAATGCGGAGGCTCACTATAGAGAAATAAGAGTGTGGCACATCAATGATGCAATTATAAGAAGACTATCAAGGAAGGAAACTGGCATGATTTCTGTGCCAAGATGAGTATAATAAATAACTAATTAAATAAATATTTTCTTTGTAATTCTGTTTTTTTTTTCTTCAACAACAGGAATTTATTTTCTCACAGTCTGGAAGCCAGAAGTAATCGAGACTTCTTCAATCAAGGTGCTGGCCAGGTTAGTTCCTCCTGAGGCCTCTCATTTTGGCTTGTTTCTACCTTCTGTATCTGCACATGGTCTTTCCTCAGCAGGTACCCCTGGTTAGTGTCTTTTCCTCTCTTATAAGGACATCAGTTCAATTGGATTACGAACTCATTTAACCTTAATTACCTCCTTAAAGACTCTATCTCCAAATAAAGTCACAGTTGGGAGTTAAAGCTTCAACCTATGACTTTTAAGGGGATGTATTGTGGAGACATTAACTTCAAGCTGAAAGAACTGAGTTCGAGTTGAGTCCTTGCGAAGTGCTGCTCTTGGGCTAGCTCCTCCCCTTTCTGGACCTGCCTTTTAGCATGAAATGAGGTGGTTTGACTAGAAGGCTTCTAAGACTTCCTCCAACTGTGCCATACTAGGATTCTAAGTATGTCTTAATTTGTTCAGGCAGTTATAACACAATTTTATAGATTGGGTGGCTTACACAATAGACTTTTTTAAAAAAAATATTTCTAGAGGCCTGAAGTGTGAGACCAGGATGGAAGCATGGTCAAGCTCTGTGAAGAGCCCTCTTTTTTGTCTTTGAAGGTAGTCTTCTGCTTGCTGTGCAGTCACATTGAACGTATAGGGTTCTGGTCTCTTTCTGGTATCTTCTGTTTCATGGGGACATTAATACCAGAATGGGGGCTTTACCCTCATGGTCTCATCTAAACATACTGACCTCCCAAAGGCCCTGCCTTTTAGTATAAGCACATTAGAGATTAGGGCTTCCGCATATTAATTTTGAGATGGATCCAAACATTTTGTTCTATAACAAAGGAGCCAGAACACATTCTAGGGTCAGAAAAGACCAGTAGGTTCACCTTCTGTGCAGCAAAGAGGCTAGGATAAGGTTTATAGATGGGCTTAGATGAGCATGGTTCAGAGTTTCTGCCCTGCAGCATTTATAGATATTATTTTTATTGATGCATTTTCATCATATATCAATATGAGATACAGAATGGTGGAGGCATACATGAATACATCACTCATTTAACCCTTTCTCGACTCCCATCCCATTTTCTTTCCCCATCCTCCTTTTCATGTTTGGCTTAATAATTGAATTTGATATGTTTATAAATGTATATAATGTACTTTAGGAAATTTCTCTCTTACCCCCTCCTACCCGCCTCAGTTAGGTCACCTTATTTGCTCATCTGTGGTTTCTCCTTCTCGACTAGAGTTCCTATCGTGACCCTTTTCCTCTCTAGCTTCCACATATTAAGGAGAACATCTTGTTCTCTACTTTTTGTGACTAATCTCATTTAGCATAATGTTCTCCAGTTCCATTCATTTTTCTGTAAATGACATAAATTTGTGCTTCTTTATGGATGAATAAAATTTTATTGTGTATATATTTCATAGTTTTGTAATCCATTCATCTGTTTATGAACAGCTTGGTTTGGTCAATAGTTTGGCAATGATGAATTATGCAGCTATGAACCCATGCATTAGTTTTGGTGTTCATTCTTTTGATTAGATACTCAGGAGTGGTAATGCTGGATCATATAGTAGGTACATTCTCATTCTTCTGAGGATTCTTTATAATATTTTCCAAAGTGGTTGTACTAATTTGCAATCCCACTAATGCCTCTAGCCCTATTTTTTATTTTATTTTTATTAATTTTGAAACAGGGCCTCATCAAGTTGCAGAGGGCCTTACTAAGTAGCTAAGACTGGCCAAGAACCTGTGATCCTCCTGTCTCAGCCTCCCAAGTACTGGAATTACAGGCATGTGACTTCACACTTGGCTATTGTTTGTGTTTTTTATGATTGCCATTCTAGTTGGAGTTAGGTGAATCTCAGGGTAATTTTGATTTGCATCTCTCTGATTGCTAATGATGTTGAACATGTTTTCATACATGTATTGGCAATTTGAATTTCTTGTTTTGTGAACTGTCTATTTAGTTCACTTGACCGTTTTTTGACTGGGTTATTTTTTTTTTTAGTGCTGAGTTTCTTGAGTTCACTGTATATTCTAAGTATTAGTCCTCTACCGGAAGAGGAGTAGTTGGCAAAAATTTTCTCCCATTCTTTTGGCTTTCTGTTGAGGTTCTTGATAGTTTACTTTGAGTTTTCTGTTGAGGTTCTTGATAGTAAACTCTTCAGTTTAATGCCTTCCCACATGTTGAAGTATTGGACCTGTGCCCTCTTTAAGGAGCTGCAAAGTCTCTGTCTGATCTCCAAGATTTTGATCCATCTTGAATTGACCCTTGTGCAGGGTGAAAAAATAGGGTTATGTCCACTTTTTTGCATACATTTAATCAGTTTTGCCAGCATCATTTGTTGGAGTGGCTATCTTTTTTCCAGTGTATGTTTTTGGTCCCTTTGTCAAAAATCAATTGGCTATAGGTATGTGGATTTGTTTCTGAATCTTCTATTCCGCTCCATTGGTCTATGTGTCTGTTTTTGTGCTTTTATTACTGTAGCTTTGTAGTATAGTTTGAAGTCCAGTCTTGTGATGTCTTCTGCATGGTTCTTGTGCTGAGGACAACTTTGACTATTATGAGTATTTTGTTGTTACAAATGAATTTAAGGACTGTATTTTCTATGTCTGCGAGAAATGACCTTGGTAAATTAATGGGTATTGCATTGAATCTGTTGACCACTTTTGGAAGAATGGCAATTTTGATTTTATTTATTTTGCCTATCTAAGGTTATGGAAGATATTTCCATTTTATAAGGCCTTCTTTGATTTCTTTTTTCAATGTTTCATAATTTTTTAAAAGGTTCTTTTAACCTCCTTATTTACGTTTATTACTAAGTATTTAATTTTTATGAGATATCCTGAATGGGAGTGTTTTCTGAATTTCTTTTCAATGGATTTATGGTTGGCGTACAGAAAAGCTTCTAATTTTTTTAAGATTGATTTTGTATCTAGACACTTTGCTAAATTTGTTGATCAGTTCTATAAGCCTTTTGGTTGAGTTTGTTGTGTCTTCTAAGGTTAGTATAATATTATCTGCAAATAGGAATACTTTTAGTTCTTATTTTTCTATTTTTACTCCATTGATTTTCTTCTCTTGCCTTATTGCTCTGGCTTTTTCTTTGTAATTTTATTGAATAGAATTGACTTATAATTAGCTACTCGTGTTCTTCATTAAGTAATAATCAATTCATGTTCTTTTACACAGTACAACACTGTTGTTGGTTGAATCTTATTTTATGGGTATGAGGGTGGTCAGTGAATAGTAAGGATAAACTACTTGCAAAAGTATTTACCTGAATTTCTAGCTGGTAAGCTTATAGAAATAAGTTCTTTATCCCTTGGCTTTTGGAATCACCCTTTTCCTTGGCAATATCCCAAAATATTCACGATGGGCCCTTAAAAAAAGAATATCTAGACACAGGTAAAATCTTCCTCAACAAGACACCAAAGGCACAAGAAATTTTAAAAGATTAATACATGGGATTACATGAAACTGAAAAGCTTCTGTGCAGAAAAGAAAATGATCAAAAACCTCAAGAGAAAGCTGACACAATGGGAAAAGATCTTTGCTAGTTATTCCTCTAATAGAGGACTAATATCTAGACTATACAGAGAACTCAAGAAATTCACACAGGGCATTCACACTCTTATAATCCCTGAGTTTGGGAGGCAAAGACAGGAGGATCATGCAGGTTCCAAGCCAGCCCTGTTGGCTTAAAAGACCCTATTTCCAAATATAATATATAAAAAATAGGTGTCTGGGAGTGAAGCCCGGAGGTAGAAGGGTTTCCAGGAACCCCAGCAACACCAAAAAAAAAAAAAAAAAAGAAAGAAATTCACCAACAAACGAACAAACAAACAAACAAACAAAAATCAAAGAATGGACAAGTGAACTAGACACTTCAGAAAAGAATAAATACAAATGGCCAATAAATATGTGAAAAATGTCCAACATCATTAATAATCAGAGAGATGCAAATCAAAACTACCCTGAGATTTCACCTAACCCCAATTATAATGGTAATCATTAAGAACACAAGCAATTTTAAATGCTATTGATGTGAAGAAGTACGATCTGATACATTGGTGGGATTGCATATTAGTGCAAACAATTTAGAAAACAGTATGGAGGATCCTCAATGTTCACTCCCTCTCAGAAGAGTGGAAATGAACCTACCACATGATCCAGCTAAACCACTTCTGTGTATCTATCCCCAGAAACTAGAGTAGCATAAGAATGCAAGCATATCTATTTTTATAACTGCACAATTCATAATTTCCAAATTATGAAAACAGCCAAGATGTCCATGAACAGATAAATGGATTACAACATTATGGGATATATACACAATGCAATTCTACTCAGCCATAAATAAAAACAAACCAGGGAAATGGATGGAACTTAAGAATATTATGCTGAGATTAGTGTGTCACAAAAGTGAAAGGCTGGATATTTTCTTTCATATGTGAAAGCTAGGGAGAAATTGGGACACAGGAGGGACTCCAGATAAAGGAGGAGAAACCTCTCCCTTCAGAGGAGTAAAGGGAGGGAAGGGACTTAAAAAGGGAAACATTTCAATGAACATGATACACACACACAAACTTATCAATGCCAATCACAGTGCATGGGAAGATGGGAAAGAAAAAGGAGCTGGGTGGAATCCGTGAAAGGGCTCAATGAATACTGTGTATCTATATATGCCTCTATCATCCTGAATGTCATCATGATGTATAATTACAATGCACCAATTTAAAAAGTCATAAGAAGAGCATCAGCTTGAACAATTATAAAACTGGTTTTTCTACAGTTTAAAAGTTGATGCTGTGGCAAGTGAGCTTCTTCAATATCTCCTGTCTTTGCCATCTCTGCTCCTTGAACTGTAATAAACTAGTCATTAATCTCTTACTTTTTTCATCCAAGGGGTTGAATTCTCACTGTCTGATATGATAACAGTTTCCTATTTGTGATAACATTTTTCCCCTGAATAGGAAATAGGTCATATTTTTTCTTATATACATGTAATGTATTATGTAAAAAAGTAATCATGTTGTCAATTTTAATTAAGCATAATGATGTGGTATAATTTTTAAGCTTAATTCATTGTGTTTTGTCTGAGTAAAGAATGTACTGATTAGGGTATCTTCTAAGAGATAATTCACTTCTTATTTTCTTCCAATAATCCTTACATCCTAAATTTTCATCATTGAGAAATAACAAGAAGGGAATATAATTAAATTAGAATATAATGTAACTTTCATTATTTAAATGGTGTGACTTCTCACCATTAAAGCCATTTTTCCAGCCTCAGAGAGAAAAATTAATGTGTCCATCATTTTGTATTGCTAACTTGAAAACTGAAATTTTAGTTAGGAAGAAGTAGTTGAGCTCCAAGAGGTAGCTCAACTCCTCAACTTTGTCTTGTTTTATTCTTTTCCTCATCCTAGAGAAATGGCTCTGTCCATATTGGTGAAACAGCTTATAGCTAACTAACTATAAGCTTCCAATTTACAGAGAGGAGAAAGGAAGAAGTGATTGGCAAAAATCTTCTCTTTCTTTTCATGACCCAGGTATTTTATACATACTCCAACATACACAATAGGCCAGAACTAGCCACAGAAAAGTCAGTGTGGTTTTTAGTTTGGTGACTATTTATGGTGAGGGTGGTTACAATGCTTAAAACAAGAAGGAAATTAAAATTCAGGGACAAATAATGAGTCTTTGTCACCATATGCCTAAATCTGAATATCAACTTTTAGGTTTGTGTTAACCTTCCAAGTTCTGACTCCAGCCTTTGTCCATGACTCATTTCTTTTTGTCTTTTATGAATGTGACATTTTCTATTACTAAAAGATTGAAGATTTTAAGAGAAGCTTACACATATATTAGAATTATGATATATATACATGTATTGCCATTTGGATTAATTACTACTCGCAATGAATGGAAATCAACCAATGATCAATGGCCTTATTTTCTGAATAGCTAAGTTTTCTAGAAGGATATTTAAGCATATTAGAAATCATAGTGTTTATCCTTGTGTCTGTGAAAAACAGTAATTGATTTGTACTCATTCTTCTTAATAAGGGTTTAAATATCATACTGGAAATAATTAATCAAAATCATATATTCTAAGCCAAAGTATGTTCATTGTGAGAGCTCTTTCTAAAATTATACAATCTCTAAGTGATTCTGTAATTGCTTTTCCATTATTTTTGAAATCTGAAAAAATACTTTCAATAAATATGACAGACTATGTTAAAAGATAGTGAATTTGATTAATATGAAGAACTCTTTCAGTCCAGTGGGGTGGCACATGCTTGTAATATGAACCAGCCATGTTCTCTCCAAGTATGTCACTTTCCAGCCACCTGTACATGCTCAGACTTCTCCAAGCTCCCCAAAACTTTTTATGAGGATTTTATGGAAATTTTGCTACATTTGCCTGAATGAATATATCACCGGCTATTGGTAATCACCTTAACCTTCAGTTACTCACCCCTCCTGAGAGATTAAAGGGTAAGGTTCTAAGTCCCAATCTTCTAAACATATGATAAGTTCCCTGATAACCAGTACATTCTGAAGCTATCCAGGAGCCCCCATTAACCAGTATTTCATTAGTATACAAAATACATCACTTAGTAGATTTCAAAGGTTTTAGAAATTATGCACCAGGAAGTAGAAATGATGATCAAGTATATAGGTTTTATTACAAAGCACAGAATCATAATTGTTTATTTTATTAGGAGATTAAAAGATAAGAAATATATTTTAATATATATCAAGTTTATTAATGAGTGCCTAAATAAAATATTTCATAAAACTCAACATCTTTTTGTCACTGGAAACAAAGTCTTGTCTTCTGCTGTCATAGATCACTTGTTCTCAGATTTTAGTGTTCATTAAAGGCATCTAGAGAGCTTGTTAAAATACAGATTGCTTTGCTCTACCCCAAGCAATTCTGATTCAGTAAATCTGGCATAAAGTTAGAATCTTCATTTCTAACAAGTTCCCAAGTAAAACTAATATTGCTCATCAAGGAAATATGAGAAATTCTGCTCTAGGGGATGGAAACCACTATAACCAGCATTTTGCTTTCTGAAGAACAATCAGAATGAAATATTCAAATTTTTAAAAACACCAAACAGTGCAGATCAATCATGTCTAAAGACAATAACTGAAGTTTGTAAATTTCCTATTCACTTACCTGTGCCCTAGTTTATATTGCTATAGAAAAAGTCATCTAGGACATTATGTCAAGTGAAATAAACCAGACCCCCAAAGACAAATACTGAATGATTTCACTTACATATAGAATCTAAAAAAGCAGATCTCAAAGGAGCAAAGATTAGAATGATGGTTGCCAGGCCCCAGAGAAGGGTGATGTTCCTCAAAGGGGATGGAGTTTTAATCAGAAGGAATGAATGGGTTTTGGAGATTATTTTATTGCAACTCATCCTTATAATCTATGATTATTAATCATAATCATTAGTTTTATTATTAACTAATAATCATAGTATATGAAACAAGTGAAGATAGAGTTGAAATGTTCTCATCAGAAAAAAACAAGGATGTGAGATGGTAAATATGTTAATTAACTTGATTTAATCCTTTCACAATGTACACATATATTGAAACTTCATATTGTACTCCATAAATGTATCTAATTTTTATTTGTCAATTAAAAACATCCAGGGGAAGGAGAAAAAAATCCTCCAGAATTTATCTTTCTATACTCAGGCAGTCAGAGTAAAAGTGACTTCAGCCTAGCTGCAATGTACCTGATTTATCTTAAGCTAATGTCAAGGAGTCGGGCACATTCCTGAAGTCAAGATCCAGCTGGAGAAATCTGCATAGCACTATTATGGTTTAATTAATTTATAGCTTTTGGGAAACTTCATGGAAAACTAGTCAGGGTTACTCTGGGGCAGCCCTGGTGGTCATGACTCAAGATGGCTGCAGTCATGTAAAACTGCATCCATACAGACCTACATATGAGAATTAACAATACAAAACTTCTAGAAAATTATAAAGCTATAAAACATTTTTTCTAGAAGAAAGATGGATTAAAGTATTTATGACTTTGGGATAAGACAAAAAGAGCTAGGGCACAAAAAGAAATTGAAGGTGAAAAGTATTGATTGGGATTTATTAAATTTAAAAATAGCCATGTTTCAAAAGGCACTCAAGAAAACTCATAGGTAGGACACAGATGTAGAAAGAAATTTTTAATTTATGTGTCCAACAAAAGAGTTATACCCATAATGCACTAAAGTCTCTTAGAATTCAAAAATAAGATAAGCAACCCAATTGCTAAAATGAGAAAAAAAAATAAGCATTTCACAAAACAACATATACAAAGAACCAATGAAAAGATGCTTAACATCACTAGACATCACTAGACATCAGAAAAATGCAAATTAAATACACAATTTGATACTAATAAACAAATAAAATGGTTAAAATTCACAGTGCTGACAACACCACACACTGAAGACATAGAACAACTAAGACTGCCATTATCTTCTAGTGATGGTGAAAAAATGGTGCCGTCACTTGGGAAAACAATGAAAACAGTTTGGCAATTTTTTTGGTTAGACATACACATTCATATAGTACCTGATTACTCCACTTCTAGATACTATTTACCCAAGATAAATGAAAATTTAATCAAAACATGTACATAAATACTTATATAAGTTTTTGTTTAAATACAGCCTAAACCAGTGTTCAGAACAGGGTATTTTGTACTAAGTACATATAATGAAATAGCATTTTTTTTTTTTTGCGGTGCCAGGAATGGAACCCAGGGCATTCTACCTGCAAGCTACACCCCCAGCCCTATCTTTTATCCTTTATTTTGAAACAGGGTTTTACTGAGTTGCACAAGGCCTCACTAAGTAGTAGCTGAGGCTGTCCAGGAATCGTGATCCTCCTGCCTCAGCCTCCATAATGCTAGGATTACAAGCATGCGCCACCACACCCAGCTTGCCACCATACCCAGCTTGGAATAGCAAAGCTAGGTGTGGTGGCGCATGCTTGTAATCCCCGCGCTTGGGAGGCAGAGAAAGGAGGATCGCGCAGGTTCGAAGCCAGCCGCGCTGGCTTAAGAGACCCTGTTTCCAAATTTAAAAAAGTATAAAATAGGTCTGGGAGCATAGCCTGGAGGTAGAAGGGCTTCCAGGAACCCCAGTACCACAAAAAAACAAACAAAAAAAAAGAACAATTATCAAAGCTAGACATGATGGCACATGCTTGTAATTTGAGTATTTAAGAGGCTGAGACAGGAGGATTGCAGGTTCAAAGCCAGTCTCATCATATTAATGAGGCTTTGAGGGTATAGCCCAAAGGTAGAAGGCCCCTGTGTTCCATCCCCAGTGCTACACCACACACACACACACACACACACACACACACACACACACACACCTATCAATATACAAAAAGATAATGTTAAATCTCTAAAATGTTATTCTGGGTAAAAGGATCCAAATACAAGCAATATATACCATAGAATTTAATTTGTACAAAAATATAGAAAAGAAATCTGTAGTGACAGAAGTGAGATCATTGATTACCTGTGGCTATAATGATGATGGGGTAGACTCAAAGAATCACAAGAAATAATTGCTCTCATCTATTCTCTCACATGAATAGACATCATAGAGCTATAATAAATCTCATAGTAAGGCACACATTACAAACACATAATTGTGTATGTAAGAAAGGAGAAGAAACATAAACCATCTTTCTGTATCCAACATACAGAATTGGTGCATGACAAGATAATTTCAGAATTTCTATTTAATTCTTTCTAAAACTACTTAGGAGAAAAGTGATTGAAAACAACCTAAAGCCAGGTGTGGTGGCACAGGCTTGTAATCTTAGCTCTTGGGAGGCTGAGACAGGAGAATCGTGGTTCGCAGGCAACCTCAGCTACTTAATGAGGCCCTCCACAATTCAGTGAGACCCTCTTTCAAAACTAAAGAATAAAAAGTAGGTTAGAGGTAGAATGCTCCTAGGTTTCATCTCCAGTACCACAAGAAAAACAAACAAGCAAATAAACAAACAAATAAAACAACCTAAAGAATTAACTCCTACTCATTCTTCAAGACAGAGCTCAGGTGAAATCTCCTTTGAAAAGCTTCTTCTGGTACCTCCTCCCCAGTGGCTGGGCTAGGCACCTCAGTGCCTTGTCTCTGGGATCATGTGGTACTGACCCTGCTTCTCCTGGACAGCTCTTCTGGGTCTGCTTCCATTAGAGTAGAGACTTAGGGGGTGGGGAACTCATTGAGGACTCAGCCTAGCATTGGGCCTGGCACTTAGTATTCACTCAATAAATGTTTGTTAATCCTCTCTCTATGTGATAGGTATGCTACATCTACATCTCACTGAATGCTAATCTAAGACCTTATTCTAATCTGGGGAAAAAGAAGTTTTCAGCAAACTATAAGAAAAGGCTTACACCACATTCCAATCAACATGCTAGTACTTTATGCTTTTATTTTCCTCTCTTCCTGCTTCTCCAGCAGAGGAGCTCTCTGTGGCTTAACCAGAGACAACATTCCTTCCACAGGAATAGCAGTCAGAGTTCTACTGCCCAGAACATTATGTTGAACACTCTAAATGAAGTTGATGAAAGATGCCAATAAAATAAAGCTTACTTCATCTTAGCAACAGGGAAACTACTTCACTCAACCTGCATTTGAATTTCATTTTGGATAATATTTAAAATAATTTTCATAATATGTTTGGATTCTTGTCACAGTATCTAGAGATAAATGTAAGAATTCACCTCAAAAAAATGAAATAAGGGATACATTGAATTATGTATTGTACAAAAAGAAGTGACAGATGGTATTATGGTGCATGCTGAAACACTGGTATTTATACAATCAGAATTAAATGCATTCCTCTAGATAAATGAGGTTATTTGCAGGTATGACGCACCTAACCCTAAAATAATGGTTTATTTTAGGTTTGAGTTCATCACACAGCTTATTTTAGAGGCTGCATCTGTCAGAATGAAACTGATGTGATGTAGAAATTGAAAAGATATCAAAAAAGAACTCTACATACACCTAGGAATGTGGGAATACAAAAAGAACATACAACTAAAGCATAGATTTGCTTCATGAAGGAAGGTGGATAAAATTTAAAAATTTGAATTGTTTTCAAAGTGAATTGAGAAAAAATAATTTAAAGTCATGGTTTAGGTTACTTTAAAAGTATACAATAGGAAAAAATAATCAAGTAGAAGATGAAATGAAAATTGAGAATATTCAGTAATCCACAGACTCATAATTTAATTGTTAGATATGAAAATAAATATTTTAAGGATGCAAATGACTGGCTCTACATATGAATTTAATTTTTTTTATCATCTTGTATTTTGAAAACCCATCCTTAAGCAAAGCTGAAGGAGATAAAAAAATATTTTCATTATATATTTTATTATCCAACTCACTTCTTACCCTGCTTTACTTTATCTCCCTGTGAAGAAACTAAATTCTTATTTCCTCATAAATACTTTTTTACTCAGTACTTAGCAGCGATAAGCATTGCCTTGGTTTAGACCAATGAGCAACCTATTTTTTTCTGAAACCAAGATTTTATTTGAGAATTCATTCTTTATTCACCTTGACAGATAAATATTACATTATAAGAAAAGATAACATTTTATCATATTTTTAAGATTTTAGGGACAGTTTGCTTCAACACAAGGCTCTTTTTGGAGCTTGCTCTGGTGCCCCACCTCAAGCCCTCCACAGCTGTGCCTTGGATTCTATTTCCAAACTGAAGTGAAGTCAGCCCTTTGCACTCTGTTTTCACACTGGCATATTTAACCAAGCACTGGCCAAAAGTATTTTTAAATGTGCTTGTATTGAACATGCACAGGTTTACAGACTTTATTCTTGCCCTTATTCCCTAAACAATAGAGTGTAACAACCGCTAACAAAGCATTTACACTATAGTCGGTATTATAACTAATCTAGAAATAATTTAAACTACATGGAAGGATTTGTGTAGATTATATGCCAATATTATGCTATTTTATATAAGAGAATTGGGCATTCACCAATTTGAGTATTCTTGAGAATCCTAAAACAAATTCCACACAATTATGGAAGGATGGTTGTATAGAATAGGTCATTCTGCCTTTATGGACCACTCTGGCACATAAAAATTACCTGCTCTCTTTAAAAATAAAAGTAAGCCAGCCATGGTGGCGTATGCTTGTAATCTTGCACTTGGGAGGCTGAGACAGGTGGATGTCACAGGTTCGAAGCCAGCCTCAGCTACTTAGTGAGGCTCTCAGCAACTTAGTGAGACCCTGTTTCCAAATAAAATATAAAATAGGTCTGGGAGTATAGCCCGGAGGTAGAAAGGCCCTGGGTTCCACATCCAGTACCACCAATTAATAAATGAATGAATGAATGAATGAATGAATAAATAAATAAAAGTAAAATACTTTGAAAACAAAGACCTTATTTTTTATTTGTGAAAAATTCTGAAAATGCAGATTGATTTATAAGTACTACTATTTTTTAAATATTCATTTATATGTACAAGTGCATTGATGATGAATATCTTCAGAACCAAACAACTATATAAATATCAACTTGCATGTTGCCAAAGAAAAACAACAAAAAATATTTTTCCTGGTTATTCTACTTAAATATAATGCCACACCTTGGAAGCCATAAACTACAAAACTAAAGTAGAAAAGACATGGAACAATAACACAAATACAATAAAACTTATTTATATTCAACTTCAAAAATGATTATGAATGCACTGATCATGCTTTTTTTTTTAGCATACTCTTGCACATGGTTTCCCACATAAATAACTAAAAATCACTCTGAAATGCATGAATTATTTTCTACTTTTACTTTGTATTATTTTCCTCTCTGAATAAAAATGAAGTATTAACTCTATTGAGTGAAAATCTACATCACAGAAATACTTTTCTCTATTTAAAACCCATTACATGTTCTGGTTAAAAGTGGGGGAGCATGTTGTGTGAAAATAGTGCATTGTCTAGAGCAGGTAAGTTTGTACTAGAAGATTTATAATAATTGATTTGAGGCTAATTACCATACATACTAAAATTGATGACAATAAAACAATTGAGCGATGCAGGTGTGGTAGCACATGCCTGTAATCTCAGTTCTTGGGAGGCTGAACAGGAGGACCACACTTTCAAGATCAGCCTCAGAAACATAGGGAGCTTGGGAGGTGGAGACAGGAGGATCGCGCAGGTTTGAGGCCAGCTGTGCTGGCTTAAGAGACCCTGTTTCCAAATAAAGTATAAAACAGTCTGGGCGTGTAGCCCGGAGGTAGAAGGGCTTCCAGGAACCCCAGTACCACCAACCAACCAACCAACCAACAAACAGACAAACAAGGCTGAGAAAGTAGCTTAGAAGTAGAATACCCCTGGGTTCAATCCCCAGTATCAAAACAAATAACTGATATTTTTATATTGACTTTTTATCCTGCATTTTTATGTACCCATAATTTTGAGCATTTTTAAAAGCTTCATTAAGATTTACTAGATAGATAATCATGTATTCTGTAAACAAAGACAAAATATTATCTTTCCTTCCAAAATGCATGCCTTTTCATTCAGTATTGAATAAAGTGGTGAATGTGATTATCAATTTCTTATTTCAGGGACTGAGGGAAACATTAATTTTTCAACCTGAAGCAGATGTTAGTTGCAGTATTTCATGGATGCCCATTTTCAGGACTATAAAATTACTTCCATTCTTAGTTGGCTGAGAATTTATGAAACTGATTGTTTTGCTTGTGGGCACTATGTTGAATTTCAGGCTTTCTATTTATTTTTGTTTGGATGCTAGACATCATGATTTTATGTTGTTGAGTATTTAGATTTTGTAATCAATCATTAAAGATTGTTGGGCTTTTTCTGGGTATAGTTTAATTTTTATTAATCAGTTTGGTCTTTTTAAAATTTGCTTTTAAAATTTAACAAACTAGCTCTTCATTAGTCTTTACTTTAGAAATAATTTTGTTCTACCAACATGTAGCTTCCTGGGGCCATACTGACTACTCTGGTAATTTTCAAATACTTTTCATTCCAATTGGTCACAGTTGGAATACTCCCTTTCCTGGGTGACTCCTTGGAATCGTTTAGTTTACTAAGCCCTTTTCATTTTCTGTCCAGACCCATGGAGTTTTGCATGCATATACAGTTTAGAATTAGCAGTAAAATTTCATAATTTATGTGATTTACATTCACAATCATATAAAGTCGATCACTAAGCCAAACATGAGGAGAGAAAGAAAAGGTGATGTGGTGGGAATTGGGAAAGGACTAAATGAGTGATGTGTGCATGTATGCCTCTACCATCTCCATTAAGATGTATGACTACAATGCACCAATAAAAAATAAATGAAAAAATAATTTAGCAGCATGCCCATGCAACTTACATAAAGATTCCTGAAACATTCTTTTTTTATATAGTAGCTTTGTATTTATAACTCAACTTTGCAATTTTCATCTGTCTTTGACTCTCTGCACTAAAATATTTTACTTTTCAATCAGTGAGACCAATATGCCCTATTTTTGAGCCTCCTCATCCTAGCAGAGTCTAGATTTTCCCACATGATCATTTCAGTCATTTCCCTTTTGGGTGTCACAGTTTTATACTGCATATTTTCCAATATCTAAAAACAGATATTTGATATGTTTTGTCCATTTTTTTGTTCCCAGCAAGTTGTCTCAACTTTATTGCTCCATCAAGAGTCGGAAATAGATGTCTTACTGTTACTTTTAAACAATAATATTTACCACTGCTAGGAAAATTTCTAGCAATTTCTATTAGAAGAAAATTCCATTGAGTTTTGTATTTTAATCTTCCACCCAGCATCTTTGTTGAATTCTTATTAATTGTTAGTCTTACCTTTATAATTTTTGAATATTTTGTTAATGTTGCATTTTTTTCTGTGCCAGAATTCTAGTTTATCCTTCACAATTTTATAAATTTTAAATTCTTGTCTTTGTCATCCTATACTGAGAGAAACCTTCAAATGATGATAAATAGAAGCAGTTATGGCACATGGTTTTGTTGTGATCTCAAATTTTAAAGATAATGTTGATGGAAATTAAACATTAATATGATAATCCTCATTGGCTTTTGTTAGATACTCTGCTTCTTTTATGAATGTATAGATGATAGAAAATGTGACAGAGTCTAATGTTTTCTCACATAAAATAAGACTGGATATAGACCTTTTCTTCATGCTTCCAAAATGGGTGCTTCAAGTCCAGCTACTCACTGTAGAACTCTTTAAAGACAATCTGAGGAAGTGACCTTTGAGTTTCCCAGCTATACTGGAAAAAAAGCATTTTAAAGGGGCTTTGCCAACTATTTCTTCAATAGAGAACCAATATCTAGGATATAGAGAGAACTCAAGAAACTCAATGCTACGAAAACAAACAACCCAATCGAAACATGGCAAGTGAACTAAATAGACAATTCAAAAAAGAAGAAATTCAAATAGCCAAAAATGCATAAAATTGTTCAATATTATTTGCAATCTCTTGATGCAAATCAAAACTACTCTGAGATTTCATCTAACTCCAGTTAGAATGCAAATAATTAAAACCACAAACAACAACAAATGCTGGTGAGGAGGTAGAGAAGTGGGAACGCTAGTACTTTGTTAGTGGGATTGAAAATTAGTGCAACCACTTTGAAAAATAGTATGGAGGAGCCTCAGAAGAATGAGAACAAATCTACCATACGATCCAGAAATACCACTTCTGGGTATCTATCCAAAAGAATGGAAAACAAACTACTAAACTAATGCATGTGTATCTATGTTCATAGCTGCACAATCACAATTGTCAAACTATGGAACAAGTCAAGATGTCCATCAACAGGTGAATGGGATATGTACACATTGGAAATGTACTCAGCCATAAAGAAATGGGGTAATGGATGGAACTGGAGAACATTATGCTATGTGCAATTAGTGACAGAAAATAAAAAGTTGGATGCTTTCCCTAATATGGAGAATCTAGGGATAAAAAAGGTCATAGGATGAACTCTAGACAAGGAAGGAAAAACCATAGATGAGCAATAAGGTGACCTAACTGAGAAGGGTGGGAGGAGGGAAGAGGGAAATTCCCTAAAGTACATTATATGCATTCACAAATATATCAGAGTCAATCACTAAGCTGAACATGAGAAGGAGGGAAGGGGAAGGCAATGGGGTGGGAATTATGAAAGGATTAAATAAGTGAGGTCTGCATGTAGAGCCTCTATCATTTTGTACACCATTAAGATGTATGACTACAATGCACCAATAAAAATTAAAAATAAATTAAAAGAGAAAGAGGTTAGAAATGTTTATTAGATTAACCAGCTGCAATGCCTTTAAAATTCACTGTTTCTGAATTAAGAAAATTCTTATTTCTAGTTTGCTAAGGTATTTTTTTCCATGCCTCTTTTAAATTTTTTTTATTGCATTGTTGTCATACATCTTAATGGGATAATACATCATCTAATTACTCACCCCATTCCCTCCCCATCTGTAGACATATATGCACATATCACCCAATTGGCTCTTACCCCATCTGCACCCCATTCCCTCCCCATCCCTCTTTTCCTTGATTGGCTTAGTGACTGACTTTGATATGTTTAAGTACATCATGTGCTTTAGAGAATATTGGAATTGATTTTATAGAATGTGATTGTTTCTATGTGTACCAGAAGTATGTTATTTTTAACCTTTTATCTAATAATACTATGTTTTACATTAGTAGGGCATTTTTGATTGGTTACTATGCAAGCAATTTAATACGATTGTGTTTATAGAGAAGTCAACTTAATAACATTTTCACAACAGTTGTACCACTTTTTGTGGATCTCTGAAAAAGTGTCACCGTAATAAGGAAAATAAATACTTGACAATACTGCAAGTGGCACACATGATCAGTCCCACTTTATAGGCTGAAACTGGGACATCATGAATGTAACTTGGCTCAAAACTATTAGAAACCCACTAACAGATTAGGAACAATAATAAAAGTCTTTCACTAGTGTTCAGTCAATTCAGGGTGTGATCTACAAAATTCCTGCACAAGAATCATCATGTGTGATATTTAATATACAGATTCCTGGGCCTTGCCCTAGATATACTAAAGTAGAATTCAGATAATGAAGGAGAAACTACAGTCAATGAAGCCAGGGAGTTGATCATGACTTGCTTCTAAAATAGGTTGCAGATTTCATTTTAATGATATACATTTTTAGGGGAGTTGCATGTATATTTGTAATATTCTATACTCAATGCTACTGTGGGTCCCCAAAATGCATTAACAATGCAGTAAAGGTATTAACTCATGTCATTGTGAAGTAGAAAGAAATTGCCAAATGACAGAATAGAGACCACTGAATGTTGATACAATTCATTTCACTTCACAATGCATATATGGAAGCACTTTAATGACTAGGGCTCTTCTGGTGTGGTGGGTTTGTCACTCTTTCCGTTCTAGCTTGAAAACAAAACTTAAGAAGCACTTCTCTTAGAAACCAAGAAGCTGTATCCACTTTCTTATTTGCATTTTTATTTCACGGACTTTGCATTTCAGTAATTTACCAGTCCAACATAAAACTAAGAAGGCTACCATAAATGAGATTTCAGTCATGTTTCTTGGCAGTCTGAATTTAGATCAGAACTTAGCGATCTAGTTTTGGTCTATACTAAAAAGAAATCAAGTTATACTTGTTTCTTATACCCTTTTATTTTTTCTGACTTTGACTCAAACATATTAGTCTTATAAAATTGCTTTATACATTTTTTCTTTTCCTTTTTTAAAGTTGGGTTCAAGTTGCCAATAGAACTACCTTTTCTTTATATGCTTGCATGGTTTTGGAAATTAGATACTAAGTAAAATTTTGTGTAATCATGTATAGTTTAGCAACTTTCATATATATATATATATATATATATATATATAATTTTGGTACTGGGGTGGAACCTAGGAGCCTTCTAACTCCAGGCTATATTCCCAGACCTATTTTTATATTTTATTTGGAAACAGGGTCTCACTAAGTTGCTAAGAGCCTCACTAAACTTTTGAGACTGGTTTTGAACCAGCAATCCTCCTGTCTAAGCCTCTCAAGTACTGGGATTATAAGCATGTGCCACCACACTTGGCTAAGTTATGTTTTCAAGAAAATGATTTCTTCATCTAAGTTTTCAAATGTATTGACTTAAAGATATTTATAGTGTTTTATATGTATATCTTTGTGTAATTCTCACTCTATATACATTATCAATTTCAATTTTAATGAGTATTTGCATTTTTCTTGATAAATTCTGATAGAACTTTCTTTTCATTTTTTTAATTATCCATTTTTAGTTTGTTGATTTTTTATTGTACATTTTATTTCTTTGAATTTTGCCTTCTTGCTTCATTATTTTTTCCTTTAGTATTATTTGGGTCTAGATTTCTTTCTCTAGATGAATGCTGTGATGGTATTTGATTTATTGTCTTTTAGCCTCAAAAAGGCTATTTATTTTTTTTGAGGAGCTGAGCCTTATAAATATTTATCTTTGCCTTCTAGAAAGCTCTTAAGGGGTATTAGAGGAGAAAAAGAATTCCTTCTGCTTCTGGAGTGGCATGCTCAGCAGGCTCCTGGAGAATGTGCGATATAATAATAGTTCATATACCATTAAGTTTTTATTTATATCTTATGAGAATTTTTTATTTTTAAATTCTTTCAGTTTCTGCACTTAGTGTCACTCCTGATATACTGTAAGTTTTCTTTTTGTCATATTTTATATGATCTTTCTGTCCTATCTCTTGATGCTTCAAATTCATTTTGTTTTTATTCTACTTCCCTATGTATATTGGAATTTATGTACTCTGTTTATAATTTTTAGCGACTATCCTTAAAATTTTAACATGCATACATTCAAAAATTAAACTCTAAAGTCAATTAGCATTTTTATTTGCCTCTACTTTTACACAAGATTCTTAGAACCCTTCATTTCTCTTTTCTTCCCCATCTTATGCATTACTGCTGTCATGTTTTAATTGAAGTTTGAATTGAATCTTGGTTCATAACCTTTAAAGTTATTATTGAATATTCTAAGTCATTTTTTGTATTTTTGCATCTTTACCAATACTTTGCTCCATTTTCTTTATGCAATTTCAACCCTTAATTTAATTTTCTTCTTCTGAAACACATCCTATAGATGTTCTACATATAGCATTTTAGATTAATATTTATTTTCATGGAATCCTTTAGAGTTATAACAGTCATCTTCTTTTTTAGGGATTTTCTTTGGCTTATCTGTCATTTCTTTGTAGGTTATCTGGTGTTTGTGCTTGTTTGTTTGTGTGTTTGTTTGTTTTGAGATATGAGGGAACGAACTAGGGGTACTCTACCACTGAGCTACATCTCCAGACCTTTCTGCTTATTTTTAATACATTTTGGTGCATTATAGTCTCACATGATAATGTAATTCACAGTGATAATGACATACATGCATATAGCACTTGGTGGGGCTTTCCCCCCAGCTCCCCCCCCCACTCCTTCCTACCTTCTCCATACAGGGTATTGAGGCTGACATTGGTATTATCACATATGTACATAAAGCCTATGGTAGTAATTCCTTCATTGATCCTCCCTCTCCCCCTCTCCCGTTCTCCTACACCATCACCTTGGCTCCACTGAAGTTTCTTCTCCATTTTCTGGAGTCCCTCTGTTATCCTGATTACTCCCTAGCTTCTGCATATGAGAGAAACATCACTCTTCACATTCTGTGACTGGTTAATAATACTTAATATAATGTTCTCCAGGTCCACTCATTTTTCTTCAAATTATATAATTTTGTTTTTACATATTGGTGTATTTCTATAATATTCTGATTTCAGTCTTTTTGGAAAGATACCTAGGAGTGGCATGGATCATATGGTGGATCTATTCTCAGTTTTCTGAGCAATTTCCACAGTGATCTCCACACTGGCTGCACTAATTTTCAGTTCCACAAACAGTGTAGGAAAATTCCCATTTTTCTCACATCCTTGCTAACATTTATTGTTGTTTGACTTCTTGATAATTGCCATTTAGATTAGGGTTAGATGGAATCTCAGTGCAGTTTTATTTGTATCTTCCTGATTGCTAATAATGTTGAACATTTTTTATGTATTTATTGGTCATTTTTTATTTTTGCTTATTTTTTTAAAATTTTGAGACAGGGTCTCACTAAGTATCTCATGTTGGCTTTAAACTTGTGTTCCTTCTGCCTCAGCATCCTGAGTAGCTGAGTTACAGGTATGCACCATTGTGTTTGGCTAGGTTATCTGGTTTTTAATTACAGGTGCTAGGATCTTCTCTCACTCTTTATATTCTTCTTTTATCTTTTTTCTTTTTATTTGCAGTAATGAAACCAGGTGCATTCTACCTCTGGGCTACAACCCCAGATCTATTTTTTATCCTTTATTTTTAAACAAAATCTTACTAAGTTGCAGAAGACCTCACTAAGTAGCTGAGAGGTTGGCTGTGAACCTGGCTCCTCCTTGTCTCAACCTCCCAAATGCTGGGATTACAAGCATGTGCCACCACGTCTGGCTTTCACTTTTTATATTCTAAAGTTTATGATAATATGCCTAGGACTGTATTTCTTTTTATTTATGCTAATTATATATTTTATAAATGAATAATTCATATTCCAATCTGGATTCATAATTCCACTGTGTGTATGCGTGCACTCAATTATGAACGTACACACTACTTATTGTATTTAACATTTTTAGATGCTTTGTATTAGAAACTATCAAGTTACTTAGTTCCCTATATTGTTTAGGCCAAAGTCCACATTACTTTTTAAATGTTTCTGAATTAAGTTAATTAAGTTCTCTTGTAGTACATGCCTGTAATTCTAGCTATTTGGGAAACTGAGACAAAATGATCACAAGTTCAAGGCCTGCTGGGACAAATTTTATGGTTTGCATTTGAAAAGTCCAAGAAACATCATGTGTAGGCAATGCAGCCAGGTTTGGAGGTGGGATATGGCTGGAGGGAGTAAATCTATGGGGGTAAAGACAGGGATCATTTCTTTTTCTTTCCCTCTGCTCTCCTCTCCTTACCCCTCTCCTCCTCTCCTCTCTCCCCTCCCCTCCTCTCCCCTTTTCTCCTCTCCTCTCCTCTTTTATCTTATTTCCTCTTCCTTCCATTTGGCCCAGACCCTAATTTTTCCTCTACCTTAAATAAAATCTTTAAGTTCTGCTTTAAAACTTTCCCGACTCTCTTATGTATCTTAGAATAAAATTCCAAGTCCATGCTTCCTCCAACCGGAGAATATGCCAATGTTCAGCCCCTGTTATCTCCCAGGTACTCTGTCCCTTAGCTCATTAGTCACCAGGTGAACCACACTGTTTTATTTCCTTCCTGTTTTTATGCATTATATATATATATATATATATATATATATATATATATATATATCAGATCTTTTCCACTTACTGTTTTACTTTTTTCTTTCATTTTCTCATTTGCTGAATTTTTTAAGGTCTTAATTCTTGTCTTGTTCTTTCTCTTGCTCTTAAGGTGATCATCTTTTATTTTTCCTTTATATGTAACTCTTTATTTTCCATGTGGTATTATCTACCTGTTTGCTCTTTATTGTTTTCTACTTCTGTACCAGACTCTACTATCTGCAAGAGCAGGGTCATAGATATTGGTTTCATTTCCCATTGCATATGCTTCCCCAACATCATCCTTGGTACATGAAAATATTCATTAAATATATGCTGAGCAGATGAATCCTCTTCAAAGAGTTGTTTTGTATGCTTCCCTGATGATAATCTCACTTTTAACAAAGTGAGTATCTGCTAAGAAAGGAGTATCTGCTGTGTTCAATATTCAGAAAGAGTAAACAATTGAATGAACAGCTTCTACTCATTTGTAATAGTGTTTAAAACTAATTGTAGTGACTGAGCATAAGGGGCAGCATAAACATCAAAGATATATGGTTTTGCAGTATAAATGCAAGGTGGCAATACTGTTTTAAATCTTTTCCTAATGATCTCTGTATAATTATGAGTCCCTAAGAAGAATGTCAACTGCTTTCTATGCTTGAAAATATGCTTAACTATGCTTAATTCTTGTATATTGGCTCATCTACATACTGAAATGTTCTTTGCTTAATAAGGATTGTATCTGGACTTGTAAAGAAAACAGCTATTGCTATACAGTTGTAGATGTGAGCACCAGCTGCTTGTGGAAATTTCAATTCATTACATGACATGATTTTATAAAGGAATAAACTAAACTTTGAATCTGTGATTTTAGCCCTTACACTTGAACCTTAACTGAAGCACTAATTTGCTGTAGAAAAAACTTAGCAACTGGTCAATTTTTTATTTATCCATTACTTCATTAATAAAACATATTTATTAAGGAAGGAATATATTTTATGAAACATATTTATTAATAAATATATTGATATATTAATAAATATATTTTGTTATATATTTAATAAATATATTTTATTAATAATATATATTCTTACCAAGTTTCCAGAGGAGTTTGATTTAATATTTTGTTGCAGCATTTTCAAATGTATTTAATGAATATTTTTGTAGAACATAGATTTTGAAAATTATTTTGTGTTTATAATGTGTACATACCTCTAGCTGACCACTACTAATTTGATCATCCATTTATAGTGAATTGTTGCTAGGCAATGGCTGCTCCTTCAGGAACTACATTCTCTAGCCTTTCTCTCTTGCATCCAGGTAGATCCTATGATCAATGGAATATGTACATCATCTCCAGGAAAAGACAAGTAATCATGGACTATATGATCCTTAATGTTCTTTCAGGATCAATGACCAGATGAGACTGATGTGTCTGAGTGGCAGAGCCAAATAATGGAATCAGGGTTTTTTTTTTAATTGCAGCCTGTAGATAAACTATTCCATATATTAACACTGGATTCCATGTGAATGACAAACTCATTTTGTTATGCAACTGAGATTCTGGAATTTTTTTATAATAGTTGCAATACTTACCTAATATAATATAAATTTAGCAATACTAAGCATGTATGTATGTGTGCTTATATTTTTACAGAGCCAATTTAACATTCACTTTCTACATGAACAATTTGGGGAAAAAAGATCTTGAAGGGTAAAACAAACTTATTCAGATTACAGAATATCTTTGTTAATATCTAAACTAATCCCCATGCTTATCTATTATAGCAGGAGTCAACAAAGTGTGGCTCCCTGGTCAAATAAGGCCCATTGCCTGTATTTCTAAATAAAGTTTCATTGGAACACAGCTATACACATTTATTTGCATATTATTATTTTCATATTATCTCAGACTTCTTCCCTTTCCTTTCTTTTTTCTTTCTTTCTTTTCTTCTTTTTTTTTTCACTAGAGATTGTACCCAAGAGCATTTTAGCTCTGAGCTACACCCTCAGCTATATTTTATTTCTTATTTGGAAACATGGTCTCATTAGCTTCCTGACAACTCACTAAATTGCTAGAGCTGTTTCCAAACCTGTGATCCTCCTGTTTCAGCCACCCAAGTACTGAGATTATAAGTGTGAGCCACCACACCTGGCTCAGACTGCTTTCCTGTTATAGCCCCAGAGTTAAGTAGTTGCCAAAGAGTCCATATGACCATTACAGCTTAAAATATTTACTATTTAGCTTTTTATGTAAAAAGTTAACATTATAGTGCATTATAGTCTATTTCCACTGATTTCTTAAGTAAACTCAGGTAGGAGATAAAATGAAAAAGTAGATTCTGATTTCTATATCCCTCTCATATTAATGGGGCAATAAGAAAATTTTAAAATTTTATTTTGTTTCTACTCCTTATGCTTTTTAAACTCTATAATTTATTTTATGAACCAGACTCCCTCTTGACTACTATTTGGAAACTGATTCACCTTCTCCTTTAGCTTCTAATATTATTTACGAAGGCATTCTAGGAGGTAGGCTTTTAAGGTGAAGTAGTGAGAGGCTCAGACAAAGCTTTGCCGTCTTTTCCTCATCTTTACTTAAGTTCTGAGACTGAGCTTATGCCAATCAGTGCATTTCTTTAGACTACCCTCAAGTGTCTTACCAAATTTCCAGGCAAACAAGAATTCTGGCATTTTTATTCTGGCATTTTTATTGTTTTTCTTATTCTTAGCTGTCTACAAAAGTTCAATCTTTTAATCCAGGGATAGCATGCAACTCAAGTCCCAGCTAATTGGAAGTCTAAGCAGGAAGATGCTTGAGTCCAGAAGTTCCAGGTCAGCCTGTGTAATCCACCACCTCCCCAATACCATCTTTCTTTAAAAAGTATTTCTCAGCAATTTTTACACATTGTCACTCAAGATATAGAAAACATATTTACATTGATTAAGTAGACTGTATGTACTTTCTTGTTGCCAATTATGTGTTTGCATATGTATATATAAAATTTGTAGTAGGTATACTATGCACATATAATTATGCGTACATAATCAAATTATGTATATACATCTCAAGCTATGTATATAATTATTTACATATAAATTATGTATATTCAATCATGTAATTTTCTCTCCACTTTATAAAATATATCAGAATGCAAGGAACATTTATTATAGGACTACTGTGAAATACATTATAATTTATTTTAAATAATATAGAACTGATAACTAAGCTATCATTAATAAACAATATTTTTAGTTAAGTATAGCTGATTCTGACAAATTTGCTGTAACATAATGTAGGAATATAACTGAATCTGTATAAAAAGAAAAACAGAGGCTCATATTTGGAAATTTTAATTTTTTCTGTATAAGTCACCTATGTATAACTACAATGCAACTAATTTTATAAAAAGGAACAGTTTATTTAACTCAACAGATTTGAATGTTTAAGAATTTAGTCTCAGCTCAGTTCCTGGATAGCTCTGGTAATAGTGTGTACCAGGACTAGAGGTCATTTTATGAAAAGGAACAGAGAAAAAGAATGGTTTGGTCCAGGTTTGCACCTTTTATAATAATTTTTGTGAAACTCAAGAGATCATATGAGAACTACCAAAGTACAAACTACCACATGTCTTCAGTGATCTAAGGATTTCTCACTGGCTCAGCTCCCAAAGGTTCCACCACCTCCCCAAAGCCCCACTCTGTCAACCGTGCCTTCAATAGCACAAACACTTGCAGGGACACATCCTGTAAACTGCATTAGAAATTGAATTAAGCAGATAAAATCCAGAGAGAACAAAACACCTTGAAAAGTCCTTTGGGGTTTATTTAAAGCAAAATCGAAGAAGGGGCAAGATGAAAAACTAAGTTACACTGTTTCTGAATAGACTTGAGAGGAAATAAATCTAGGCTAGAACTCAAAGGTAATGTTGTAAGAAACATTCGAGCCTGGCCTGTACTTGGCTGACAAGAAAAACAAAAAGATATTTAGCAAATGGCTAGGGAAGTATTTTCCAAGCTCTGTAATTCCAGCAGACCACAGTTCTTCAGAACTGTCTTTTTCAGCTTTTCTTCCTCAGTTCTAACTCATATTTCCCTCATGGGCTCAAAGCCAAAGGTTTCTCTGTTCTAAGTGCCAGATAAGTAGGAATGAAATTGGAAGAAAAAGTTCCCAGTATGTTGCAGTTAATATGAAGGACTTTCCTGATATTTTTTGAAAAATCAATTAAATACAGCTTCCAGAAAATTATTGTTATACATAATGCTAACGTTACATAACTTATTGTGTACTTCTGTATATTACAGGTTAAATTTATTTTACTAGCTGACTTAAAGATATATAACCATAGAAATTATTTTGAGTCTGACAAAATGCACTTAAACAACCACCTTACAAAATTTATTTTAAAATATATCGCATTGGCAAGTTAAAGATTGCCTCTGTATATTGATTTTATTATACAAAATTTGTTTTACAGAGTGGTTAAGAATCAGAAGGTCAGAACTCAGTGACATCATGAGAACTACCAGAACACAAAAAATTGAAAGTTTCATCTATAAATGCAGCTATTTGACATAAGATAGGGCATAAGTAGGGAAAATACTCTGTTTTATCCAATTTGTTATGAATAAGAAAATTTAGAATCACATCAACATCAAAACAAAAAGCACAGCATTATGAAGTTAGTTGATGCTGACATTTCTTTTTCTATTTAATTTTTTTCAAAGTGTTTTTGTTATGTCCATTAAAGACAGCTAATTATATACTATTATGCATGATATAACATTGACAATAATCATTCTTTAGTTATATTTTTACCTTCATTTAGACAACTACTTTTAAGTGTTGTCCAAATGATGACTTCTACAGTTAAAGTGAACTCATTGTGAGCTTCCTTAATTTGACAAACTCATGCCTAAAATATTAACAGCTCTTTCAAATAGTAGAAAATTACACTAAAGGGAAATTTTAGGAATATTTATAAGGTGATGTGATGACAATAACATGATATATTTATTTCTGACTTCAGCCAATATGCATCCTATTTGTAAATGCTAAATTTACCACTAAAAATATAAGAACCTAAACTATGGGTAAATAATATTTTCATCATTTTTTCTTCACACTTGGGAGTATTTTTCTGCATTTTTGTGTGTGTTTATTTTTTTAATGTGCTTTTACTGGTGCATTATAGTCTGACATCAAAATGTAAATCATGTTGGCAATGTCATACATGCACAATAGCATTTATTGGGTCTTCTTCTGCTTCCCTATTTGCTCCTCCTCAATATGGAATACTGAGATTGACATTGGTATATTTACATATGTTCACATAGTCGATGGTAATTTTGTTTCATGTTTATGTCTAATTTATTTAATGTAATAACAATTTATTGAAAGATATTTTAGAGAAAATCCAAGATCATCTTAAATTTATGTAGAATCTTTAAACTTTTTCAGGTGTCTTTGCTCTACTGTCTGGAGAACCTTCATCCCCAATTCTAATAATGTCATCTTTCCTATTTTTTTTTTTTTTTTGGTGGTACTGGGGTCTGGGGTTCCTGGAAACCCTTCTACCTGCAAGCTACACTCCCAGACCTACTTTTATACTTTTTTTTATTTGGAAACAGGCTCTCTTAAAGCCAGCGCAGCTGGCTTCCAACCTGCGCAATCCTCCTGTCCCCATCTCCCAAGAGTGGGGATTACTAGCATATGCTACCACGCCCAGCTCATCTTTCCTATTTTAGAGGAATAAATGCTTCTATAGCTTTCCAAGGACCAACCCCAAGCATTTACTTTTTTAAAAAAAACAGGATCTCACTAAGTGGCTGAGGCTGGCCTCAAGCCTGTGATCCTCTTATCTCAGCCACCCAAGTACTAGTATTAAAGCTATGCGCCATCCACCATGTCTAGCTAAGATAAGACTTCTAACTTGAACAGGCAGTTTTATTGATGATGGAAAAATTTAATTTTGCTAATCTAGGGTAAATAATTTTATTTATTTCTAAAATAAAATGTAACCTTTTGATGTAAATATTCATTTATATTTATTTATTATTATTAGAAAACAGGGTTGTCCTGTAGTTATTGCTTTTTTGGAATAGGCTGATGGTGGAACCTTTCACCTATTCTCTCACTATTTCTCTATCAACTTTGTTCCCCATTGCCTTAAAGATAGATTAGAGCCCTAATTTACCATGCCAATCTAAGGGCCAGGAAGAGTCTTAGTGGCATAATAAATAGTTAAATATCTTTGTAAAATTTGAGAAAATAAGATAGCACTTAATATTACTCCATGCTTTCTTTGTTTTTATACTTCTATTGGTACAATGTAATGATATATGATAGTGAGATTCAAAGTAATACAAATATACATGCAGGCAGTTGCTTTGTGGCCAAGGATATGATCTATTTTGGAGAAGGTTCCATGAGCATCTGAGAAAAATGTGTATTCAGCTGTCATTGGTTGGAAAACTCTGTATATTTCTATTAGGTTTATTTTGTTTATAGTGTTCTTTAGATCTGAAGAGTTTTTACTCATCATTTGCCTGGAATATTAATCTACTGGTGTGAGCAATGTGTTGAAGTCTCCAAATGTTATTTTATTTGGGTCTATTTGAGAACTAATGTTCTGAAGAGTTTGTTTTATGAAAGTGCATGCACCAATATTCTGGGCATAAATATTAACTATCATTACATTTCTTACTAATTTTTTCCATTTAGTAATAAGAAGTGACCTGATTTGTCTCTTCTTATAAGTATGCTTTCTTAGCATACTTAGCTTAAAGTATGCTTTCTTGAATATGAGCACTGCTACTACTGCTGGGTTTTGTTCTCCATTTGCATGGTATAACTTTTTCTATCCTTTTACCTTTAGCCTATGAATATCTTTGCCAGGAAGGTGATTTTCTTGAAAACTCAAAAAATTAAGCATAATTCTCTGCATCTTTTCAGGTTATTCCAGAATGAGACTAGAAATCAAAAACAGGAATACCAAAAGGAATTACATATATACATAGAGACTGATGTATGAATGATACACATTTGAATAAGTGTTGGATCAAAGAAAAATAAAGAGAAAAAAGAACTCCTAAACTTAAATAAAAATAGAGACACAACATAACAAAACCCTATAGGACACTTTGAAGGCAGTCTTAAGAGAAAAATTTATATCACTGTGTCCACATAAGAAAAACAGACACTTCACAAAAGAAGAAATTCAAGGCCAATAAATGCATAAAAACAATGAGCAACATCATTAGCAATCAGAGAGATGCAAATCAAAACTACCTTGAGATTTCACCTAACTCCAACTAGAATGACAATCATTCAAAACACAAACAACAACAAATGTTGGCAAGGATGTGGAGAAGTGGGGACAGTTATACATCGTTGGTGGGATTGCAAATTAATGCAATTACTTTGGAAAACGGTATGGAGGATCCTTAGAAGAATGAAAACAAACTTACCATATAATCCAGCAATACCACTCCTGGATATCTACCCAAAAGAAGGGAAACCAAACTACCAAACTAATGCATGTGTATCTATGTTCATAGATGCACAATACACCATTGCAAAACTATGGAACCAGCCAAGATGTCCATCAATGGATGAATGAACTACAAAACTATGGGATATGTACACAATGGAATTTTACTCAGCCATAGAGAACACAATTACATCTTGTTTGGTGAACAGGGAGAAGTCAGACCAATTCATCCCTAGCTGTGGAGAACAGAGACTCTTACAATGGGTTTGTTCCCAGAGGCATCTACCACCTATGGAGGCAGGGAGAGACCCAGTTTCCATATGCGTTAAAAGCATGGAGGGTGATCTACACTTAACATTAGATCCAGCACAATTGGTACAGCCATCTACATAAACTGAGAAAGACTCAGGCTTGCACCAAGAAAGGTACTGGTGGCATTTGGTGTCTGCACAGAGAGAGACTGCAGAGGCCCAGACTGCTGAATATTCATGTATTTGTAGGGTTGCATTAATTTGTTGTTGTTTTATTTTTTATGCTTTTTGTGTGTGTGTGTGTGTGAGTGTGCATGATTGTTTGTTTGCTTTCTTCCTAGTCCCTCTTCCAAGCTTCTGTCCTTATACATACCTACTCTCTTCTCTCCATCCCTTTTTGTTTTTCTCTCTCCTTTTATCTTGTGTTGTATTAAATCTACTTCATATCATTATACTAAATACTCTACATTGGTTACTAGAATACAAAAAACTAATTAAGAAATGGTCACTTGAACTCAATAGACACTTCACAAAGAAGAGATGAGATGTAAATGGCTAATAAATACATAAAGAAATGTTCAACATCACTAGCAATCAAGGAGATGCAAATCAAAACTACACTGAGATTCCATCTAAACCCAATCAGAATGACAGTCATCAAGATGTCAAACAACAATAAATGCTGGTGAGGATATAAGGAAATAGAAACTCTTCTACACTGTTGGTGGGATTACAAATTAGTGCAACCAATATGGTGATCAGTGTGAAAATTCTTTAGAAAACTGGGAACTTTTGTTTTATTCTGAAACAGAGTCTAGATAAGTTTCCTTTTCTGCCTTCCCAGCTAACATCATTATGTGCGGAGAAGATATATGAGAATAATGTATGTATATGTAAAAAGAAATTGATTGAGAAGTATTCTGGAAGTAAAAATTGGAAAATGAGTAAGAAAAATAACATTTTAAAAAATTTCTTTTCAGTTTAGTAAGAAAAAAAAAAAATATATATATATGTATATATATTCAACATACATATTCAATATATATACTCAATATATTATATATAGTCCTATTTTCAAGTTCCCCTTCCATAAAAACAATATGAAAGAATATGTTATCACCTTTCTCCAAACAAAAAACTCAGAAAAATTAAATATGTTTGCCGTAGCAAAACAACCAGCAAGTGGAAATTCAGAATTTAAAGCCAGTTCTGAGTCCAAGTTCTCTTTCTATTTTTAGGTGCCAGAGAGAAAATATTGTGAAGTATTTTATCTTCTATCTTAAATCACACCTTAATTTGAATGCCTCCTAAAATTACAATTAAACTTTGTATTGATTCCCAAGCCATGAAGAGGACATGGGCAAGACCAGGAGTCTCTAAACTCCAACACCACTGGGGTCACTATTGGCCATTTTCTTGGCAGTGTTCTCTACCCATATAACATTTTTCTCCCCACTCCAAAAATATGAAAAGATAGGGAGGAGATAAGCCAAATTTTGAGGCTTTAAAATATAATGTGACAGATTAATACCTAAAGTTTCCTCTTAAAATAAACACTGTGCACTAGGAGATGGCTGTGTGCTCAGTACTAGAATACCACTTGGGAAAGTGGGAAGTGTAGAGAGGACTTCCAAAATGAGCTTCATCTGAACTGAACCAGGGAGGATGCATAGGATTTTAGGTTGAAGGAAATATAACTGCCAGAGCACAGAGGGGTAACACTTAGGTGTGCCTTAGAAGTGCCAGAAAGCTCAAGTCGGTTGGACAACAGGTCATGAGAACAGCGACACCAGTCTACCTCTCACATATCTCAATTTTGTCCTTTCTGTCCACCCCCATTTATGACTTCACTCAGTGTCAGAACTCTCAAAAAAATCTTGCCATTCTTTCCTCTGCCTTTCATCTCTCATTAATACCTGAGTAGGATTTATTTCTAACATTTTTGAGACTATTGTGAATAAAATTTATTTATAGATTTCTTTTTCAGTGGATTCATGGTTGATGTACAGAAAAGCTAATTATTTTTGTGAGTTGATTTTTGTATCTGGCTACTCTGCTGAATTTCAGTATCAGTTCTAGATGTCTTCTAGTTGAGTTTTTAGGGGGTCTTTTAAGCACAGGTCCATGGTATCTGCAGTCATATTTTACTTCTTTACCTATTTATACCCATTTAATTTCCTTCTTTTGCCTAATTGCTCTGGCTAAAATTTCAATTACTATATTGAATAGGAGTTGTGATACTGGGCATCCTTCTCTGGTCTGGTTTTTTGAGGAAATATTTTCAGTCTTTCCTATTCATTATAATGTTGGTGTTGGGCTTATTATATGTTGCCTTTTTAATGTTGAGATAACTGTCTTCTATCCCTAATTTCTTCAGTATTTTTAACCTGAATGAGTATTGGTTTTTCAAATGGGAGCAAAGAAAATGGTGCAAGGTAGGATGCAAAAAAATACTCTAAATGATGTGTGTATGTATGATTAAATCACTTTAAATCTTACTATGAGGTATAATTACAATACACCAGTGAAAGTATAAAAAAGAGAAAAATATCTGAGTAATTCATTTTATAATATAAATCTGTTAATTTTATCCTCCCATTTATAAATTTTAGGTTGTGTCTGGGGTTTTTTCATGTAGAGTATTTTAAAGACTTTGAAAGACTGAAATAAAAGAAAATATTTAGATACTCAATACTCTAAAATTTACAATATCTAGTATCTATTACAAAATAACTAGGCACGTGAAAAACAGGATAACATGATTCAAATTCAGAAGAAAATAAAAATCGATCAACAAAGAGACTCTGAAATGAGAGCTGATAAAATTAATAGATGATGGCATTAAAAAATTATTATAAATATATCAGGATTAATAGGAATACAACTAAAATAAAACATAAAAGTTAAACAAATTAAATTTTTGAATCTGAGAATACAGTATTTCAAATAGTAAATTTCTGGATGGATATAACAGGAATGTATTTATTATTTATTTATTTTATTTATTTACTTTTTGCATGTCTGGAGATGGAACCCAGGGGCATTTGACCTCTGAGCTACACCTCCTGCCCTATATTTTATTCTTTATTTTGAAACAGGGTCTTACTAAGTTTCAGAGGGCTTCACTAAGTAGCCGAAGCTGTCCGCAAACCGCGATCCTCCAGTCTCAGCCTATTGAATGCTGGGATTATAAGCGTGTGCCACCACAATGAACTGTAATCCCTGGATAAAGAAGTCATCAAAGTGAGAGTGAAAGTTTTGTGTGGAAAGGGGAAAAATTGAGCTCATCCTTTTGACTTCTGAAGGTGGTTGATGAAAGGCTCATAGTAATAGCAAAGGCTGGCTCATTTTTCCCAGGTGAGCACAAAGGAAGAGCTTGCTTTCTCTTCCCAAAGAAACTCTACTACAGATAGGACAGGAAAGGAGGATCTCTTCATAAGGATATGGGGAAAGGATAATAACATACTCTGACTCTAAATGCAAAGAAGAGAGAAAGACAGAGCTTAAATTCAAATCCAAAGAGATGCCTTCTCTTTCTTGATTCTCCATAGGATCCTGTACAGGGAGAATTGGGCACCCTGGAGAAGTTTATTGGGTAAAAGAACCAGAGCCCCTGCTCCAGGGCATAAGCCACTCGAAGCATTGTAGACTACATTTGCATCCACACAGCAGTCTACCCTCAGCACCACCCCAGGGCCAGTGATGAGTTCACCCACACTTTATAATAAATAGAACATTTGCCCACAGATTTCACTTTGCTCTAGTGTCTTAATGATCTTCCCTCAGTGCCTCTGATAGACTTAAACATAATAGAAACCAATTTTGACTCTAATTCAATGCTCTCTGTAGGAGAAGATGACTGAAGTTTAATTACAATTCTTTTATACCAAATGCATGCGCACTTTCCAGTATTTGATGTGATTCCTCCAAAATTTCCATCTCAGAATCAGCCCATTAGTAGAAGAGTCACATACAGCTCAGTTAATTATAATGGGATGTGATGGTTTGGGGCTGTGATCTAAACAGAACACCATGCAGCTACAGAAAACAAGACTCTGAGAAACTAATAAGCCCAGGGCCTTTATGTTATTTCAAGTGTTTTGGGGGTTTTGTTTTCTTTCTCCATATGTAAATATCCCAAAGAGGGACTAATAAAAATGTTTCTATAGTCTTTTCCCTCTATACAGGCAATTTCATTGTCCTTAATATTCTCCCTCTCCTATACACAGAAAGAGATAAAACTCACAGTTTCTATGAGACCAAGAAGTTAAGAATCTATTCTAGCACATGGTGAATTTAAAATATATCCATGGTTGCTTTAAAAATATTTTTCTCCATATAATTTACTTGCTGAAGAGTACCTACTATAGAATTTATAGTGAAGGTCATAACCATGCTTTGCATTCATTTTTTGCCTCCTAAGTCACAGACCTAAGTAATGGATGTTGAACTGTAACTTGCATTTTATAGATTAAATGTGATCTCATCTACATGTTTGTGGAATGGGATGGTTAGGACCCTGGGGCTGTATTCCATAAAGAACACAGCATGGTGAAGTCAAGAGAGAAGGCAGAACAAGTACCCATCAAATGAACACTATCACAAATATTGCCAGGAAACTTCCAGAGCTTCTACAACGATAGGAACACTTTTAATAACTCAATATGTTATAAAATAGATAAAATTATTTTTGAGCTAATTTTGTACAGGAAGAAAACAAACATGAAAATATTTTGATGAACTACTTGGATCTGAAGGTGAGAATGTAAGAGGTGCTTGAATGCCAACATATAATCAATAAGATACCTTTCTCTGGAGCAGTATGTCTAGTCAACCAAAATGTTTGCATTTTGCTGAATCATGCTACGAGAATTTTTCAACAAAGTTGAAATTTATAAATAAAAATATAAAACAGGCTAAGCATTAAGAAGTGCTCTTCTTCATTTCTTTCTTTCATTGCTAGGACTTATTTTGTTTCGTGTGTGTGTGTGTGTGTGTGTGTGTGTGTGTGTGTGTGTGTTACTAAGGATAAAAACCCAGGGGCTTTCTACCTCCAGGCTACACTCCCAGACCTATTTTTTATTTTATTTGGAAACAGGTTCTCACTAGGTTGCTGAGAGCCTCACTAAGTAAGTAGCTGAGGCTGGCTTCGAACCTGAGCAAACCTGTCTCAGCCTCTCAAGTAATGGGATAACAAGCGTGTGCCACCATATCCAGCTCATTTTTTTTTTTTTTGTACATTGTAGTCACACATCTTAATGGGGTACAAGATGGTAGAGGCATACATGCACATATCATTTATTTAGCCCTTCCCCAATTCCCTCTCCTCTCCATTTTTCTCATGGTTGGCTTTGTGATTGACTTTGATATGTTTGTGAATGTACATCATGTAGATTAGAGAATTTCCCTCTTCCCCTCATCCCCCTCAGTTAGGTCAATTTATTTGCTCGTCTATGGTTTCTCCTTCTTCATCTAGAATTCCTCCTATGACCATTTTTCTCCTCAGCTTTCACATATTAGGGAGAGCATCTAATTTTGAATAAATTTCAAATTAATACTTAGAGAATGTCATTTGGTTGAAATGTTTTGTACTGGACTCAGATGCTCATGAATCATGTTCGTGTCTACCCTGGCATATGCAACAGTTTAACCTGATTAAGGATGTAGGTGCTAGTTGCAGAGATGGACATGGAAGCAAATTATTTTTCCTCCAAATGAGTGTACTTGCACAAAGAAATTTAAAAAGTTAAAAGTATAGATAAATCCTAAGAAATACCCTCTTCTTTGCACAATATGACAAAAGAAAGGGCAGTCTTTAGGTAAAAGGTAATAACTAAGAATGACAATCTAAAAAAAAACTCAGTGAAATATGTGCTGTGGGGTAAGGACATAGTGATGGAGATAATAACAATAAAATAATTTCAATTAACAAGGGTGAAGATTATTGACATGAGTGAGATTCTTGATTAAATGCTTGAGAAATTTATTCAAGTCAGTAAGATTTGCAGATACAATTATATTTTATAGTCAGGCTCATGCTTTTGTTTTGATGTAGAAAAACCCCAAATTCATCCTAATATTGAAATTTTCCATTCTTGGTAAATTTTTTTACATTTTATAAAGAATAATAAATATTATATATATTATATACATATTATTCATTTAGGTTTATTTATGTTATAGGATTTAAGGTAATATGAAAATAAAACTTCTAAAAATGTATTACATTTCTGCAGAGTATATGTTTAATTTTGAAGAAACTATATTTTTAAAGTAAAAAGACATGACTAACCATAATTCAATTTGATTTTTAATCCCTATACAAGAAAATTAAATAACATAGTCACATTAACAGAATTAGTTGATTATATTAATGTTATGATAAATGCAGATAGAAAGATGTAGATGCATTCTTTTTTTAATTTTTTATTGGTGCACTGTATTCATACATCATAGTGGGATACAAAAAAACTTTTGTAGACATACATGCACATATTGCCCAGTCAGCTCCCACCCAATCCACACCCCATTCTCTCCCCATCCCACCTTCCCATGCTTGGCTTAGTGGTTGACATCTAGTATTATAGCATTTTATCCAAAATTAAAAATGATAATCTCACATAACAGTTTCATTTGTCTGATACCAAGCTTTTGATAACTTAAAGATAACATTTCAATTTTGCTTTCTTTCTTACCAGAGAATATTTTTTCTTTTTTTTTTTTTTTGGTGAAACTATCCTATATTTATATATTTATTTTTCAGAAAAAAAATCTTTCCTAATATGGAATATGGACTCTAGATACCCAAAACAATCTTGAAGGAGAACAAAGCTAGAAGATGTATATTTTCTGATTTCAAACCATATAAAGCTACAATAATTGAAACAGTGTAGTACTGTTCTAAAGGCAGATATATAAACCATTGGAGTTAAATAAAAGCCTAGAGCTAAATTCTTCCATATATTGTCAAGTTATATTTGAAAAGGTTTCCATGAACATTTGGTGGAGGATATAATAATCTTTTAACTAAATATTGTTGAAAAATAATAATTACATGAAAAAAATAAAATTGGACCCTTACCTAATCCCAAATACAAATATTAACTCAAAATAGATAAAAGACCTAAATATAAATTTTTTTTCTTTTTTTTCATATTTATTTTTAATTGGTGCACTGTATTCATACATCATAGTGGGATACATACTTTTGTAGACATACATGCACACATTGCCCAGTCAGCCCCCACCCGATCCCCACCCCGTTCTCTCCCTATTCCCCCCTCCTATGTTTGGCTTAGTAGTTGACATCTAGTATTATAGCAATTTATCCAAAATTAAAAATGATAACCTCACATAACAGTTTCATTTGTCTGATACCAAGCTTTTGATGACTTAAAGATAACATTTCAATATTTCTTTTTGCTTTCTTTCTTACCAGAGAATCTATTTTTTTCTATTTTTTAGGTGAAACTATCATATATTTATATATTTATTTTTCAGAAAAAAAAATCTATCCTAATATGGAATATGGACTCTAGGTACCCACATCGATCTTGAAAAAGAACAAAGCTAGAAGATATATATTTTCTGATTTCAAACCATATAAAGCTACAATAATTGAAACAGTGTAGTACTATTCTAAAGGCAGATATATAAACCACTGGAGTTAAATAAAAGCCTAGAGATCAATTCTTGCATATATTGTCAAATTATTTTTGACAAGGTTTCCACGAACATTTGGTGGAGGAAATACTAATCTTTTAACTAAATATTGTTGAAAAATAATAATTACATGAAAAAGAATAAAATTGGACCCTTACCTAACACCATATACAAACATTAACTCAAAATAGATAAAAGACCTAAATATAAATCTTAAGACTATAAACTTTTAGGAGAAAATCTGGGTCATAAAACCTCACAACATTGAAATTGGCAGTGATTTCTTGGTTATGATTTCAATGGCACAGGCAACAGAAGAGTATACAAACTCCCTAAAAAATAAAAAACATATTGTATATCCAAAGACAATGTAAACAGAGTTAACAGTTACTAATAGAATGGGATAAAATATTTCCAAATGCTATATCTGAAGGTATATTAATATTCCAACTAGAAATCCTAAAAATTAGCAACAATAAAGGCAAACAATACCCTTTAGAGATAGGTAACAGACTAACATAAATAATGAATCTCCACAGATAACCAATCTTAGTTGTCTGTTGGATGGAAAATCTTGTTTCTCTAGTTCTGATGTGTGTTACCCATTTCTTCTTTGTAGTTAATCTCTTTGAGTATTTTCTCTAGTGCTGGTTTTGAAGACATAAATTCCTTCAGTTTCTGTTTGTCATGGAAGCTTCTTATTTCTCCATCTAATTTGATAGAAAGTTTTGCTGGGTAGGAAATTTTTGGCTGGAAGTTGTTTTCTTTCAAAATTGGGAATATGTTACTCCAAGCCTTTCTGGCTCTCATGACTTGGTTTGGGAAGTCTGGAGTGATTCTAATTGGTTTGCCTCTGAATGTCACTTGGCCCTTTGCTTTTGTTGCCTTTAAGATTCTCTGCTTGGCTTCCACATTGGTCATTTTGACAATTATGTGGCGTGGGGATCCTCTTCTCCGATCCTGTCTAAAGGGAGTTCTATAAGTTTCCTGGACATGCGTATCGACCTCTTGCTCTATGTCTGGAAAATTTTCTGCTATTACTTCCTTGAAGAGATTGTTGATCCCTTTGGTTTCACTTTCTTTTCCCTCCTCTATTCCAATTATTCTTAGGTTAGCTCTCTTAAAATGGGCCCATATTTCTTCAATGTCAGATTCCTGCTGTCGGATATTTTTTCCTAGATTAGAAACTATGCGTTCATTTTTGGAATGATCATCTTCTAAGAGCGAGATTCTGTTCTCCATGTGTTCTAATCGGTTGTTTGTGCTTTGAATTGAGGCCTTTACTTCATTAATTGCATCCTTTATCTCTTTTTGGCTCTCTCGGAGTTCTTTTCGAAGCACCTCTAATATTTCTACAGTTATTTTCCTGATTTGATCTTCTAGATATCTCTGATTTTCTGTTTTATCGGGTTCTGATGTTGTGGGGTTGTGAGCATTCATTGCTCCAGTATTATTCCTCTTTCCCATGATTTCGGAAGTTTGTGCCTTCTCTGGGTTCTTCCCTTGGGTCACTATGACTTCACTTAAGGTGCTCTGGATCTCGAGTCTGTGGTATCTCAGACCCCACTACTCCTTTACTGGGTTGTATCACAGAGTCTCCAACCCAGAGAGTCGATAGAGGCTGCTTTAGACTGTGGGGGGAGCCAGGTTGGGCGTTCTCCTATGGTGTGATATCACTGCCACTGCCCCTCTCCCACTGGGTCAAGTCCTAGTGAGTACAGTACTGGGATTTCTCTGCTGTGGCCCGCAATTTGACTCACTGTTCTTGAGTACGCAGATGTAGCTGTAGTGAATTCGGTGCTGCTGCCGCCGGTGGCAATATGGCGCCGCTGCTACGCCCTCGGCTGTTGGGCTGGCGTTTTTTTTTTCTTGGTTTTGATTTCCACTCTGAATCCCTGCAGTGTGTGCTGAGCTCAGACACTGGGAGCTTTAGATGTCCTCTGCGCCGAGAAATCCCACCTGGCTGTTCCGCAGCGGCTCCCCTCGGCTTGCTGTGGCCGTCCCGTGAATTCACCGGCAGTATGGTGCTGCTGCCGCGTCTGCCGCATCCTCGGGCGTGAGGATCTCCTCTGTGGCTCTGTTCTCAGTCCTCTTTCTCTCTGGAGCCTGGTGATTTTTTTTGTTTCTCTGGTGATGTTGTTTTCTGGCTTTGAAAGGCATTGATTTTGTGGTAATGGATATTTGTTGTTAGCGGGGCTCTTAAGCCCCGCTTTTCTCGGTCGCCATCTTCCCGGAAGTCCTAAATATAAATCTTAAGACTATAAACTTTTAGGAGAAAATCTGGTTCATAAAACCTCACAATGTTTTTTTCTTTTTTTTTTTTTTTCAAAATGGCGACCGAGGGACACAGCACTTCTCAGTAGCTGAAGCAAATAAAGTTTAAATACTTAGAAAGCAGTGTCTAAATCAACAAAATAAATACATACCAGGAACCAAAACACATCCAGGTACCTCGGCGGAACCCTGAACTTGAAGAAGAAGAACAAAGATCGGACACGGGACCTGCTGCAAATACAATCAGAACACTGATCGGAACGCTGATCAGCGGGCTGCCTTTGCAGCTGCCCAAGGAGTTGCCTGCCCAATATTACCATGGAAAGATAATTCGGGACTAAAAACGGACTTAGGACCGCATCTTAAGCAGCGAGCAGCAGCCACCAGAAATCTGTGTGCCCACCAGCGACGGGATCACAACTGCATAGAGACTCCCACGGATTCCTGCACCAATTCAGGTACCTGAGGGCGCCCTGGTAAGTTGGGGTCCTAGCGTGTGCGCAGCCTCAACCCCCCAGCATGGGCTCAAGCCTCAGATCCCAGCACTCTCCTCGCGCAACATCCCTGCGCCACGGTCCCCTGCTGGTAGTCAGTACCTGTACACTGCTACCACTTAATTGAAGTCTGCTTGTGTGTCTAGCCCCTGCCACCTTGCCAGTGCCTGCCTTCCAGGCTGCGAAAGCCCTGGGTGACCCGGAAATCTCTGTGGGGCACCCCCAGCTTCTACGTCTAACGGGAGGCAGAGACCATTGCTGGACAACACGCACTGGACCCTTGAGCACCTACCCTGCACCCCTGGCCCACCGCTGGGCGTTCCCACCCTCCTGGTAACCAGAGGCTTAGTGCTAAGCAAAGAACACAGCTCAATACACCTTGGAAGAGCATACCAGCAGCAATAGACAGCTGCATCCACTCACACTTGGGTCCAGTATTAGCAGCGCATCCAGCCTGCACTCTTGGAATAGGCAGAGCTCTGGCAGTAAGTGTGGGCATCCAGGAACCAGCACCCATTTTCCCAGGGTACATCTTGGGACCACACCGGCTAGCCCAGCTGGAATTTCCAGAGACACAAGAAAATCCATCGGGCCACAAAATCTGCTCAGGACCTCAGGGGGAGGTTTCAACTATACTTTGGTCATTCTCCACCCCTGCTGTAGGGACGCTCAGGCTGGAGGCTAGGATGGTGAGTGCAGAGGTGCTGACCACAGGTTAGAATTTCGCAGAACCTGTGAATTGTAGAGAATCAAATAACAGTGAAATCAGACATCCGGACACATAAACCTAAAGCAGCTAAAGGAGAGAAAGGTGTCCAAACACCCAGAGTGACTTAAGAAGATAAAAATAGAGTACAAAGAAAACTAAGAGACATTGGATGGTATTCTGAAAGCTACCAAAGCAATCAGATACACACATATTATTTGGACCTGACCCCATATGCGTAAATAAGGAGGACTGTTTGTTTTACTTTTAATGTGGATGTTTTGTTTTATTTTGCTTTTACAGTGCTTTTGTTTTGGTAGGGTTATTGCTGTTTTATTTTTTTTTCTGATAGTTTGCCTTATTTTTTTATTTCACACAGCTGCTAGTTCCTTTTACTTTTTTCTTGTTCTTTTTTCCTCTTTCTTCCTCTTCCCTTCCTTTTTTTTCACTCTCCTCCTTTTATTGGTTTTCCTTCATTTTTCTTTGATTACATAATAGTCTTGGTATCTTGGGTGGATTATTTTTTTTTATGTCTGTCTGCTCCTTCCATCATCCCTATTTACAAACCTACCCACACTAACCTACATACTTTTCTCCCCCAAAACTTTTCCCCATAATATACCTCCTGGTTTAATACTCAAAGTATCTCTTATATCCATAATTACTCTACCAATGACAAGAGTCCTAGTAGTTAACTCTCTCTCATTCCTAGCAAGTTATTACCTTATCATACTTAAAGTCTTTCTCAACCTAACATATCCTCTACCTAATCCGACTCCTTTACCAATCACCCCAGCTCCTTACACATCACCCACCCTCAACACTGGAAAGGTTCTGCTGACTAACCAATACCCCCAAACTCCTAATATTAAGATTTGACTAAGCACATTACTCACGAACGATGGGTAGAAATCAGAAAAACAAGACAGAGAACGCTATAAATATGAGAACCAGGAATTATGAAGAGACAGCAGAAATCATGAATACTGACCTACTAGAAATGCAAGAAGGGGAGTTCAGAATCTTGATGTTCAATATGATGAAAGAATTTAAAACGAGTATAGAGGAGGTTAAAGGTGAATTAGAAACACTAAAAAAGAATCAGAAAGAGGTCTGGAATGAAATGAAAGAGGCAATAAGTGAAATGAAGACAGCAATAGAAAGAAATTCTGGAAGATTAGATGAAATGGAAAACAGAATATCAACATTAGAAGACAGTACATCCCAAACCGAAAACACAGTCAGCGATACACAGAAATCTTTACAGCAACAAAACCTAAACATCCAGCAATTATGGGATAATATGAAGCGCCCTAATTTACGGATAATAGGCATCGAGGAAGGGATAGAGGTACAGACCAAGGGCATCTGTAATATCTTCAAGGAAATAATCTCAGAGAATTTTCCAAATATGGAAAGAGACTTGAATCTTCAAGTCCAGGAGGCATACAGAACTCCACTGAGACAGGACCAAAGAAAAACTACTCCACGCCACATAATAACCAAATTGACCAGCATAGAGGCCAAGGAAGGAATCTTAAAAGCAGTGAGAACAAAAGGACGGGTGACATATAGAGGCAAAACAATAAGAATCACCCCAGACTATACAACCCAGGTCAGGAATGCTAGGAGAGACTGGTACGACGTGATTCAGACCCTGGAAGAAAATAACTTCCAGCCAAGACTCATCTATCCAGCAAAACTATTATTCAAGATCAATGGGGAAGTCAAAGTCTTTCAGGATAAAAAGAATCTCAAAAAATTCATGAATTCAAAGCCAACACTAGAGAAAATTCTTAACGAAATAAATCATAAGGAAGAAAAAAGAAGCAGACTTCAGAACCAGAGAAGAGAGGAAGTTAATAAGTGGGCCATTTAAGTAAAGAAGAAAGATCACACCACCCAAGAGTAGACAGAACACAAAATGGCAGAAAACAAAAATCATATTTCAATAATATCTCTTAATGTCAAAGGACTTAACTCACCAATCAAAAGACATAGACTGGAAATGTGGATTAGGAAACATAATCCAAATATATGCTGTCTGCAAGAAACTCACCTCACAGCCAAAGACATTCACAGGCTGAACGTGAAAGGATGGAAAAAGATATACCATGCCACCAGTGACCAAAAAAGAGCAGGGGTAGCAACCCTGATATCCAACAAAACAGATTTTAAACTAAAACACATCAAAAGAGACAAATCAGGGCACTTCCTTTTATTAAAAGGAACAATACACCAAGAAGATATAATGATAGTAAATATTTATGCCCCAAATGTGGGTGCAACCACATTTGTAAAACAAACCCTTCTGGACATAAGATCCCAAGTAGACCCAAATACAATAATTCTGGGAGATTTTAATACGCCTCTCACACCACTGGATCCATCTTCAAGGCAAAAGATGAGTAAAGACGCTTTAGAAGTAAAGGAAACCATAAACCAAATGTACCTAATAGATGTTTTCAGAGTATTTCAACCAGGAACTACAGAATACACTTTCTTCTCAGCAGCCCATTGAACCTTCTCCAAAATAGATCACATCCTGGGAAACAAAGAAAATACCAGCAAATTAAAAAAATGTAATATAATTCCATGCATCTTTTCAGACCACAATGGAATCAAAGTAGAAATCAACAACAGGAAACTCGAAAGAAAGTACTCAAATTCATGGAGAATGAATGATATACTATTGAATGATGAATGGGTAAGGGCAGAAATTAGGGAAGAAATAAAGAAATTTATGGAAACAAACGAAAACAGAGACACAACTTACCAAAACCTATGGGACACCATGAAGGCAGTTCTAAGAGGAAAGTTTATTGCATTGAGTGCCCACATAAGAAGGACAGAGAACCTCCAAGTAAAGAACCTAATGACACAACTAAGGACCTAGAAAGACTGCAACAGTCTATTCCCAAAGCCAGCAGAAGGCAAGAAATCATCAAAATTAGGGCAGAAATAAATGAAATAGAGAATAAAAAAACAATTCAAAGAATCAATAAAAGAAAAAGTTGGTTCTTTGAAAAGATTAATAGAATTGATAAACCCCTGGCCAAACTAACCAAAAGAAAAAGAGAATCAACTCAAATTATCAAAATTAGAAATGAAAAAGGAGATATCACCACTGTTAGTGAAGAAATTCAAAATATTATCAGAAACTACTTTAAAAATTTATACTCCAATAGATCTGAAAACCTGGATGAAATTGACAGATTTCTAAGCACAGTTAACCATCCTACACTCAACCAAGAGGACATAGCAAGCCTAAACCAACCAATAACAACCAAAGAAATAGAAATGGCAATAAAAATTCTTCCACCAAAGAAAAGCCCAGGCCCAGATGGGTTCCCAGCTGAATTCTACAAAACCTTCAGTGAACAACTAATACCAATACTTCATATCGTGTTCCGGGAAATTGAAAGAGATGGAACTCTTCCAAATTCCTTCTATGAGGCCAGTATCACATTAATCCCCAAACCAAATAAAGATACCTCAAGAAAGGAAAACTACAGACCAATATCCTTAATGAACATAGATGCAAAAATTCTAAACAAAATACTAGCTATACGCATTCAAAACTATATCAAGAGAATAATACATCTTGACCAAGTCGGTTTCATCCCAGAAAAACAAGGATGGTTCAACATACGCAAATCAATACATGTTATTCACCACATAAATAGAACCAAGAACAAAAACCACATCAACATAGCAATAGATGCTGAAAAAGCATTCGACAAAATCCAACACCCATTTATGTTAAAAACACTGCAAAAAATTGGGATAGAAGGAAAGTACTTCAACATCATCAAGACAATATACTGCAAACCCAAAGCCAACATTATATTGAATGGGGAAAAACTGCAAGAATTTCCGCTACAGTCAGGAACAAGACAAGGATGCCCACTATCACCACTCCTTTTCAATATAGTCCTTGAGACTCTTGCTGCAGCAATCAGACAAGAGAAGGAAATCAAAGGAATCCACCTAGGAAGAGAGGAAGTAAAATTATCCTTATTCGCAGATGACATGATCCTTTATCTGGAAGACCCAAAGAACTCAACCAAAAGACTTCTGGAGCTGAGCGACAAATTCAGCAAAGTCGCAGGTTACAAAATCAACCTAAAGAAATCAGTGGCCTTTCTTTATGCCAACAACGAATCCACAATGAAAGAAACAAAAACAACAATTCCATTCACTATAACCTCAAAACCTATAAAATACCTAGAAATAAACCTAACCCAAGATGTAAAAGACCTCTACAACAAAAACTATAAAACATTAAAGAAAGAAATAGAAGAAGATCTTGGAAGATGGAAAGATCTCCCGTGCTCATGGATAGGCAGAATAAATATCATCAAAATGGCCATTCTGCCAAAACTGATATATAGGTTCAATGCAATTCTCATTAAAATACCAGTGACATTCTTCAGAGACCTAGAAAAATCAATCATGAACTTCATATGGAGAAGGAAAAGACCTAGAATAGCCAAAGCAATTCTCATTAACAAGAAACACGCAGGAGGCATTACAATCCCAGACTTCAAACTATACTATAGAGCAATAGAGGTAAAACAGGATGGTACTGGCACAAAAACAGATATACTGACCAGTGGATTAGAATAGAAGATACAGAAACAAACCTACACATCTTTAGTCAATTAATCTTTGACAAAGGGGCCAAACACATACGCTGGAGAAAAGACAGCCTTTTCAACAAGTGGTGCTGGGAGAACTGGATAACCATTTGTAAAAAGATGAATCTAAACCCCTATATCTCACCTAACACAGGAATCAACTCAAGATGGATTAAAGACTTAGAAATTAGACCTGAGACGGTGAAGTTAGTAGAGGAGAACATAGGTTCAACACTACAACATATTGGCAAAGGCAGTAACTTTCTCAACAAAACCTCCAAAGCTCAGGAAATTAAAGCAAGAATAAACAAGTGGGATAACATCAAACTAAAAAGTTTCTTCTCATCAAAGGAAACTATCAATAACCTAAAGAGGAAGCCTACAGAATGGGAATGGATCTTTACCAGCCACCATTCTGATAGGGGGCTAATATCCAGAGTATACAAAGAGCTCAAAAGACTCTACACTAGCAAAACAAACAACCCAATCAAGAAATGGGCAAATGAACTAAATAGACACTTCACAAAAGAAGAGATACAAAGGGCTAATAGATACATGAAAAGATTTTCTTCATCACTGGCCATTAGGGAGATGCAAATCAAAACTACACTGAGATTCCATCTAACCCCAGTCAGAGTAGCAAGCATAAAGAAATCAAACAACAACAAATGCTGGCGAGGATGTGGGGAAAGAGGAACTCTTTTACACTGTTGGTGGGAGTGCAAACTAGTTCAGCCCCTATGGAGATCTGTGTGGAGATTCCTGAGAAAGTTGGGAATAGATCCACCATATGATCCAGCTATACCACTCCTAGGTATCTTTCCAAAGGGATTGAATTCAGAGAAATACAGCAACATATGCATACCTATGTTCATAGCAGCACAATTTGTAATAGCCAAAATATGGAACCAACCCAGATCACCATCAACAGATGAATGGATAGCAAAACTGTGGGAAATACACACAATGGAATTCTATTCTGCCATAAAGAAGAACAAAATTATATCATTTGCAAGAAGATGGAAAGCCCTGGAGAGCATCATGTTAAGTGAGATCAGCCAAGCCCAGAAGGAGAAGATACACATGTTTCCTCTAATATGCCCAAACTAGAAAACACAAAGGATACCAGTAGGACCCCAGATATTAGAGGGGAAATACTAGCTAAGTTTTAATGGAAAGATAGGAGAGGAGAAAGGCCAATCTTGATTAATGAGGGTCTACACCTGAACATGTGTAAAATTATGAATAAGACATGGTTAACCTGGACAACCATTGGTGGGGGGGGGAGGTGGGGGGGAGAGGGCACCAAATATAGTGTAAATGTATACTACTTATGTTCAATAAAAAATTGTTTAAAAAAATAAATAAAACCTCACAACATCGAAATTGGCAGTGATTTTTTGGATATGATATCAATGGCACAGGCAACAGAAGAGTATACAAACTCCCTAAAAAATAAAAAAATTATTGTATATCCAAAGACAATGTAAACAAAGTTAAAAGTTACTGATAGAATGGGATAAAATATTTCCAAATGCTATATCTGAAGGTATATTTATATTTCAACTAGAAATCCTAAAAATTAACAACAACAAAAACAAACAATACAATTTAGAGATAGGTAAAAGACTAACATAAATAATGAATCTCCACAGATAACTAATCTTAGTTGTCTGTTGGATGGAAAATCTTGCTTCTCTGGTTCTTGTGTGTGTTACCTATTTCTTCTTTGTAGTTAATCTCTTTGAGTATTTTCTCTAGCGCTGGTTTTGAAGACATAAATTCCTTCAGTTTCTTTTTGTCATGGAAGCTTCTTATTTTTCCATCTAATTTGATAGAAAGTTTTGCTGGGTAGGAAATTTTTGGCTGGAAGTTGTTTTCTTTCAGAGTTCGGAATATGTTACTCCAATCCCTTCTGGCTCTCATGACTTGGTTTGGGAAGTCTGGAGTGATTCTAATTGGTTTGCCTCTGAATGTCACTTGGCCCTTTGTTTTTGTTGCCTTTAAGATTCTCTGCTTGGCTTCCACATTGGTCATTTTGACAATTATGTGGCATGGGGATCCTCTTCTCTGATCCTGTCTAAAGGGAGTTCTATAAGTTTCCTGGACCTGTGTATCGACCTCTTGCTCTATGTTTGGAAAAATTTCTGCTATTATTTCCTTGAAGAGATTGTTAATCCCTTTGGTTTCACCTTCTTTTCCCTCCTCTATTCCAATTATTCTTAGGTTAGCTCTCTTAAAATGGGCCCATATTTCTTCAATGTCAGATTCCTGCTGTCAGATATTTTTTTTCTAAATTAGAAACTATGCGTTCATTTTTTGAATGATCATCTTCTAAGAGCGAGGTTCTATTCTCCATGTGGTCTAATCGGTTGTTTGTACTTTGAATTGAGGCCTTTACTTCATTAATTGCATCCTTTATCTCTTTTTGGCTCTCTCTGAATTCTTTTTGAAACACCTCTATTATTTCTACAGTTATTTTCCTGATTTGATCTTCTAGAAATCTCTGAATTTCTGTTTTATTGGGTTCTGATGTTGTGGGGTTGTGGGCATTCCTTGGTCCATTGTTTTTCCTCTTTCCCATGATTTTGGAAGTTTGTGCCTTCTCTGGGTTCTTCCCTTGGGTCACTATGACTTCACTTAAGGTGCTCTGTATCTTGAGTCTCTGGTATCTCAGACCCCACTACTCCTGTACTGGGTTGTATCACAGAGTCTCAGACCCATGGAGTTGATAGAGGCTGCTTTAGACTATGGGGGGGGTGTCAGGCTGGGCGTTCTCCTATGGTGTGATATGTCTGCCACTGCCACTCCCCCACTGGGTCAAGTCCCTGGGAGTACAGTATTGGGATTTCTCTCTGGGGCCTGCAATTTGACTCACTGTTTTTGAGTACACAGATGGAGCTGTAGTGGACTCGGTGAATTCTCTGCTGCTGCCGCCGGTGGCAATATGGTGCCGCTGCCATGCCCTCGGCTGTGAAGCTGGCGTATTTTTTCTCTGGTTTTGAGCTCCGCTCTGAGTCCCTCAGCTTGCTGTCTGCCACTTCTCTCTGGAGCCTGGTGGGCTGTTGAGTGCGTTTGTCTGTGGCCATATCCATAGCTGTCCGGTGAACTCGCCGCTGTTGCCAGCAGTAAGGCGCTGCTGCCGCATCCTCAGGCGAGAAGCCGGCGTATCTCCTCTGTGGCTCTGAGCTCCATTCTGAGTACCCCTCCTCTCTGGAGCCTGGTGATTTTTTTTTGTTTGTTTCTCTGGTGATGGTGTTTTCTGGCTATGAAAGGTGTTGATTTTGTGGTAATGGAGATTGGTTGTTAGCGGGGCTCTTAAGCCCCGCTTTTCTTGGTCGCCATCTTCCCGGAAGTCCCGTAGATGCATTCTTTTTACTTGAAGTATTCTTCCAGAATGTTCACATTTAACCTACAATTCACACACTGCACTTATAGTTAATGAAGTAATAAAATAATATGCAAATTGTTTTACCTTTTCCCCTACTTGTAGGAAAGCAAACTTGGTTGAGGAATAACTTTTAAAAAGAATATGAAAAAATATTTTATAAAGTTTCATTTGGCCTCGTGTTTTTCCTTATTTGTTTTCTTTGCCTCATTCCCAGGTGAGGTGAATAAAAGGCTTTCCCTGAAAGACAGGCAGACAGCAGAGCATGAGGGGTTACAGGAATGAACTGGATTCCCAAACATCTCACTCCTTGACCTGTCACCTATTTTTTCTTTTGGTACTGGGGTTGGAACCCAAGAGGATTCTACTTCGAGCTATACCCCCAGCCCTATTTTTTATCCTTTATTTGGAAACAGGGTCTCACTGAGTTGCAAAGTGCCTCACTAAGTAGCTGAGCCTGGCTTCAAACCCAGATTCTCCTGTCTCAGCCTCCCAAATGCTGGGATTACAAGCGTGTGCCACCATGTCCAGCTCTTGACCTGTCATTTTTATCATTAGATACTTATTCTTTTGGGACCTAAAACTTTAACCTAGAAGAGAAACTTGTTGAAATAAAATATTCCTGAGAGAAAAACATATTAAAATGTAATATGATGGTGTTTTCTTAACAATTATTTAACTTTAAGTGATATCAGTTCTGCTGAGGAAGATTCTCTTTGCCTCCATCTGTTAGCTCATTGACAGAGTACAATAGCTTAGGGTCTCATTGGGGAGGGTGATCTGATTTTTTAAACTGGGCTAGTTCAAACTGCTTAAAAGGGAATATTGTTTCTTACTATATCAGGTTCAAAAACAGTTGGATTTTGCAACCCAATGAGGCCCTAAGCTATTGTACTCTGTCAATGAGCTGACAGATGGAGGCAAAGAGAATCTTCCTCAGCAGAATTAATATCACTTTTAACTATGCTTGTCAACTGGCTAACTCTTGCATGACTTCAACTTTCTCCTATAATTCTTAACTAAAAGTAGCAAAGTGCATCAGCACAATAATAAAACATATGACCTTTTTACACTGCCCCCTGTAGGGATTCAGTCTTGATTGGCACATAGTTTTCTAAGTTGCTGAAAATAAGTATTTGACATTTGACCATCATCCAACAACCATCACTACCTTTCCAGCTTATGTCTATTTTATTTGTGCTCATTGCACAACTACTTAGCCAATGCCATGTATTTTATTATGGTAGCCCCTACTTCTAACTACTGACTTTTATATTAGTTCAAGAACAAGCAAATTTGCTAGAAATACACCAGCACAATCAAGACATAAGTATATTTCCCTCATTCCAGATAAGTTAATTATCAGTGCATGAGGTCACCTATAAACTTAAGGTTTTCCTTCCTTGCTATTCCTCTGTTCCCTGATGTGTTATTTTTGTGTGCATTACTGAAGATGGTCACTAGTCCCATGTCTATACACTGAAAACAGGTAAAGGAAGAGTGGAGGGACAGCAAATTTATTTTAAAAGATAGTACTCAAAAGTGGCTCACACATACATCCCATTAGTTAAAACATAACACATGACTCTAAAGAACCTGAGACATGCAGTCTTTAATTCAGTACAAGCAGTTAAGCTAAATATGGAACTTCTATCACTAATAGAAAAGAGAATTTCTATTAGGAGACAGACGTTGCTGCCTTTGTTTCTTTCCAGGTTTTCTCCCACCTGACTGGAGTCGGAAAGGAAGTAGAAGATCTCAGAAAGGAATGACACTATCTTCATGGAAAAGGTCCAGGTGTGAGGCTTCTCAGGGATTAAACTTTAAGTGCAACAAGAATGTAAGCAGAGCCAGAGGATGTCAACAGACTGCTTTGGCTTGAACTATAAGCAAGCTAACAGCAAACGGTATGGAGAGTTCTAAGTTCTAAGCAAATGACTGATACAGTAACCCAGCTTGGAATGATATATTTAAGTTCATGCTGATATAAAAAAATAAGTTATAAGTTTTTCAACCTTTCCCTTGCAACCCATTTGCAAATTAACACCCACTAAAGTGGTAGAGGTTATGTGTGGTTTGTCATATTAAATTTGTATTTGAACAAGATGCTCTTATTGAAGATGCTATTTTTGACTTAGAAGCTAACGTTTTTATTTTGTCTTTTGTTTTGACTGTTGAAAGATGTGCTCTATCATCAACTATTTCTATTTTAAATATGTATTAAATATACAAAGTTATAACTCTATCCTTTGTTATTAACCCTGGTTGATCTCTTTTATGAAAATTTTCACCGTATCTTTCTTTTTGAAAAAATTCCCTCTTATTGTCTATAAAAATTTTTGTGATTCAAGGCTTGTGAGCTCATAGTCAGGTTTAGGATCATCCCTGATTATCTTGGAACATGATTTATCTGTTTTAGCTATTATCCCTGTTTCTGAACTTCTTTATGTTAAACTTTGGTGATGGATTCAGTCATAGTGGTACATGCCTATAATACCAGTACTTAGGAATATGAGTCAGGAGTGTTACTGATTCATGGCCAGCCTCAACAACTTAGAAGACCCTAAGCAACTTAATAAGACTTTTATTAAAAAATAAAAAGTAAAAAGGTCTGGAGTATAGCTCAAATGTAAAATTCCCCTAGTTTCAATCCCCAATAGAAAAAACAATAACAAAATATTTTGATGACTGAAAATGTTGAATATGTGTAGTTTTGGAGAAGTCTTATAGAGCTCCCAATAAGCTATCAACTAGGCCTACAAGAAATTCATCTCACAGTAAAGGATGCTTATATTTTACTGTCTGGATCATAGTAAACCCTAGTAAATATTTGCTGACTACATGCATGTGTGTATGGGGGGTTGAGTAATATTTTATTTTTCTGACTTTAATAATAATAGTTTCAGAGGGCTTATTTGTATAAGGCCTCATTCTATTAATAAGTAGTTTACTTACTTATACTTTAACTTATTTGTTCTTCAAAGCAATCACATGAACTAGATGTTATTATTTTTCTCATGTCTTAGTGAGTCAGACATAAAATGATTAACCTCAGATGACAGGTGGCAGAGCTAGGTTCAATCCAGGCTGTCTGGATCCAGAACCATGTCATCCACCCCCAAGAAATCAATTTAAAAAAACCTACAGCCTCTAATTCTGTTATGATATTGTCTAGAACTTTCTGCCACATTAGACAAACATTTCAAAATACATTCTCTAGTGAAACATTTGCTAAGCAACTATTTTCAAGAAAGACTATTACATTTATGCATTTGCACTGAGGGACATTTAAGGAACTGACCTCTGTAGGGAATCTTTAGGTTTTTCTGAAAGTATTTTGTTAAAAGGCTCCTATTCTACTTAGTGATTGATTTAATAATTTGTATAACACAGATTTTCAAAACAAATTGGGCTAATTTTCAGATGCCCAGACTCTCTGAGAACTGATAGCCTTTATTTAATGTAGCAAACATCTTGATCACAAAAACTCACATTTCAAATAACATCCCTGCTTTCACATTCATGGGGCTTTCTTTTATAAAACCATTAAGATGTAATTACATCAAAGGTGTTACTTAAATAAACCAACAAAATTAGTTTATATTGCAGAGGGCTATAGAGAATTTTATACCCATGTGTATTTATACACTGAACTTTAAAAGGTAATATAAAATAATTATAAAAGCTGGATACCACTAAAACCATATATAGTAATGAGAAATAATTGAATCACAATATAATTATTTGAAATATTTTTATTCATGTAGTCATACTTCTTAATGGCATACAAGATGATAGAGGCATACATGCACACATTACTCATTTATAATTATGATAAATAATTTCATCATTTATTTTAAGAAAGCCACAAAGAAAGCATTCTACCTTGGGCTTTATCATTCAGCATTTGCTCTTGTCAGGTATGATATGGGTCTTCATGGTATGTATTTAAATTCTACATTACTTTCCCATTGTTGCTGTAACAAAGTCACAATGTTAATGACTTCAAAGCGCATAAACTTTTTATCTTATAGTTCTGGAAGTCAGAAATTAAAAATGTAGCTGGGTGTATAATCCCAGCATTCCGGAGGCGGAGACCAGAGGATCCTGGTTTGTGGAAAGCCTCAGCTACTTAGTGGGGTCCTTTGCAACTCAGTGAGACCCTGTTTCAAACATAAAAAGACTAAAAAATAGAGCTGGTGGTGTAGCTCAGAGGTATAATGCCCCTGGGTTCCATCCTGGGTACAAGAAAGAAGAAAGAAAGAAAGAAAGAAAGAAAGAAAGAAAGAAAGAAAGAAAGAAAGAAAGAAAGAAAGAAAGAAAGAAAGAAATTCAAAATGTGTCATTATGCTCCAGTCCAGGGTTTGCCTCTGGAGATCCTAGGGAAGAATTCAATCTTCATCTCATTCTTTGACTCCTAGTTGTATCATCAAAATTCTTCCATGCCTTGTCTTTCCTCACATTAGGCCTTTTGCTTCACTCTTAAATGGACATTTGTGATGCCATTGAGAACATCAAGGCAATCTGGAATAATGTTTCCATCTCAAAACCCTTGGTTTTTACATAATCTTCAATTACTAAAGTTGTTTTTAATTTGTTTTGGAAGGTGTGGTAAAGTTATGGATTTTTAGGGATCTTCCTGGGAAGAATAAAAGAAAGTGCTGATGATCATCAAGTGAGGGGAAAAAAGAAGTTTAGTGAACTAGTGAGATTTTTGAGGTCTACTTTGCATTCATTCAGAAATGAATAATTGGGAGAGAGATTTAAAAAGAGAAAACTTTTAGTTGAGATGAGGTCAACTAAAAGTTGACATGCAAATGACATGATTTTCTTCTTTATAGCTGAGTAGAATTCCATTGTGTGTATTTTCCATAATTTTGCAATCCATTCATCTGTTGATAGAGACCTAGGTTGGTTTCATATTTTGGCTATTACGAATTGTGCTGCTATGAACATGGGTATGCATATGTTACTGTAGTTCTCTGATTTCAACCCCTTTAGACAGATACTCAGGAGTGGTATAGCCGGATCATATGGTGGATCTATTCACAGTTTTCTAAGAAATATCCACACTCTTCTCCATAGCATCTGAACACGTTTAAACTTCCACCAACAGTATAAAAGAGTTCCTCTTTCCTTCCCCACATCCTTGGCAGCATTTTCGTTATTTCTTTCTTCCTTTTTTTTTTTTTTTTTTTTTTTGCAGGTCTGAGGATGGAACCTAGGGGCATTCGACATCTGAGCTACACCCCCTGCCCTATTTTTTTATTCTTTATTTTGAAAGCGGGTCTCACTGAGTTGCAGAGGGCCTCACTAAGTAGTTGAAGCTGTCCGCGAACTGCGATCCTCTGGTCTCAGCCTCCCAAATGCTGGAATTACAAGTGTGTGCCACCACGCCTGGCTGTTATTTGTTTTTTTATGCTTACCACTCTGATTGGGGTTAAATGGAATCTTAGCATAGTTTTGATTTGCATCTCCCTGATAGCTAAGGTTGTTAAACATATTTTCATGTGTCTATTGGCCATTTGTATATCTTCTTTTGTGAAGCATCTATTCAGTTCAGTTCCCATCTCTTGATTGGGTTGTTTGTTTTGCTAGTGTAGAGTCTTTTGAGCTCTTTGGATATTAGCCCTCTATCTGAGAGGTGGCTGGTAAAGATCTTCTCCCATTTTGTAGGCTTTCTCTTTAGGTTCTTGATAGTTTCCTTTGATAAGCAGCAACCTTTTAGTTTGATGCCATCCCACTTATTAATTATTGTTTTAATTTCTTTGCCTTGGAGGTCTTGTTGAGAAAGTTACTGCCTGTGCCTATATGTTGGAATGTTGAGCCTATATCCTCCTCTAATAACTTCACAGTCTCCGGTCTAATTCCTAAGTCTTTGATCCATCTCAAGTTGATTCCTGTGCATGGTGAGAGGTAAAGATTTAGTTCCATCTTTCTACAAATGGATAGCCAGTTCTCCCAGCACCATTTGTTGAAAAGACTGTTTTCCCCAGGGTATGTGTTTGGCCCCTTTGTCAAAAATCAATTAACTACAGAGGTGTGGGTTTTGGGTTTTTTCTATATCTTCTATTTTGTTCCACTGGTCTGTATGCCTGTTGTTAAGCCAATAACATGTTCTTTTTTTTTTTTTCCTACTATTGCTCTATCGTACAATTTGAAGTCCAGGATTGTGATGCCTCCTGCCTGGTTGTTATTGATAAGAATTGCTTTATTTATATAAATATATAATATATGAATTGCTTTCTCCATATAAAATGTATGACTAATTTTTCTAGCACTATAAAGAATTTTGTTGGTATTTTAATAAAAACTGAATGAAATCTACACAGCATTTTTGGCAGAATGGCCATTTTGATTATATTTGTTCTGCCTATCCATGAGCAAGGGAGATCTTTCCTTCTTCCAAGGTCTTCCTCAATTTCTTTCTTTAATATTTTATAGTTTTTGTTGTAGAGGTATTTTACATCTTGGGTTAGGTTTATTCCTAGGTATTTTATTGGTTTTGAGGTTATATTAAATGGAATTTTTTTTAATTTCTTTCATTGTGGATTTACTGTTGGCATAAATTAAAACAACTGATTTTGTTTGATTTTGTATCCTGCTACTTTGCTGAAATGGTTACTCAGCTTCAGTAGTATTTTGGTTGAGTTATTTAGTTCTTCTAGATGAAGGATCATGTCATCTGCAAATAAGAATAGTTTTAATTCTTCCCTTCCTATTTGAATGCCTTTGATTTCTTTCTCTTGTCTTATTCTTGTGGCAGGAGTCTCAAGGACTATATTGAAAAGGAGTGGTTATTGTGGGCATTATTGTCTTGTTCCTGATTTTAGAGAAAATTCTTGCTGTTTTTCCCATTCATTATGATGTTGGCTTTGGGTTTATTGTATATTGTGTTAATGAAGTTGAAATACATTCCTTCTATTCCTATTTTCTGTAGTGTTTTTAACATGAAAGGGTGTTGGATTTTGTCAAACGCTTTTTTAGCATCTATTGATAGGATCTTGTGGTTTTGGTTCTTAGTTCTATTTATGAGATGAATAACATGTATTGATTTGCATTTTTTGAACCAGGCTTGCTTTTCTGGGATGAAACCAACTTGGTCATGGTGTACAATTCTCTTGATGTGGTTTTGAATGCATATAGATAGTATTTTGTTTAGAATTTTTGCATCTGTTTTCATTAAGGATATTGGTCTGTAATTTTCCTTTCTTGAAGTATCTTTATTTAGTTTGGGGATTAATGTGATACTGGCCTCGTAAAGGAATTTGGGAGAAATCCAGCTCTTTCAATTTCCCAGAACAAGTTGTGAAGTATTACAAGTAGTTCTTCACTGAAGGATTTGTAGAATTCAGCTGGAAACTGATCATGTTCTGGGCTTTTCTTTGATGGCAGAATTTTTATTGCTGTTTCTATTTCTTTGCTTGCTATTGGTTGTGTTAAGCTTCCTATGTCCTCTTGGTTCAGTTTAGGTAGGTTATATGTGCTTAGAAGTCTATGAATTTCTTCCATGTTTTCCAGTTTATTGATTTATAAATTTTCAAAATAGTTTCTGATAATCCTTTAAATTTCCCCACTGTCTGTGGTGATGTCTCCTTTTTTATTTCTTATTTTAATAATTTGAGTTGATTCTCTCTTTTGGTTTGGTTGGCCAGGGGTTTGCAATCTTAATTTTTTCAAAGAACCAGCTTTTTGTTTTGTTGATTCTTTGAAATTTTTTGTTATCCATTTCAGTTATTTCTTCTCTGATTTTAATAATTTTCTGCCTTATCCTGGCTTTGAGATTACAATGTTGCAGTCTTTCTATGTCCTTGAGATATGTCATTAGGTTGTTTACTTGGTGTATCTCTGTTCTTCTTATATGGGCACTCAATACTATAAACTTTCCTCTTAACACCAACTTCAAAATGTCCCACAGATTTTGGTAAGTTGTGTCTCTATTTTCATTTAATTCTAGAAATTTCTTTATATCTTCACTTATTTCTGATCTTATCCATTCATTGTTCAATAGTGTGTCATTCAATCTTCATGTATTTAAATGTTTCTTTTGGTCTTCTTGTTGTTGATTTCTACTTTCATTACATTGTGATCTGAAAGATGCAGAGAATTATATTACATCTTTTGAATTTGTAGGTTCTTGCTTTGTAGCCCAGGATGTGATCTATTTTGGAGAAGGTTTTATAGATTGCTGAGAAGAATGTGTATTCAGCTGTTCCTGGTTGAAATATTCTGCATATATCTACTAGATCCATTTGGTTTATAGATTTTTTTAGTTCTGAAGAGTGTTTACTCATCTTTTGCCTTGAAGATCAATCTAGTGGTGAGAGAGGTGTGTTGAACTCTCCCAATATTATTGTATTTGGGTCTATTTGAGATCTGATGTCTAAATGTGGGTGCAGCCACATTTGTGGCATAAACATTTACTATCATTATATCTTCTTGGTGTATTATTCCTTTTAATAAAAGTAAGTGCCCTGCTTTGACTTTTCTGATGTGTTTTTGTTTACAGTTTGGTATGTTGGTTATGACCACTGCTACCCCTGCCCATTTTTGGTCTCCATTATCATGGTATATCTTTTTCCATTCTTCCACTTTTAATCTATGGATACCTATGGCTGCAAGGTAAGTTTCTTGCAAATAGCACATATTTGGATTATTTTTTTAATCCACATTGCCAGTCTATGTCTTTTGACTGGAGAGTTAAGTCCTCTGATGTTCAGTTATTATTGAAATATGATTTTTATTTCCTGTCATTGTGGGTTCTATCTTTTGTTTGGTATAATGCTATTTCTTCTTTACTTAGATCCCCTGCTGATCAAATTCATCTCTTCCCTGGTTCTGACAATTGCTTCTTTTTTCCTCTTTATGTTTTTTTAAGTATTTTCTCTAGTGTTGGCTTTGAATTCATGAATTTTTTATTATTCTGCTTATCTTGAAATACTTTTGCTTCTCTATCAATTTTGAATAATAATTTTGCTAAATATAGCAGTTTGGGTCAGAAGTTGTTTCTTCCAGGGTCTGCATCACATCATACCAGTCTTTCCTGGCATTAATGACTTGGGTTGTATAGTCTGGAATGATTTCTATTGTTTTGCCCTTATATGTCACCCATTCTTTTGTTCTCACTTTCTTTTAAGATTCTTTCCTTAGCCTCTATATTGGTCATTTTGATTATTACATGGTGTAGGGGGGTCCTTCTTTGATCTTGTCTTAATGGTTTTCTGTATGTCTCTTGAACATTTAATTCCAAATCTCTTTCCATGTTTGGTAAATTCTCTAAAATTATTTCTCTGAAGAGGTTACAAATGCCCTTGCTCTGTACCTCTATCCCTTCTTCAATGCCCTTTATCCATAAGTTTGGACATTTCATATTTTCCCATAGTTGTTGGATGTTTAGGTTTTGTTGCTGTAATGCTTTCTGTATGCTGTTGCCTGTGCTTTCAGGTTTGAATGAACTGTCTTCTAACAGTGATATTCTATTTTGCATTTCATCTAATCTAGAATTTCTTTTAATTGCTGTCTTTTATTTAATTCCAGACCTGTTTCTGATTTTCTTCGTGTTTCCATTCCCTCTTTAATTTCCTGTACATTTGCTTTGAGACCTTTTATCATATTGTAAATCAGAACTCGGAATTCTTCTTGCATTTCTTGTAGGTCAATATTTGTGATTTCCATTATTTCTTCACTGTTTCTAGTTCTCATGTTTTCAAGGTTCTCAGTCTTGTTTTTCTTGGTATCTTATGTATGTGTTATGCCTAATCCAATCTTAGTAGTAGGAATTTAGAAGTGTTAGCAGGTAAGCAGTGCTTTTTCCAATGGTGAGGGTTAGGTAATGGAGGAGGAGCTGGGATAATGGGTATAGGAGTCAGGTAAGGTATACAATATGATAAGGTTTAGTAAGAATTTAAGTATAGTAAGGTTATATCTGGTTGAGAATGAGAGAAGGTTAGATAGTAGGACTCTTGTAGTTAGTAGAGTATTTAAGTATGGAGATATGAAATACCTTGAAATTAAAGCAGATACAGTAAGCAAAAAATAAGTTTTGAGAGAAGAGAGTAGATAGGCTAGAGTGAGGAATTCATTAAAGGAATGGGGGGAAGGAGCAAATAAACATGAATAAAGTAACAGAACAAGATATAAAGGCAAACAATTATACATCAAAGACAAAAAAAAAAAACCCAAAGAACAAAAAGCAATAAGAGGGAAAAAAAATAAAGTACAAAATAAAATAAAATAAAAAGAACTAGCGACAGTGTGAGAGAAAAACAAAGCAAAACAAACAAACAAATAAACAAATAAAGAAAAACAATCATCCTACTAATTTATAAGTATAAAGCTGGGCCCATATAATATCTTTATGTCTGATCACTGTGGTAGATTCTAGAGTATATTCCAATGTTTCTTATTTGCTCTGTACCCTATTGTCATCTTTTAAACCCACTCTCTTAGTGTTTGTGCCCCTCTCACATCTGACATCTTTGTATTTAGGTGTCAGGACATCAGGTATCACTGTTAATGAGTTCCATGTAAGTCCGGGATTCTGTGTTTTTCCAGCCTGTGGTCCGCACCCTAGGTCCTCTGCACTCTCCACCCTGGGAGCAGACTGAGCTTCCCTACCCTCACTGCACCTGCAATTTATTAATCATAGTGGCAAAGGCCATCCAGTGTAGTTGTGGAGTGAACCCTGTGACCTTGTACAGGTACTGCACCTTGAGAACCTTTCCTGTGTCTCTAGAGGTTGTAACTGGACTAGCCCCCAGGGTCCCATAGCTTCTCTGTGGAGTCTTCAGCCAAGTATGAATAATGTAAGCAGTTACCTGGCTGCTCTACTCCAGGTCTCAGGAGGGCTCATTGTGCTGCTGGTGCCACCTCTGGTAAGTGCAGGGGCTTTTTAATTATTTTCTGCATCCCTGAAGCATAATGCCAGTTGCTGCTTAAGATGTTGAAGCTCTGTGGGTGCTTTCAAGGTCTTGGAATATTTTTTTTTTTGGAACTCTTGCAACTGCCACACTGGTGTTGGCCAGAGCCAGGACTTGCATTTTGGGTCCATGACCTGTGATGGGGCCAGCAGCCAGGCCACATCCTCAGCAGGTCTGTCATGCACTTGGTGTTTTGGCAGTGGATCTCTCAGTTCAGAGTACTGGATTCTGTCTGCCATTGTTCTGGTTCTGTTTTGGTTTGTGAACTGTATTTATTTTGTCAAGTCATTACTTTCTCGGTAGTTGAACTTCATTTGTTTTAGTTACTGAGATATGCTGTGTCCCGCAGTTGCCATTTTGAATCCTCCCCTATTTTTTTTTTTATTCTTTATTTTGAAACAAGGTCTCACTAAGTTGCAAAGGGCCTCACTAAATAGTTGAGTCTGCCTGTGAACCATGATCCTCCTGTCTCAGCTTCCCAAATGCTGGGATTACAAGCATATGCCACCATACCAGGCTTTTCTGTGTTTTAAAAAACATGTTATTTAAAAGAAACTAAATCAGTAAAAGGCAGAAACAATTAAAATCAAAACAAATCAATGAAATCAACTACAAACATGGTGGTGCATGCTTTTAATTTCAGTACTTGGGAGGTTGAGACAGGGGATTGCAGGTTCTTGGCCTGCCTCAGCTACTTAAGCCCTCTACAACTTAGTGAGACCCTGTATCAAAATAAGAATAAAAATTCAGCTTGGAGTTAGAATGTCTGTGTTCAATCCCTGGTATGTCAAAAAAAAAAAGAGACTAATAAATCTCAACACAATACAGTTTTATAGATAGTGCCTAAGAAATGTGTATCATGTGCTTTGGGATAAAGTACCTGAAAACAGACCATTTTAACTGAGGTTCAGAAAATTCTTCCCATGGGTAGCAATCAGCTTGCTGTTAGCTGAGCCCTGCAACATTAAATGTGATGGATGAACAGATGTAGAAAAGAGAGGTAGATGCAGAAAGAATCTATCAGGTAAAAGCCATTCTCTTAAAGTAGCCTAGTGCACAACCATTGGCTAGGGCAGAGAACAAGTGGTGTAGGGGGTTGGGAAAAAGTAGAAACAGGACAAATTGGTAGCTGGGAAGCTGATGCAAAGTAACAAGTAAAAGTATAACATTAGGAACAAGACTGAAGATGGTTTATTATAACATATAAAAGGGTATAAATAGTATTTTATAGTCCAATGTGGTGTGTGTGTGTGTGCATTTGTCTCATGTCTGATGTGTAGGTGTACACCTGTAATCTAAGTATATGGGATGCTGAGACAGGAAGATCACAGGTTCATAGTCAGCTTCAGCAACTTAGCAAGGTCTCTGTAACTTAGTGAGATCCTATACAAAATTTAAAAAAATAAAATTTTTATAGGCCAGAGGTATAGCTCAGAGACTGAATGCCCCTGTGTCCAATCACCAGTGCCAGCATTTGAAAAGCCCTCCAGAGGTGGAAGTGGTGATGAAATAGGGATGAGCAGAAGAGAAAGCCAGTTTCTAGCCAATTCTATGTCATAGGAGCAAATCAAAGTGAACTTTCAGGGGGTGTGGAAGATGGTGGTGGATGCTGCCATAGCAGCAACCACAGCAGCAGCAGCAATGGATGGCAGCAGCCAAATAGGACATGTATTCCTCTGAGAATCCACAGACAACAGGTTTTGGTTTAATATCTGATTGGGACAACATACAGAGACATTTACAGCCATGACTTCTTATCTAAAATATAAGAGAGAAGAGACAGACCAAGATGGTAGCAGTGGTGGTGGCCAGTATTCAAAAGAGGCAGACAGATCCAATCAAATTTTCCTTGAACTGTTGGAGAAATCTTCCTGAAGTAGACTGTTCCTGCCCCACATGCTCAGGAATTTTGGAAAACATACTATGTAAGAAAAATATTCAGGGTACATCAGAGGGAGCCCCACATAGCTGAGATAGCCGGCCAAGAGACAAAGGCACTCCAGGCCGCCACACTCCTCTGAACTGTGCTGGGGGTCATGGTGTGCTTGGGGCAGCAGAAACCGTTCTCCATGGAGAAGCTGTGGGCCTCCACTTTTGGTGGGGAGATAAAAACCCATTGCTTCTAAGTACAAGGGCTCCCAACTTCTGCAAAAGACATGTACCATTTTCTTTTATTAAAAAATATTAAAGAGGGAGGAAATGGTGGCGGCTGTGGCCACAGTAGTGACCGCAGCTGCAGCAGTGACAGTTGGCAGCAGCCAAACAGGACATGCATTCCTCTGATAAACCCTGGACAACAGATTTTGGATTAATAGCTGATTGGGACAAAATATGGAGACATTTCCCATCAGGACTTCCTATCTGAAATATAAGAAAGAGAGTGGAAAATGGCAGATTTAGAGGCAAGATGGCAGCATGGCACCCACCACTGCAAGAAAAGTGATATTTGGAGGGACATCCCAGAAGAGATCAGAAAGTAGACTGCTTCTTCTGCACATGCACAGGGATTAACAACAACATACTCTAAGAGAAACCAAGAAGGCGGCAGCAGTGGCAGCCAGTATTCAGGAGAGGCAGACAAATCCAATCCAATCCACCTTGAATGTTTTAAGAACTCTTCCCAAAAGTAGACTTCTCTGTCCCATGTGCTCAAGAACTCTGCACAACATATTATGCAAGAAAAAGGTTCACGGAGATGGACCAAGTTGATGATGGCAGCAGCAGCCAGTATTCAGGAGAGGCAGACAGAACCAATCCAATCTGCCTTGAATTTTTTAAGAAATCTCCCTGAAAGTAGACTGCTCCTGTTGTACATGCTCAGGAATTCTGGACAGCATACTATGTAAGAACAATGTCTGGGGTAAGTTGGAGGGAGCCTTGCCCTCATGGCGGGGCAGCTTACTGCACCGGGCATCCCAGAGGACCTTGGCGCTCATGGCCACCAAGCTCTTTTGTGCTGTGCTGGGGGTGGAGGTGTGCTTGGAGCCATGGATCCCAGTAACTGTGATGAAGTTGTGGGCCTCTGCTTTCGGTGGGGAGAAAAAATCTATTGCTGCTGTGATTTCGGCTCCCAGCTTCTGCAAATGACAAATACTGTTTTCTCCTACTAAAAAAAAGAGAAAAGAAAAGAAAAAGAAGGAAAAGTGGAACCTTTGTAGCTGTCCTACACATGGTAATAAGAACTGGAGCCTGCCATAAGGGTGAGGCTGGGTCTAGAGCCAGTGAGGCTGGGCCTAGAGCCTGGTGGGGCTGGGACCAGTACCTGCTCCACAGCAAAGGGCCAGAAGGTCCTTGCAACTGTGTGGTCAGGAGACACTAGAAGCTGCCCCTGCATCTCCTTATCTCTCAGCAGATTCCCAGATCCAAGTGACCTCTACTAAAAAAAAAAGTTGGTTGCGCATGGATCATCTTGTCAAAGTTACTCACCTTCTGGCTTTCAGGATTTCAGTAAGTGGGAATCAGTGTGGAAATTAAAATGACTTCCAAGGAAGAGAGAAACTGCAATTGATTAGATGTGGAGAAAGAGAAGCTCTAATACATTATTGGTGGGATTGCAAACCAATGCAACCACTTTGCAAAACAGTATGGAAGATCTTCAGAAGAAGAAAAATTAACTTACCATATGATCCAGCAATACCACCTCTGGATATCTACCAAAAAGAATGAAAACCAAAATACCAAACTAATGCATGAGCAACCATGTTCATAGCTGCACAATTCACCATTACCAAACTATGGAACCCGCCAAGATGTCCTTCAACAGATGAGTGGATTACAAAACTATCGGATGTGTACACAATGGAATTTCACCTTGCCATAAAGGAGGAAAAAAATGGCATTTACAGTGAAATGTCACAAAAAATAAGAAATCTGATGTTTTCCCTAATGTGTGAAAACTAGGGATAAATGGGTAACAGGAGGAACTCTAGATGAAGAAAGGATCCTATAGAGGAGCAATTAAGGTGAGCTATCTAAGGGGATGGGGGAGGGAGAGGGAAACTCTTTAAAGCACATGATGTACTCAAACATATGAATCAGGAAATCAAGCATGGGAAGGAGGGAGGGGGAAGGAAGGAGCTGGGGATTGGGTAAGGGCTTATTGGGTGATGTGTGCATGTATATCTCCACGAGTTTTTTTTTTTTATCCCATTAAGATGGATGACTACAACGCATCAATAAAAATTTATTAAAAAAAGTGAACTTTCATTTCAAGAAAAGTTTTATATCAACATTCTACAGATTTTATACCTCCCTTGCTCCTAACCTCTTGGATCAGTTAAATCACAGCATTTGACTTGAAATATCTTAAGATATATTATTGGAAAATTTTTTATTCTATGTGTCATGTCATGAGGCTAACTCTGAGGCAGAGGCTTTCACAAATGGTTTGAAAATGTGACACTACAATATTGTTCTATGGCATTATTATTTCTGTCTTACCATGCTATCTACATCACTCACATGAAAGTGAAGGGAATAATCACATGAAAGTGAAGGGAATAATACCCATGGGGTAAAGAATATCATATGGGAGGATCATGAGTGGAGAGAGTCCCACGAGGGTAGAGTAGTTGGAATCTTTTGTTGTTATATCTACCTTTGTTTTTTGACCTGAGAGGCTTGATGTTAAAAAATATGCTATCATGTGCCGGGTGTGGTGGCGCATGCTTGTAATCCCCGCGCTTGGGAGGCAGAGACAGGAGGATCGCCCAGGTTCGAAGTCAGCTGCGTTGGCTAAGAGACCCTGTTTCCAAAAATAAAAAAGTATAAAATAGGTCTGGGAGTGTAGCCCGGAGGTAGAAGGGCTTCTAGGAACCCCAGTACCACCAAAAAAAAAAAAAAATATGCTATCATCAGATTGCTCATTGCCCCTTTGGTTAAAAGAAATTTAAGAGACTTATATATGTTTATTAAGTTTGGGAAAATACATGATCATCTTTGCTTATTTAGTCACATAAAATCAAATGAATTTTTCCTGTTATCTGGACATTCAAATCTATGCTAATATTGGGTTTTGATAGAGAGTGTATTTTATATCAAATCTACCTTCAAATTAAATGCTGAAAAGGATGCCAATATTTTAAGCATTTCTTATCTTCTTTTACCCGCTCCTCATTAGTGAAAAACACATATTTCTCCAATGAAAAGCATGATGCCTGTGGGTAAGAAACAATAACTGTTTTCCATTTTAAAACCATTACTTTGACAGAAATAAAAAAAATTCATGTACTACAGAGATGATTCTACTGAAACTGGTTATCCATCAGAAAAAGAAATACAGAAAGCACTTCCACTCAGGATATATAAATTAATTAATTAATTAATTAATACTTAAGAATAAACTTATCCAAGGAGGTAAAAATACCTCTACAAAGATATTTATAAAACATTGAAGAAGACTTTAGAAGATGGAAAAATCTTTCATGTTCATGGGTAGTCAGAATGAATATCATCAAAATGGCCCTACTCCCAAAAGTGATCTACAGATTTAACACAATACCATTTAAATTACCAAGGTCATTCCTTACAGATAATGAAATTTTTTTCTTTAAATTCATTTGAAACAACAAAAAACCCCAAATCTCCAAAATTAGTTTTCAGCAACAAAAACCATGCAGGATAAATTTCAATATCTGACTTAAACTATACTACAAAGCCATAGTAATAAAAACAGCATGGCACTGGCACATAAACAGATACATAGACCAATGGAGCAGAATAGAAGATTAAAACAAATATGCACATTTATAGCCAATTGATTTTTGACAAAAAGGACAAGAACATACAGTGGGAAAAAGATAGCCTGTTCAACAAATTGTGTTGGCAAAACAGGTTAACCATCTGCAGAAAAATGGAAATAAACCTCATTTTATCACCCTGAACAAAAGTCAATTCAAGATGGATCAAAGACTTGGAAATTAGACCAGAGACCTTGCAGTTCCTTGAAAAGGGTATAGGTCCAACACTGCAGCACATAGGAACAGGTAAAAACTTTCTCGACAAGACCTTAAAGGCACAAGAAACTAAAAAGGGGATCAATATATGGGATTGAATTAAACTGAAGAGCTTCTATACAGCAAAGGAAAATATCAAAAACCTCAACCAATAGAATGAGGGATTTTTGCTGCCTACTCTTCTGATAGAGGACTAATATCTAGAATATACAGAGAACTCAAGAAACTCAGTACTAAAAAAACAAATAACCCAATTAAAAAAATGGGCAAGTGAACTAAATAGATACTTCATGAAAGAAGAAAATCAAATGACCAATAAATGCATAAAAATGCTTAACATCATTAGCAATTAGAGAGATGCAAATCAAAACTACCCTGAGATTTCACCTAACTCCAACTCGACTGGCAATCATTCAAAACACAAACAACAACAAATGCTGGTGAGGATGTGGAGAAGTGGGAACTTTAATACATTGTTGGTGGGATTACAAATTAGTACAACTACTTTGGAGTACAGTACAGATAATCCTCAGAAGAATTAATGAACTTACCATATGATCCAGCAACACCACTTCTGTGTATTTACCCAAAAGAATGGAAACCAAACTACCAAACTAATGCATAAGTATCTATGTTCATAGCTGGACAATTCACCATTGTCAAACTATGGAACCAGCCATGATGTTCATTAACAGATGAATGGATTATAAAACCATGGGATATGAACACAATAGAATTTTTCCCAGCCATAAAAAACACAATTATGTCATTTACAGGGAAATGGGTGGAACTGGAGAACATTATGCTAAATAACATTAATCAGTCACAAAAATAAGAAATTGGATGCTCTTCCTAATATGCAGAAGCTAGAAAAAAAATGGGTCATAGGAGAAACTCTAGATGAAACAGGAAATAGTATAGATGAGCAAATAAAGCAACCTAACTGAGGTAGATGAGAGTGGAAAAGAGGGGAATTCTCTAATACACATGATGTACTTACACATTCCCATGTGTTTGTCACTAAGACAAACATGGGAAAAAGGGAGGAGGGATAAAATGGGGCAGGAATTGAGGAAGGACTAATTGGGTGATGTGTGCATGTATGCCTCTACCATCTTGTACTCCATTAAGATGTAGAACAACAATGCACAAATAAATTTTTTTAATGAAATTAAACTTCAAGGTCTCAATCTGCATAATAGTCAACTCAAGATGGATCAAAAACCTAAAAATTAGACCAGAGACTTTGAAATTACTAGGGGAGAGCATAGGACCAACATTCCAATGTATATGCACAAGAAGAAACTTCCTCAGTAAGACTCACAAAGTTTAGAAAATTAAAAGTATAATAAATGGGAAGGTGTTCAATTAAAAAGTTTCTGTGCACCAAAGAAAACCATCAAGAATAAAAAGAGAGAACCTACAAAAAGGGAGATCTTTGTCAGCTTTTCCTCTGATATAAGACTAGAATATATATATATCTATATATATATTCTATATATATTCTATATATATATATAATATATATATCTAGAATATACAAGTAACTTTAAAGACTTACACACACACACACACACACACACACACACACACAAACAATCAAGAGATGGAAGTTCTTCAGGAAACTGGGAATGGGACCACCATATGACTCAGCTATACCATTCCTGGGTATCTCTCCAAAGGAATTGAAATCAAAATATTATAGTGATGCATGCATATTTATGTTTATAGGAGCATAATTCACAATAGCCAAATCATGAAAACAGCCTAGGTATCCACCAACAGATGAATTAATTACAAAATTATGGGATATACACACAATAGAACTATACTCAGCACTAAAGAACAAAATTATATCACGTATAGGAAAATGGATGGACTTGGAGAACATTATGTTAAGTGAGAGTTGTCACAGAAAGTGAAGGGTAATAATTTTTTTTCTTATATGTAGAAACTAGGGAGTAGTCAGGATACAAGAGGGACCTCGGGTATTGGAAGAGAAACTCCAGTGGAGAGATGAAGAGTTTCTAGGGAAGGGTGGTGGTAGGGGAAGGAAAAAAACACTTCCATTGATATAATGTACATATATAAATTTATCAATGCAAATCTCATTATCATGTAGGGGAAAGAGAATTAAGTGCTACCACTGGGGAACTGGGGGTTGGAGGTAGAGTGTCACCAAGTGCTGTTTGCATGTATAATCCACTCTGAACTTTATTATGATTTGAGATTACAATATACCAATAAAGCTTTATTTAAAGATTATGCTAGCCAGCCGTGGTGGTGCACGCTTGTAATCCCTGCACTTGGGAGGTGGAGACAGGAGGATCATGCTGATTCTAAGGCAGTCTTGCTGGCTTAAGAGACCCTGTTTCCAAATTTAAAAAATATAAAAAATAGGCCTGGGAGTGTAGCCCAGAGATAGAAGGGTTTCCAGGAACCCCAGTACTACCAAAAAAAAAATAAAAATAAATAAAGATTATGTTAATGGAACAAAATAGAAGATTATTGAAAGAAGGTAATGAAAGCCTAAAATGATGAAGACCCTCCATAAATATTTGCTAAATGAATAGAAAATGGGGTGAAAAAATGAGAGCATGAACTAAATCAATGAGAAGGGAGTATGCTTGTGTGCCTCTACCATCTTGTACTGTTAAGATGTATTACTACAGTGCACCAATAAAAAAATTAAAGTTATAAAAAAAGAGTGGAAGAAATACCAAAGAGATAGGCTTGATACACTGTAGGATACAAGGACTGACTGTTGAGAAAGACAGAAGAAACCCTGAATAGCCTCTAGGTTTCTGGTTAGGACCACAGGGCATTATGATATCCTCTTCTTTGTTTTACAGATAGATAATTAGAGAAGGAAAGAAAGGAAAATGATACATTCTGTTCTGTATATGCTGCTGTTGAGATAAGCTAGGAATATCTGGGTAGATGTGTTCAGTAGACTCTGCAGAAAAAATTGAAAGAGCCATCTATATTGAAAAGAAACACCTAGGGATCAACAACACAGAAATAGTCATTGAGGCCAATTATAGAAAAAGAAACAGCTGAGGGATAGTTAGAGGAGGTAGAAAGAAAGCAAAAAAAAAAAAAAAAACCCACCAATTTTAAGGAGCAATCAGAGAATGGGAAGCCAACAAAAGCTGCATTATGTTCTTTAAAGAGAAGAGACATTTCATATTTAATTTCTAAAACCTAAAATACTGAAAATAGTATATATCATACTAATACGTACTTGCTGCCCAGGTTAATATATATCTTTCCATTATAATCTGTACTTTGATATGCACATTATTTTTCTACATATTTGGTGGATGCACATGTTTATAACTTAGCAAAGTTATCCACTTTGTGCATTATTTATAATTATTACCCTTACATAATTGTGGCCTGAGAAATATTGGCCTTGCATGCTTGAATTTTAGGAACATTGGTCTAAACAGTAGGTGCAAATAACTTGTGACAGCATGCACACAATACTAACTAATGCTCACAGACCTTTTTCTGCTTTTATAAGTCACCAGGAAGCCAAAGTATCTCGACAACAACTCGGCTACATATTGAAATACTCCTGCAGAGAATAGAAATATATATATATATATATATATATATATATATATATATATATATACTTTTCATCTTTAAGATTATTTAGCATTATACACTACCTATAAGTTAATTTGTAGTTGAAGTAATAACATTTCTACATTTATATTTTGCATTAATGTGAATGTACAGAAAAATAATTTTACATTGTCAATATTATTTCTAGCTATAAACTGTTCTGGCTCATATGTGCTACCTACAGAGGTGATTTCAGGGGCACTTAGAAAGTCCTCTGTCCCCTCTAATATAATCCTCACAAGCTCTCCGACTCTTCTAAATTTTTTTCTTGTGTAAGATTATTAGGTATAAGGCTCACAATCTAAACATCATTATAGAGTGTGCATAGTGACTTAATTTTTAAATAATAAGTTATGTGCAAGTGTAAAATTTGAAAAATAGTTTAACTTTACACTTAAGCACTGTTTTTAGAGAAAATAGTTAGCTCTTAATAGTACATCCTTGTCCATTATACAGGAAAATATATTCATATATTCATTTGATCAACTGTTGGAACTTTTTGCAATTGATTCTGTAAATATGTCCTCCTACCCATGCAAAAAGCAGGTCCTGGCCATAACTTGGAAACTTTTTGAGGTGAGAGGCAGTGTCTTTATCACTTTATATCCAGCTAAGAGAAATTTGCATAGAGAAGAAAAAGAGAAGCTGAAGATTACATCTCTATCATAAGAGGTTTTTTTTTTTTTTTTTTCCTTTTTTGGTGGTACTGGGGATGGAACCCTTTTTGGGCTACACTCCTAGACCTATTTTATGTTTTTTTATTTGGAAAAAGGGTCTCTTAGGCCAGCGAGGCTGGCTTCGAACCTACATGATCCTCCTGTCTCCGCCTCCCAAGCGGGGATTACAAGCGTGCGTCACCACGCCCGGCCAGAAGGGGTATTTTTAAGAATAAAAAATTGGTAAAGATAAATAGATCAGGGACCACCCAAAATAATGGCCCATACAAATACTTGATAATGTGAAACACAATGATGAAGGGAAACAAATTGGAAGTGCCTTCCATTTGAAATTTGTTTAGGGTTCTTCATTGGGGAAAGTACTTTACCACATCCACAGAACAATGAAGGCAGAAGCTTCAAGAACCCCTTAACTGATATTAGGTTTATGAGCACTCTTTTAAGACTACATGGCTATTCTTTGGAGTCCTGACTTTAGAGGAAATTGACAGAACTCAAAGTACATTTGACATTTTTATTACTGAGGAAATTCATTAATCATTATGGCAATTAGTTTACTCTTTTACAAACTAATGTCAAAATGCCAACTGAAGGAGGTTTATGAACCCAAGTGATTCTAGTTATCATTGTGAGGTTGGTTTTTCTCTTTTCTTTTTTGTGGTACTGGGGATGGAACCTAGGGGCTTTCTGCCTCCAGACTATACTCCCAGACTTATTTTTTAATATTTTATTTAGAAACAGTCTCACTAAGCTGCTAAAAGCCTCACTAAGTAGCAGAAGCTGGCTTCAAACCTGTGTGATTCTCCTGTCTCAGCCTCCTAAATACTGGTATTACAAGCATGCACCACCATGCCCAGAGTAAGTTTGCTTTTTCACAAAATAAAGTATGTTTGGTTTAAGTAAAAACTATTTTACTCTTCAAAAGTAGAAAACAATGTTTGAACAAGACCAGGTTTCTGCACCATCAAAAAGGGACCATATACAACAAAATTCCACAAAAATATTTCCAAACTACTATCACTTTTAGTGTAGTAGCCATGAATAACATAAGAGTCCACTTTCCAAATGAAGACTAAGTCATATCAGTAACTATTAAGCCAAATATATAAAGTAATATCTCATGTATATAAAGTGAAGCTCAATTACTTAAAGTAGCACTTTAAACATGAATGCGATTTTACATATCATGATATAGGAATTTATCTTTCTGAAGTTTTAAACACCATGAGAAAACTACTCTTGGAGTCACTGGTAGTTGGTAATATTGTTTACTATATACAGAAATGCATTGAGGGGGCAGCTGGTAATATTGCATATAAATATGCAATGGAGATATAAAATACTTTTCTTATACTAATTTAACATTTTATAAGCAAAATATAAGGATATAGTTATATAAATTTTAAATTGACATGCTGGTAACAAATAGTAAATAGAGCATTTTTCCTCTGTCATAAAGTTATGTTTAAACATTAATAAATGCAAAAAAAATTTCTCTGGTCTGATTTCCAAGTCTTTGATCCATTTGGAATTGACTCTTGAGCAAGGTGAAAAGTGGGGTTTATGTCTACTTTTCTGCGTATAGTTAACCAGTTTTGCCAACACTATTTGTTGAACAGGCTATCTTTTTTCCATTGTATGTTTTGGCCTCTTTGTAAAAAATCAATTGGCTGTTAAGTGTGCGGATTTGTTTCAGTCTTCTATTCTGCTCCATTGGTCTATGTGTCTGTTTTTGTGCAAGTACCATGCTGTTTTTATTACTATGACTTTGTAGTATATTTTAAAGTCAGGCTTTGTAGTATAGTTTAAAGTCAGTAATTGTGATGCCTCCTGCATGATTTTTGTTGCTGAGAACTACTTTGACTATTTTGGGTATTTTGTTGTTCCAAATGAATTTAAGGACTGATTTTTCTATGTCTGTGAGGAATGACCTTGGTAATTAAATGGGTATTGCACTGAATCCATAGATCACTTTTGCAAGAATGACCATTTTGATGATATTTATTCTGCCTATTCAAGAACAAAAAAGATCTTTTCGTTTTCTAAGGTGTTCCTTGATTTTTTTTTTCAATGTTTTAAAATTTTTGTAAAGGTTTTTTTTACCTTTTGGTTTGGTTTATTCTTAAGTATTTTCTTTGTGTGTGGGATATCCTGAGTGGGTGTTTCTGGATTTCTTTTTCAGTGGATTTATGGTTCACATACAGGAAAGCTTCTAATTTTGCTAAGTAGAGTATCATGTTATCTGCAAATAGTGATAGTTATAGTTTTTATTTTCCTATTTGTGCCCCCCTGACTTCTTTTTTTTGCCTTACTGCCAACTTTTCCTCCAATAGAGGACTAATATTTGGAATATACAGAGACTTAAGAAACTCAGCACTAAGAAAACAAATAATCTAATAAAAAAATGAGATTGTGAACTAAATAGATACTTTGTGAAAGAAGAAATTCAAATGGCCAATAAATGCATGAAAAATGCTTAACATCATTAGTAATCAGAGAGATGCAAATCAAAACTGCCCTGAGATTTCACCAAACTCCAATCATTTGGCAATCATCAAAACACAAACAACAACAAATGCTGGCGAGGATGTGAAGAAATGACAGCTGTAATACATTGTTGGTAGAATTGCAAATTAATGCAACCACTTTGGAAAACAGTATGGAGGATCCTCAGAAGAATGGGAATGAACCCACTATATGATCCAGCAATGCCACTTCTGGGTATCTACACAAAAGAATGGAAATCAAACTACCAAATAAATGCACACGTATCTATGTCCATAGCTGCACAATTCACAATTGCGAAACTATGGAACCAGCCAAGATGCCCATCAAGAGATGAATTGATTGCAAAACTATGGGATATGCACACAATGGAATTTTTACTCAACCATAAAGTAAAACAAAGTTATGTCATTTACAAGGAAATGGATAGAACTAGAGAACATTATTCTTCCAATAGAGGACTAATGAGTTAATGAGATTATGTTAAATGAGATTAATCAGTCACAAAAAGCAAGCAATCATATGCTCTCTCTAATATGCAGAAACTAGGGAGAAAAAGGGCATTGGAGAAACTCTGGACTAGAAAGGAGAAACCATAGATGAGGAGATAAGGCGACCTAACTGAAGGGAATAGGAAGGGGATGATGGGAATTCCCTAATGTCATGATATACATTCACAAGCATATCAAAGTCAATCACTAATACAAATATGAGAAGGAGGTAGGAAGGAGGAAATGGAGTGGGAATTGGGAAAAGGCTAATTGAGTACTATGGGCATGTATGCATCTATGACCTTGTACTCCATTAAGATGTATGACTACAATGCAGCAATAAATATTTTTAAAAAACATTTAAATTGTATAAATTTTAATAATTGTCTCTAAAGACTATGTTTTCTATCATTTATTTAGGGACTAACACAAACTAAAACTTCATTTGGTCTAAAGCTCTCTGTGAATTGTCCTTCCTGGTGTTCATTTGAAAGCCATGGAATAAAGATTAAATATATGATAAAATCCAGCATTATTAGCCCATACCAATTTCTTAACATTTTAAATTGTGTATCATATGCATGTAGAGATTGGTACATTTATAGAGTTAAACAAATTTTTAAAAACTTGTGCAACTAAACACAGATCATATAAATAGAAAATTATGGGGACTATCAAAACCTCCTTGGTTGTCATAGTCACTATGCTCCAAATCTAAAGGGTAAGCTTTGTTTGGATTTCTAATAACATTATTTGATTTATTTTTATACCTTATATAACTAGAATTCTATACTATGTATTATTTTGCTTTTATTTTCTCTTACTTAACATTATATTTGTAAACATTATTCATATCACTACATTTAATTGTAGGCCATTCATCTTCATTTTTAAGTAGTATCACTTGTTCAGGTATTTTTCATCTTTTCTATTAACCGATGATATCTATTGTTGTTTTCAGTTTGCAGTCATTGTACATAACACTACCATGAACATTATAACATACACCTTCTGGTGAACATGTGTATGCATTTATTTGGTCCATATTTAGGAGAGAAATTCTAGGTCACAGAATATGTTTTCAGTTTTGGTATAACAATTACTGCTAAACAATTTCCCCAAGGTGTTGTATTGTCCCTTCGTTCTTAACCTGCTGCTTAATTTTGTTTTCTACAGGCAGTTTCCAATCTACCACCTTTCTGGTTGAACCCAAAATTTTAGGCAAATTTCCAATTATTTCAGACCAAAGTAAGGTCCTTCAGAATAAATAATCTACTTAATCTATTTTGTGTACTCCCAAGAGAGTGATTCTTGCCTCCTTATTTTGATTGTTTCTTGTCCAAACAAATAGAATGATGTCTAGGAAAATGATGAGCAAAGCTACTGCTATTCTTAATACACAGTATATCTTCCCAGTACTTTTCACAGGAATTTCAGACATTGTTATCCACACAATACCTGTGAACAAGCTGAGTAAGGGGTTAGTGACTGACCAGGATGGAACAGATACTGAGGGGAAGGGCAGGCTTTCAATCTAGGTCTTTTCTGACTTTCAATCTTATTATCTCTTACTGGTCCACATACCTCTTGTAGTACTGTGCCAACCTGTACCTTCTTTGTATACTTCATGACTTAATACTGTCCCCTCCACACCTGCAGGAGTTAGTTCTGAAACTCTTTGTAGGTTGACTTAGCCATGATCATTTATAATGATTATTTTCTGATAGATTATTTTCCACTGGTTTCTATAATTACACATGCAACAAGAACAATTTTTCCATATTAAAACAAGTTAGGGGTGTGTTACTCTAGATGCAGATACAGAGACAATGCTGTTCCATTTATTTTTCAAGTATTACAAGCAAATTACAAGATAACCATTATCTTCAACACCTTTTCCTCTAGTTTGAATGTATGAGCAAAGATAGTTGCTATCTGTGACCAAGACTAATGTGTTGTTTTCTCTTTTCTAATACATTAGAGTTGCAAACCTTGACTCATTAGCTACAAATATCCTTGCAGGCTGCCATTTTATATCTTCTCTTGTATTTGCATTGTTTTTCTCAAAATGTACCATCTCACTTATACGTGCCATATCCCAAACTGCTGTGTGCTTTAAATGATTCTATTGTACTTCAGTTGCACTTCATCTCATCATACAGCTTCTGCCAAAATGTCCATTGTCTGCACACATCAAACTTACTGGAGTTTGTTGAAGCAAATAACTTTAGTAGATTCCAATGTCAAAATTTTGGCTTCATTCCATAACCTCTAAGCTAGAGATCCTCTCTTGCTACTTAGTGCTAATTATGACTTTAAATGATGTTGGTGAGATGTTCAAAGAATTAGATATGACTAAAATAAAAAGCCCAAATTACTCATGGACATAAAAAAAATTACATAGTATCTTCATTCTATTCACCTTTACTTTGGTCTAAAATAATTTACTTTTTCATCTTTATCATAATTAAGAAATTATGTTGATGGTCATATTTTCTTGAAGTATGAAATAATTCAACTATGCTGTCATTCATCTACTAGAACAAATCTTTGCCCTTGAAAAGGTATTATTTGAGTGCTAGAGTGTTCTGTCTTTGGTCCCATGCAAGTCACCATTGTCAGCAGTGAGAGGGATGCTTATTACATTTTCAGAATCCTGGGAAGTGTAGTCAATTCAGCATTTTTAAATTATTCCATTAGGCTGGACTACTTCACCCTAAATGATGAAATAAAAATTAATATAGAAATAGAAAAGTTATGGATGTAAACATAAATAATTAATTGTTGATTTTTTGGGGATGTAACTCGGGCATTCTACTTCCAAGTTACATCCTCAGCCCTATTTTTTAATTCTTTATTTTGAAACAGGGTCTCACTGAGTTGCAAAAAATCTCACTGAGTAGTAGCTGAGGTTTGTACATGTTTTGGATGTGGGTGTTCCTCTGAAAGAAATTTGAAGGACTTGGCTAACTTGTAATTGACTATAAACGTATAATATGAAACAAGAACAGTTCCTTCCAATTTCATTTTTTGTTATACAGTATTATTATTTATCTGGCAATTTACTTGGTAATTTTACATGTTATCTGCAGAAGATAAATAGAAGTAGTTCAATTAGTAAAACCTAAATTTTGCCTAAAACTAACAGCATAATGTATAGAAGCAATTAAATTAATTATTTATTTAGGGTGTTAGACTAATACTTTCCAAGGATATTACTTTCTGGACATTTAAAAGAATATTAGAATAAAATAAAAACTTATACATATTTCCTAATGTTTTCTTTGATATTATCCCCTTAAATTCTATTTGTTCCAGCCACAATTTTAGCAGTCTTAGTCAATTTATATTAGCATATTCTAACATTTAATTTGCCCGTGGTTTCTGTTGCTGAACAAGTGTTCTCAACATTTTATACCTCATTAATAGGTTGCTACAAATATGTTCAAGATAATTTTTTCCTCAAATTTTTTTTGTCTTTTTAATGCAAAAGAGTATTTGGCCAAATGTTTGATTGAAACTCCAGGTTTATGGACTAAAAAGAATATAGGAGATGAATGCAACCTAGAAATGTTATTGATAGCCATTTTCATCATCTGCTTCATTTATAAATGTGGCCCTCATCTCTGTCATACCTTAAAGTGTGAGTAAGACTGCAATTCTGAGTGTGAACTTGAGTTCATGTCAAAACACTTTCTGGAGCAGTTATAAGTCAGTTTACCCATGACAGACTGGAGAGACTCACTGAGGTGTAGCTAGGACCACCCTTGATGAGGACTGCTATAGAACTTCTATATATAGAAGTATCCTTGGTCATAGCTAATACATAGTGAGTCATCTGCTGTGAGGCAAGGCCAGTGCTGGGCCCTCCGAGGCCAGGATAAGAGCCTGCTGAGGGGTTAGGCCAGTGCCGGGGCCAATGGCTGGCATCGGAGCCTGCCGTGAGGCAAGGCAGGTGCTGGGGGCTCCAAGGCCGAGATTGGAGCCTGCGGAGGGGTTAGGCCGGTGCTGGGGCCAGCAAGGCCATCATCGGAGCCTGCCATGAGGCAAGGCTGCTACTGGGGCCTCCGAGGCTGGGATCAGAGCCTGCCAAGGGGTTAGGCCCATGCCGGGGCCAGTGGCCAGCATCGGAGCCTGCCAGGAGGCAAGGCCAGTGCATGGGCCTCCAAGGCCGGGATAAAAGCCTGCTGAGGGGTTAGGCTGGTGCCGGGACCAATGGCCGGCATCGGAGCCTGCCCTGAGGTAAGGCCGCTACTGAGGCCTCTGAGGCCGTGACTGGAGCCTGCCGAGAGGTTAGACCGGTGCTGGGGCCAGCAAGGCCGGCATCGGAGCCTGCCATGAGGCAAGGCCGGTGCTGGGGCCTCCAAGGCCAGGATAACAGCCTGCCGAGGGGTTAGGCCAATGCCGGGGCCAATGGCCGGCATTGGAGCCTGCGGTGAGGCAAAGCCAGTGTGGGGCCTCTGAGGCCGGGATCAGAGCCTGCCAAGGGGTTAAGCCGGTGCTGGGGCCAATGGCCAGCATCGGAGCCTTCCATGAGGCAAGGATGCTATTGAGGCCTCCGAGGCCAGATCAGAGCCTGCTGAGGGGTTAGGCCAGTGCTGGGGTCAGAAAGGCTGGTATTGAAGCCAGCCATGAGGCTAGGTCGGTGTTGGGGCCTCTGAGGCCGGGATTGGAGCCTGCCGAGGGGTTAGGCCAGTGCTGGGGCCAATGGCTGGCATCGGAGCCTTCCATGAGGCAAGGCCACTACTGGGGCCTCCGAGGCCGGTATTGGAGCCAGCTGAGGGGTTAGGCTGGTGTCGGGGCCAGCGAGACCAGAATTGGGGCCTCCTATGAGGCAAGGCCGCTGCTTGAGCCAGCGAGGTCTGGATCAGTCCACCGGGTAGCCAGGCCACTACTGGGGTCATCAAGAGTGGGATCGGTACTTGCAACGCGGCATGCACAGAGAAATATATATAAAAAGTATACAATTTTAGCATGAACAACTTAGTATTCAGGAAGTATTTAAGGCATGTTCGATACTCCAAGGAAATTAAATTTTTGTATGTACTTTATGAACAGTATGTGATGGCCCTTAGGGTCCAGTAATTCTGAACCATTTTTGGATAATTTCTAAGAAATTTTGAAAAGCAATCAAAATTATTAAATTGATTTTTTCACTGCAACATGCAGGTCTGGATCAGTCCACCGGGTAGCCTGGCCATTACTGGGGCCGTCAAGAGTGGGATCGGTACCTGCAATTCGGCATGCACAGAGAAATAGCACAGAAAATAAAAACCAGATGCTTCCCCTAATCAGCAATAACTAGGAGGAAAGGGGCAACAGGAAGAGGTCAAGTTATAGAAAGGGCCCTATAGAGAAGCAATTAAGGTGACCAATCAGAGGGTATGGAATAGGGGAGGATGGAACCTCTTTAAAACTCAGAAGGTTTGTAAACAAATGTATCAAAGTTAATCACCAAACAAGCATGGGATTGAGGGAAGAGGAGGGAATGGAATGGGGGCTGGATGAGGGCTAATTGGATGATGTGTGCTTGTATAGCCTCTCAAAAAATAAATAAATAAATAAATAAATAAATAAATAAATGCCAGTAGCCTTAACTTTTTCCTAACTAATTATATATTTGAATATCCTAGGACCAAAGCCTCTTAGGGATGGAGAAAACATTAAACTTTATGTAGCTCAGTTATACTTAAATGACTAAATCTACAACTTTTCTTCTAAGTATTTGTTTCCTGAAATAACACTTTAGTGAATGAGAATACATTCTGAGGGTGGGTGTATTTTTTCTTTGGAGAGTCTGTCCAATCAGAAAGTCTTATTAATGAACAAAATTTCTCTGAATAAAATGGCAGCCATAAAGTCAAGAGTTGTTTGTCTTTCCTATTCTTCATGTGACTGTACATTGCCACCTTGACTTCTCCATCTTACCTGTAGAGTACTTCCTTTTCCATTTCTTTCTAGTATCTTCAGGTCTTTCAATGAATTATTTCTTTGAATTTTGCTCCCATCTTGTTGCTTCTCTCTGATCATGCTATTTGGTAAAATTGTTTTAAGTGTGAAATTTGTATCTGATCACATTTGTTTAGGAGTGTTTTATTGAGAACAAAGGGAAGAGAACCACCGTTCTACTGATTCTATTAATAGAGCCTGATACACTATTAGACTTTTTGTTAGGCATATTTATTGCTTCCATACATTAAGCTTACTACTTGCTAAAACAAGGGGAGGCACAGTGAACTAAATTGACCAAATTAAAGTATGTGTATGTATGAATATGACACAATGAATCCTATTATTACATATAATTAATGTGTACCAATAAAATTAACTTTAAAAACCTTGCTCTTTACAAATCTGAAGTCATAGCTTTTCTCTTTTACTTGTAACATGTTCAAACAAAATTCTCCACAAATTGCTATTTCATAAGTAATTTGTGACTTTCATATAATCTTTTTCTTAGTATTATGTAGTTACTCTTAAAAGTTATTATGTCCTTTAAAGTTGGATGTATGACCCCGTGCTTGGGAGGCTGAGACAGGAGGATCACACAGGTTCAAAGCCAGCCTCAGCTACTTAGTGAGGCTCTCATCAAGTTAGCGAGACCCTGTTCCCAAATAAAATATAAAATAGGTCTGGGAGTATAGCCCAGAGGTAGAAGGCCTCTGAGTTCCATCCTCAGTACCACAAAAAAATTGGATGTATGAAAAATTAATTTTGCATTTGTTTTTTTTTTAATTTTCTATTACTCAGAGTTTTATTCTCTGTGGAAGGTTAGAAACTTCTGAAGAAAAGTCAAAAGGAGATGATTGAAACAAATAAAAACACCATTTGAAAGAGTATGCTTAGTAAGGCATGTATGCCCATTTAGGCTAAAATTATAGCTTCTTTGACATTTTCATCAAATACAAGTTTGAGTAACTGTGGCTTCTTTTCTTTTCTGTAGCTCACTTCAAGGCTCAAGAAAAAAATAGCCCTAAAAATAGTTACTCCTATAAAGTAAACACAACTTTTGAAATTTTAGTACTAGTTCTCTTTCATTTTGAATCCAAACTGCCTAAACATATGTGATGTTATTTATTTATTTGCTCTTTTAATCATTCAAAGTCTTATATTCAAACTCTATTAGTTTTCCTTTTTATGTGTGCTATTAATTTTTATGGCCTCAAACTAAGTATAATTCTATGTATTTGTCAGGGTTCACTAGAGTAATAGAACTCATAGGACACATGCATGATAACAAAAGATTAATCAAATATGCTCACAGTCCAAAGCAGTGTACTTCCAATTTGCTGACTGCACTTGGAGAGCTGGAGAAACCAGCAGCTGGTCAAGTAGTCCAAGACCTGGAGCCTCAGAATCAGAGTGAATACTAATTGAGTTCCAGTCCAAGACAGAAAGGCCAGGAAAGTTTCCAGAAAAACAATGGAGAAGATCCAGTTCAAAGAACTGAAGGCCAATATCTCAGATGAGAGCAAACACTCTTCAGGAAGAACTTCGTATGCCTTCACATGGCTTTCTCCTTCTTTTATTCAAGATTTGCACCTATCAGAACCATACTGCCTACATTCAGGGCAGAACTTCAATCTTCCATTACATAAACCAATCATCTCATCAACACACTCAAAGTCACATAGTCTTAGATGTTTAAGTGGGTGGCTTAAACAACAAAACTTTATATCCAGTCGAGCTGATAATCCTAAACCATCATATTCTGTCATGTTCTTTTATGTAAACTTTGTCTTAATATGTATAAAAATAAATATAATTTTTAAAGTCAATGGGACAATCCTGTGAAAAGAATCACTTTTGGTGATTTCATCCCCACAGTATTTTAATTTCTCAGGTAGTTTTCATATCTGAACTTATCTATTTTGTCTCAAAAACTCCATTAAATAAAAGGACAATTTTGATCATGTACTCTCGCTTTCCTCACTGGAATCAATAACCAATAAGCACTAAAAACAGAGCGCATATCAATCATTACTGAGAATGCCAGATGTGAAAGAAGACTGGAAAGAGCATATACTTATGGAGACAAAGTTAAAAACCATAAATTATAGCCAAAATATGAGTTTTCTATTATATGCAATGTATGTACATCATTCTTTAAGGTCACATTTAAGTTCTAAAGAGCAGTGTTAATCCTGAAGTAACAAATCACAGAAGAGAAACATATTCAATACTTTTATTTGAGTATAAGCACTCTACTTCTATTTTAAATCCCTTGGGCTATAAAAGACATGCAAGGAAAACACAAGTTATTAATTACAGAACACATATATAAGACAATAGCTTCAACTTAGGCATACTTTGAGATGATAGTTGATGATTTTGTCCTCTTTGTGGATATTAATTCTTGTTACAAAGATGTGGTTTATGTTGGCATTTGTGGCATCGGTGTTGGTTCTTATTACTTTGCCTAGAAATTTGTAATAGATGCTGATAAATAAAGAGTCCTGTTGCAAAAAGTACTATATAGTTTTTGATCATCACTAATGCAGTAGGAAATGTGAGAAAAAAAACTGAAAGACATCAAACATTAGACATAGATAGTTTAAATATTTTGAGGATCTTCTTAAGGTGGGATTCAGTTCATTAAAATCCAGAATTAGAGACAATCCACATAGTAGATGCTCACTAATCATGTTCATTTTATTTTCCTGGTCATATGGTGAGATTGGATTAGGCAGATAGGGCTGCCATACCACAGAGTGCATGGCTTAAACAACAAAACTTTATTTCCTAACCATGCTAGAGGCTGGAAACCCAAGACTAAGGTGTCAACAGGCTTGATTTTTTTGGAGGTTTTTCTCTGCTTGATAGGCAGGTGCTTTCCTGCTGTGTCCTCTTTGTGTGCACACTTCTGCTGTCCTATTGGGTTCAGACCTGATCCTTATGATATCTTTCAACCTCAAACACCTCTTTAAAGGCCCAGTCCCAAACACAATCACATTAAAAGTCAAGGCCTCAACCTGAAGGTTGATACCTAGGCCTCAACCTGGTAACCCTTTTATACATAAAGGGATAAAATTCAATCTATAAAAAAATGTGAAAATTTGAATCACAGTTAATAGCATGATTTTCTGATTTTCTTAATTTCATATTACTCTCCTTTGTTTAATTTTGCATTAATATATGTTTCAGTCACCATTCTTACTCCTGTGACTGAAAAGACCTTATGAACACAACTTAGAGGAAAGAAGATTTACTTTCTCATAGTTCTGGAGGTTTCAGCCCATTTTAGGCTGGGTCATGTATGCAGAACTCAGGGCACTGTGGCAGAAAACTGAGAAAGAAGGAAATAACTTGTTATCAGCTCATGGTGGCAAGGGAGAGAGAAGAGCCAGAAGCTTCAGCAACCTGCCCCAGAAAACAAATTCCAGCCTCACCGCCCCCAGAAGCCCCTTCCCAGCAACCATATCTGGCCTCCAGCATGGCTGCCTTAACTATCATATGAGCATTGTGAGCCATTTCAACTTGAAGCCATAACAATAAGTAAGCATTTCTATTTTTTTCTTCTTTTTTTCTGTGCTAGTATTGAATTCAGGGGCATTCTTCTCTGACTCTTTTCAACAATTTATTTTGAAATAGTATCTCACTAAGTTGCTGAGATTCTTGCTAATTTAAATGAGGTTGGGTTTAAGCCTTCAGTCCTCCTTTCTCAGCATAATTTTAAAATACTTATATTTATATAAATATTTTTATCCTATACTTAATATTTGGAGTTCTTAAATGGGTTGTAGTGTTTCTCCATTTCTTTCTTTTTTCCTAGTAGAAACTGGATTTTGATGATTTGTGAAGACATTCCTAAATATATATGCTCTACTATGCTATTCTGTTGACGGTTTTAGATAATTTCTATCAAGCCTTGAGTTCATCTACAATAACTTCCAATTTGTGCTTATTTGTTTTTGTTTGGGAACAATTATAAAGAAATTCTTACCTGTCTCTTCTTTTTGCTGTGTAGATTGAGTCTTTTTGAAGTGGCAATGTCCTGATGTTGAGGAGATAGCAAAGGGGATTCAAGAAAGCTGATTCAATCTCACATTTTTTTCCATTAAAATTTCCATCAATGACAAGAAAATGGATCATAACTCAATCACACAATCACACAAATTTTATAAAAATGTATGCAATCTATGAAATACTTTAATCTTCATGTAAAAATGCATTTTATATCCAACATTTGGCAGGCATGTAACATATAGAATATGTCTAGCCCTGATAATCCATTGTAGCCCAAACCTTCAAAGTCATTATGTATCTTTATAATATGCATATTGTGATTTTATTTATTTATTTTTTGCAGTACTGGGGATAGAACCCAGGGGCATTCTACCCCCGAGGTACATGCCTTGCCCTATTTTTTATTCTTTATTTTGAAGCTGTCTGTGAACCGCTATCCTCTAGTCGCAGCTTCCTGAATGCTGGGATTATGAGTGTGTGCCACCACGCCTGGCTTGCATATTGTGATTTATCTTTCAATTTATCTAGTACTTTCTGACATAAACATAAATGGTTTATGGCTAAAACGCATTATGAAAAACAAGGAGGAATCAGAATTTTAGCTGGGTAGTTTATCTGTAGATAATTGGAAATTATAGGTATTGCTTAAAAACACTACATTATGCCTAATTTTTGTTGTGGTAACAATAAGAAAGAAACTAAATAAACAGAATAAGGGCCTGAGTAATATAGAAATGTACTTTACTCATATGTACAAAAGATCAATTCAAAATTTTGGTGATATGTGGTTTTCTCTTAACTTGATGTGGTTTTTCATCGTTCAGTGATTTAAGATTAAAGGGTAGATTATTTGTTTCTACATACTCAATTTTATATAAAATGATGAATGCACAAATTACCAATCTATTAGCTGTGCTCTTCAAATTCACCACTCTTACCTGCTATTACTGTTTGTATCTTAAATGTTTTTCCATGGGTAAAAGGCTGGGTCCTCAGCTCATAATGCTATTGGGAGGTGGCAGAACCTTTAAGAGGTGGGGCTTAATGGGAGGACACCAGGTCATTGGAGGCTGGCCCTTAAAGGGAATGTGAGACATTGGCATCTTTTGCTTCCTGGCTGAGGCATAGCACCTCTCTCAGATGTTGTAGCAAACTGTCTCCAATGCCTGCAGTACTCAGATTCTCCAATGCAAGTCTCCAGTAATGCACAGCACCTCATGGCACCCAGTGGTTGATAGCTAGCCCCCATTTAATATAGCATAGATGGATTTTTCAATGCAGTAACTCTGTTGAGACCCATCTACATTATCAACTTTTCTTGCTGCATTGGAGGATGAATTTCTGGCATCTTCCAGGTGGCAATTTTTCAGCAAGCATCACTGGATGGGCACCACAGAAATTAGCCTGCCATTCAGTGTGCCATGTCCTCTCCAAAAAGTTCAGGACATCAGCTCTTTGAGGTGAGAACAGCTCACCCAATGCCTTTTCTTAACCCCAGAGGAAGAAGTTGCTCCTTATCTGTATTCTTATAATCTGTAGAATTTGCTTTACTTACTAGTTATTTTTCTAAATCTCCATCATAGTTAATAATTATTGCATTAAACTTTCCTTTGTTCAAATAACTTTTTTCCTTTCTTGATTGGTACCTACAATCATAGAGTAGATCAAGAAGAAAATAGTCACAATAAAACCTTCTAGCTTTCATATATAAGAAAAAATATATCTACTTGTTTTTTGAGACTGGCTGTCCTCATGTACTATAATATTCTTGAGTTATACTCATTTTTCTGAAAATGGTGTAATTTTGTTCTTTGTTATGGCTGAGTAAAATTCCATTGTGTGCATTTACCAAAGTTTTGTGATCCATTTATGTGTTGCCAGACAACTAGGCTGGTTCTATAATTTGACCCTTGTAAAATGTGCTTCTATAAACATGAATATGCAAGTATAACTATAATATATTGATTTCATTTCTTTTAAGAATATTTCCAAGGGTGCTATCACTAGGTCATATGGTTACACTCCAAATCTTCCCCACTGATCTCCATAGAGGCTGTACTAGTTTGCAGTCTCACCGGCAGTGTAATAAATAGGGTTTCTATTTCCCCAAATAAGGGGAACACCAGAAAGATGAGCAAAGAGTCCAAAGGAAGTACTGATGGGAATTAGGAAAGGGAGAAAAGAGGACAAAGTCATAAATAATGTAACAGTTGAAATAGTGCTATGAATGTATACAAAATTGCCAATTCAAATCTTAAAGACATGCACAGGAAGAGTGAGAGACAGAAAAGAGCCCAATGGGGAGGGCACCAAGCTGTCTGTATGCATGCATTTTTCTTACACTCCATACCCCAATATGATGTAAAATTACAAAGCACTTGAAGGGGGACAAGTTTTTAAAGAGAGGAGGCAATTGGCTGTAACTAGTATAAGACATTTATCAGATGGCACTGGGCAGGAAGAGAAAAGGACAACTTCACTGTCAAACAAAGAATTACCTTGGTTAATTCACCTAGGAAGATGCTACTGTCTCTTACTCTTTGGCCTTTATGTCTCCTGGTAATAGGTGTTGGCACTGTCCTGATCTGTTCTCTAATCTGTTTGACAATGAAGAATTCACAGATCACCTCCAGTCTTTAGTGTAATATGACTATAAACCACTTCCTGCTGGTAGATATTGGAGGCCTGAGGGTCACTCTAGACTTTGAAAAATGGCTTTATTTTCAGATTAGATACCTGAGCAACTCCACCATGTGTGTCCTTAACCTCATGGCTCAGGGTGTCTGCAACTGTTTCAAATGATGAATACAATGAGAGTGAGGGTAGGCAAATGTGCAATTGTATTCTCTTAAAGAATATACCTAAAGCTTTCACAAGGTACATCTCATATTGTCATTTTTATCACATTTATTCTCAACACTTTTGCCCAAACAGTCACAATGTTACAACTAATTGTAAAGAAGACTGAAAAATGCAGTTTAATTCAGAGTGGCCATATATCCAGGTAAAATTCTACAAATATTGAAGAAAATAGGAAATGGGTTACGGAAGGGAAACTAGCAGATTCTGCCACATCTGGGTCCTGTAATTCATACACATGTACCAACATAAGAATATTACATGCTTATTAAACATTATAAATTATAAATTAACATGTTTTTTTTCAAACACACAAAATCACTCTGTTTCAAAAATGAGGCCAGTTAGCCAGGCATGGTGGCACACGCTTGTAATCCCAGCATTTGGGAGGCTGAGACCAGAGAGTCGCAGTTCGCAGACAGCCTCAGCTACTTAGTGAGGCTCTCTGCAACTCAGTGAGACCTGGTTTCAAAATAAAGAATAAAAAATAGGGCAGGGTTTGTAGCTCAGAGGTCAAATGCCCCTGGGTTCCATCCCCAGGCCCAAAAAAAGAAAAAAAAAAAAGAGGCCAGTTAAAACTTACTAAGCACAGGAAAGAAATACTTGAGGAAATAACGATAACCTCTAGAAGCAAACGCTTCCATTTTTAAAATTCAGAAGTAGATTCACAATGCCTGTTTTATGAGCCCATTCTTTTAGACTATAACAATACTTAGTCACATAGAGCATCATGAATGTTATCAGGTAGATAGATAATTAGATGATAAATAGATTTTCTTTAAGTTAGAAATAAATAAGAATACAGAGGATGTAATTCACTTGTTCATCCACGGTCATTTTACTGAAATACTGAAAATCTCTTGTTCTCTAGTTTAGAATCATTAACATCTGTGGTATAGGTCATATAAGCAACATAGAAAATCTAAGATGAATCACTTCAAGATTTTAACGGGTATTAAAGCTGATATAACTGAGTTTCACAGTAACATGTAACACTATGACAATGTGTATTTTTAAAAGCATCTTTTGTAAAAAGCCTAAAAGCAATTTACATTTGAAACATTAAAAGCTCAAAAGAAAAAAAAAACTTTGAAATATGTAGCAGTGGGAAGCATAGATCAATTTAGGAGCAATTACCTCAATTATTTCTAATAAAAATCATTTTGTAATAAGTGAAAATAGTTTTTGGTTTTAAACATTCATAGAGGATTAAGAGTGGCAGGCTCAATCCTTTATCTTTCCATAAGAAAAATGAGTTCCATTATTCTATAGTGAGTTAATAGACTTTTATATTTTTTTTAGATAAAGAAAAGTATATAATTCTTAAGCTAATCAAGGACAGCCAATTTTCTTAAGAGCAGGCACATTGCAATAACCAAATATTAGGCATAAGGATGACAAATTTCTTCCAGTGATCATAAATTTTGTCATTCAAATACAATATTTTCACCCTCACTACATACTTTTATTTAGTTGGTAATGATCCTTGGACTTGTTAAGAACACAGATTCTGAAACCAGTTTCAAATACCAAATCAAAAATTATTAAGATGTATGACATTGGACAAGTCATTTAAGTGTTCTATGTCTTAATTGTCCTATTTAGGTAATGGTAGGAATAATACAATCCCATTTTGTTGTTATCAGCATCAAATAAGTTAATATATTTAAAGTATTTATTTATTTATTTATTTATTTATTTATTTATTTATTTATTTTGGTGGTACTGGGGTTCCTGGAAACCCTTCTACGTCCAGGCTACACTCCCCAGACCAATTTTTTTATACTTTTTTGATTTAGAAACAGGGTCTCTTAAGCCAGTGCGGCTGGCTTCGAACCTACGCGATCCTCCTCTCTCCACTTCCCAAGTGCAGGGAGTACAAGCATGCGCCACCATGCCTGGCCTTAAAGTATTTTAAATTTATAAAGCATGTCTAAAGCATGTCTGTCATATAGCATTATTTGAGAGTAGATATTATTACAATTATTTCTAAGGGTTGTTTTCCAGATCTAATGTTTTAGAATGTTTTTATCTTTTCTATGATGTGCTTTATATAGAAATGTAAGCTATTTATAATTTGTGTGTGTTTTAGTGTATGTATGCATATTTTATTTATTTATTTATTTATTTATTTGGTAGTACTGGGGTTTCTGGAAACCCTTCTACCTCTGGGCTACACTCCTAGATCTATTTTTATATTTTTATTTGGAAACAGGATATGTTAAGCCAGCGAGGCTGGCTTCGAACCTATGTGATCCTCCTGTCTCCGCCTCCCAAGCGTGGGGATTACAAGCGTGCTCCACCATGCCTGGTGAGTGTTTTAGTATATTTTATAAGCATACGAAAACATATCATGTTGCAAATAATGTATAATACTGCAAGTAATGTAATGATTTGTGATGTGTAATATGTAGCAAGAAATTAGTTTTAGCAAAGCAATTTTTGAAAAGTGTGTTGCTTCACTTGAACTGGAAGTAGTCAAATAGAATCCACAAGTCCAGGCATTTCATTTTCTGTAATAAGTCATTTTCATCCAACTGTGTGTGTGTGTGTGTGTGTGTGTGTGTGTGTGTGTGTGTGTGTATAGGTGTGTTGTTCAATGATATGTAGATCAAAATTTTTAATTCTTCCTCATGAAAAGAAACTAGTGAAAATTCTCAGCTAAGAAAAAAGAAGTGATTCTTTTTCTGAAACAGTCCAGGTAAACTTATCAAGTAAAGATTTCTTCTCTTTCTGAGCAGTTCAAGTTCTAAGGTTAATGCTTTATCCCAAGGTATTCTTTTACAGGTATAAACTGAGTATCTTTGTACTTATAACATGATTTAACTCTAAATACAAAAAGAATCCTGACTAGCCAGTCCGATCTTAGTTAATGTTAAAATTTTAATATAGAGATTTTATTAATTTTCTTTCTGATATTCTGGACATTTCTATATTTAAAAAGGCTTCATTTTCTCCAATGTGACTGCTAAGGTATTAGGTAAAATCTGTTTTTCTTTAATTAGAATATTTGATTGCAGAACATGATAATTCTCAACTCTCTTTTAAAGGTTGAATTCGAAATATATAAATTCATCACATTAAAAATTTTATCAACAATTTAAACATACAAAAATAAAGATATTTTCTAAATTAAAGACTGTCTCAATTTCTAAGCAGCATGAATAACATGAAGTTTTCACTCAGATTTATTTTTAACTATTTTTTCTCATTCACATGTTGTCCAGACTATCTTCAGTATTTTACCAAATTTGAAAAAAAATTAAATTTCATTGTGTGCCAAATTTTCTCACATTTATTAAAATGTTTTTATATAAATAAACTGCATACTCAAGCTATGGGGGTAGAAACACATCTTGACCTTCCATCTAGTGGTAGAGAAATCTGAAGAATGCCAAATTCCCTCATAATGAAAAATAGATCCCCATAAGGCTGACACAATGTCTGAAATTCCCACCATTAACCTTGCTCTTTGAAGGCTTTGTGGAGACATGCATTTTAATTAGGTTAAGGTATTATATTTCCCTGGTAAATTATTTGCTACCCAAACACAATAGCATATGTTTTCCATCTTATTAAAGCTTATTAACACAGCAGAACCTTGAGGAAATGACATAAAATTTTAAAAAATGAGTGTATATTAGAGAAATTGGGAAGGCAGAGAAAGGTCTAATTAGTAAGAGTTACCATCTTTCAGTAAGGAATTTCTGGACAAAATGAAAAATGCTAGGATTCAGCATATCCTTGTGATTTCTCCTGAACTCCTCATCATATTTTAGTTAAGTCTTTTTTTTTGTTGTTGTTATTTTGTTTCATTTGCTATTTGTTTCCCTGTTTTAGTAACTTGCTAATACAAGAGATACCCACCCATACTGGCTGTTATCTTCGTGCTCTCATTCTATGTGAACGGTCTTGCCTACATACCTGCATGTTTCCTTTAGAGAGGAAGAAAAGCAGAAAAATTAGTAGGCATGTGTGTTTGTGATATATATGCATAATGGAATTTTACTCAGCCATAAAGAACAAAAGTAGGTCATTTGCAGGATGAAACATGAAAACATTTTTGCTAAGTGAAATTGACCAGTCTCAGAAAACAAAGATCATATGTTATCTCTCATTTATGGAAGTAAAGACACAAAACAAGAAAGAGAAAATGAATGTCAGATAAAAGATAAGAGAGAATTGTATATGGTGCAAAGGCATTGGGATAGGAAGAAAAAAGGTAATAAAAGGAGGGTTGAGGAAGGAAATAGATCCAATAATATTATGTTCATAAGCGAAGGTATCACTTTTTAATCTCATGAACGTGTACAGAAAAGAAAAGCAGCCAGAACTCAACAGGAGAACGATAGTTGAAATGTGGTGGAATTGGATGTAGCACAGAGAACAGAGGACTGGAAAGAGCACCATGCATCTCAACCAGTGAGAGGATAGTGGAGGCTATGCCATTTTGCTGACCCAGCACAGAGCTGGTGGCTTCCCAGACCCATGGTGATCAGAGGCCAACTCAAGCAAAGAAAGAGCAGAATCTTGTTAAGCCAGTGATTGCAGAAAACCATCATCAAAAGCAATCCCACTTTTTTCCAGATTTAATACCCCAAACTGCCCAGCCAGACCACAACAAAATCCTGCAGTTAGAGCTGAAACTCATTTCTCCCTGCGAGTCCCAAGCAGCACTTTTCAAACCATGACTTAACAAATCATTCCAGTAGGAGCCTGCTCTGCAAGGCCACAGGGACTTGCCTTACAGTGAACAGAATCAAGGGGGCTATGAGTTTACAAATCATTCCTGCTTAAGTGGGGATTGGGGCTATAGTCAGACACAGCATAAGCATTATTTAGCAGATATTTCCTAGGGACATTTGGGCAGGAGGAACCTAGAGTCAGCAGTTCACTGTAGGACTTTCAGCAATCACCACAGGACAATAGCCATGATGTCTTTGAGGTGAAATAACTCACCCAACTGTGCTGTGGGCTTGGGAGGCTATGAACTCATGCCTGACAGTGTTTGGGCATTAAAAGCAACCAGGCCAAAGGCCAACAAGATTTTGTATGATTGAAGCTGCCCAGAGCAACAGTAGTGTCCCTGGGGATAGAAAACTGAGCCACCCAAGCCAAGCATCAGGCTCAGAATAATACAATCTCTCTTGACTAGTACTTGGGCCCTGGAAGCAAAACGGCAAGGGTCCAGCAGGGCTTTATGTAATCACAGCTACAGGCTGGGAACTCAACACTCTCCCTGAGTAGAGTTTGGGCTTGGTGTGTATATATGCCAGTTACTGATAACTCCATGTAATCACAACCAACTGATCAGTGGTGGTATCCCTGGGCCCTAAAAGCTTAGCTAGCTGGGTCAAAATCTCAGAACTTGGTAATCTCTGGTCTTGCTCTGATTATCCCCAGTTATCACTTAGGGAAGAGGTCAGTGCTCTGCAGAATTTCATAGGTTCACAGTCAGCAGGGCAGTGGTGGTATCTGTGGGCCATGAAATCTTAATCAGAAGGCTGCAGACTCTGAATCGAACATCATAGCCTCTAGACCAAGGGAAGTAAAGACATCATGTTCCTGGAGAGCATGATGACCTGCAGGCAATGAGAGACTCCTATTTGCCAGCACTAAGAACTACATCTTGTTAAAAACTCTGGAAGACAAATTGAAAGGTTTAATTATATGAGACAAAACCACAGAGACAAATAAATAGCCCCAGCACAGGCCTTATTATAAAGGGATAACAAAGCTGGATGTGGTGGTGCACACTTGTAATCCCAGTAGTTGGGAGGTGAGACAGGAGAATCACAGGTTTAAAGCCAGCCTCAGCAGCTTGATGTGGCTCTCAGAAATTTAGTGAGACCTTGTTTTCAAATAACAAATGAAATAGGCCTCAGGGGTATAGCCCAACGGTAGAAGGTTCTATCCTCAGTACCACAAAAATTAACTAATTAATTAATTCATTACTTAATAATAAGGGGATAACAAATAGACACAAGACTCTAACACAAAGAAATAGAGGATTCCCAGACAACAGGAAAACAAACCCAAGAACTTCAAAAACATGAGACTGAAGACCAGCAAGGAAACTATAACCTTCCATCACTAAAAAACAGGGAGATCACCAATACTGAGCTGCAGAAAACACCAGAGGAAAATTCAGAATTTTGATTTTCAATATGATCAAAACCTCAGGGATTATACCAGAAAAAGTATATAGGAAATAAATAGACACATGAATAGAGAAATTGAGGCCCTAAGTAAGAAACAAAAATTTGCTTTGAGCAAAATAAAGGAGTCAATAAATGAATTAAAGACCTCAATATAAACCCCTCTTCCAGGTTAGACCACATAGAAAATAATGTCTCACTCTTGAAAGACAGCTTCTTCAAAACTGACTACACTGTAAACAATAGAGAAGACACTATAACAACATAACCAGAACATCAACAAAATATGATATAACATTCAATGACCCACCTTGTGAAAAATAGATATTGAAGAAGGTTTAGAAGCATAACCAAGACTACTAGAAATTGCCAGATAAACTATAGCAAATAATATCTCAAACATAAAAATTATACTTGTATATCCACATATAGGAGACTCAGAACATCAACAAGACAAGATCAAATAAGAACTTCCCCATGCCACATAGTAATAAAAATGACTAACAAGGAAAGCATCTTTATCTTTTTGTGGTAGTAGAACCTAGGGGCATTCTACCTCTGAGCTACATACCCAGATCTATTTTATTTTTTATTTTGTAACAGTGTATCACTAAGTTGTGGGGACCTCACAAGTTGCTGAGGCTGGCCACAAACCTGTGTTCCTCCTCTAAAAGAATTACAGGCATTTGGCACCATCCGCAGAAAGAAAGAATCATAAAATATTGAGAACAATAGAAAGGATGACATTCAGGGGAAAAACAATATAAATCACTCCAGACTTCTCAACCTATGTCATGAGAACCAGAAGGGGCTTGGTATGATGTACTCCAGATCCTGAAAGAAAACAACTTTCTATCAAAACGGCTATATCCAGCAAAGATATCATTCAGAATTTATGGAGAAATAAAAAACAGTCCAAGACAAGCAGAAACAAAAATAATTCATGACTACCAAGCTAGGACTAGAGAAAATCCTGAAAAAAAAAAAACACAAAGAAGAAAAAAGAATCAAATATCAGATCTAGAGAAGAGTCAAACTCCACCAGATGTGCAAAACAACACTACATCAAACATAAAATAGAACTAAAAATAACAGGAAATAAAAATTATATCTTTATAATAACACTGAATGTCAAAGGTCTAAACTCCTTTTTTAAAAGGCATAGAGTGGAAATGCAAATAAAATGACATAATTCAATTATATGCTGCTTGCAAGAAATTCACCTTACAGGCACAAAGAAGATATACCCTATAAATGGAGATGGAAAACAAGTAGGGGTAGCAATGCTCATTTCTGATAAGAAGATTTTAAGTTAAAACATATTAGAAGAGACAAAGCAGGTCATTCTTATTAACAAAAGGAACAATCCAACAAAGATCTGATGATAGTAAACATTTACTCCTCAAATGGGGGTATACCTACTTTTATAGAACAAACTCATTGGGACATCAGGTCTCAAATAAACCAAGTACAATAAAACTTCAAGACACTGTTCACACCACTGGATCAATCTTCAAGGCAAATGATGAGTAAAGACTCTTCAGACCTAAAGAATGATATAAACCAAATGTAACTAATAGACATACAGAACAACAACATCTGAAAAAACATTCTTCTCAGCTTTTCGTGGAACCTTCTCCAAAATAGACCACATACTGAACCACAAAGCAAGTATTTTTTTAATGTATTTTGATTTCTAGCTGGGCGTGGTGGCGCATGTTTGTAATCCCCGTGCTTGGGAGGCTGAGACAGGAGGATCACACGGATTTGAAGCCAGCCTCAGCTACTAAGTGAGGCAACTTAGTGAGACCCTGTTTCCAAATAAAATAGAAAAAAAAAAAAAGTCTGGGAGTATAGCCCGAAGGTAGAAAGCCTCTGGGTTCCACCCTCAGTACAACACACACAAAAAAAAATGTATTTTGATTTCTTGCATTTTTTCAGATCATAATGAAATGAAAGTAGCAAATCAACATCAAAAAGATCTAAAGAAATAATACATGGAGACTGAATGATACACTCTTGAATTAGTATTAGATCATATTAGAGACAAAATAAAGTAAGAAATAAAAATTTCCTAGAATTGAATGAAAATAGAGACATTTCTTACTAAAATCTATGGGACACTGCAAAGGTGGTTATGAGAGAAAAATTTATAGCATTGAATGCCCACATAAGAAAAACAGAAATTTATCAAATATATAACCTATGACACACCTCAGGGACCTGACAAAAACAGAAATGGAGTGGTCTCCGCCGGTTGTAGGGAAGTAACTCCTACTGCTACATCCTGGCGTCCATGGGGACTCTCGCCTTCGACGAACATGGGCGTCCCTTCCTCATCATCAAGGATCAGGACCGCAAGTCTCATCTTATGGGACTTGAGGCCCTCAAGTCTCATATAATGGCTGCAAAGGCTGTAGCAAATAGAATGAGAACATCACTTGGACCAAATGGGCTGGATAAGATGATGATGGATAAGGACAGCGATGTGACTGTAACAACGGTGCCACCATTCTAAGCATGATGGATGTGGATCATCAGATTGCCAAGCTGATGGTTGAACTGTCCAAGTCCCAGGATAACAAAATTGGAGATGGAACCACAGGAGTGGTTGTCCTGGCCGGTGCCTTGCTAGAAGAAGCTGAGCCCCTGCTGGACCGAGGCATTCACCCCATCAGAATCGCTGATGGCTACGAGCAGGACACCCGCATTGCCATCGAGCACCTGGACAAGATCAGCGACAGTGTCCTTGTGGACCCAGAGAACACGGAACCGCTGGTCCAGACCGCGAAAAGCACCCTGGGCTCCAAAATAGTTAACAGTTGTCACCGACAAATGGCCGGGATTGCCGTGAATGCGGTCCTCACCGTGGCCGACATGGAGCGGAGAGACGTTGACTTTGAGCTCATCAAAGTAGAAGCGAAAGTGGGTGGGAGGCTGGAGGACACCAAGCTCATAAAGGGCGTGATCGTGGACAAGGACTTCAGTCACCCACAGAAGCCGAAAATAGTGGAGAATGCTAAAATCGCAATCCTCACATGTCCATTTGAACCACCGAAACCAAAGACAAAGCACAAGCTAGATGTGACCTCTGTGGAAGACTATAAAGCTCTTCAGAAATATGAAAAGGACAAGTTTGAAGAGATGATTAAACAAATTAAAGAAACTGGTGCTAACCTAGCTATTTGCCAATGGGGCTTTGATGATGAAGCCAATCATTTACTTCTTCAGAACAACCTGCCCGCTATTCGTTGGGTAGGCGGACCAGAAATCGAGCTGATTGCCATTGCGACGGGAGGGGGGATCGTCCCTAGATTCTCGAAACTCACACCGGAGAAGCTGGGCTTTGCTGGGGTTGTCCAGGAGATCTCGTTTGGCTCAACCAAGACAAAATGCTGGTCATTGAGCAGTGCAAGAACTCCCGGGCCGTGACCATTTTCATTCGAGGAGGAAATAAGATGATCATCGAGGAAGCCAAGCGCTCCCTCCACGATGCGCTGTGTGTCATCCGGAACCTCATCCGCGACAATCGCGTGGTGTACGGAGGCAGTGCTGCTGAGATCTCTGTGCTTTGGCAGTCAGCCAGGAGGCGGACAAGTGCCCCACCCTGGAGCAGTACACCATGAGAGCTTTTGCAGATGCGTTGGAGGTCATCCCCATGGCCCTGGCTGAAAACAACGGCATGAATCCCATCCAGACCATGACTGAAGTCCGAGCCCGACAGGTGAAGAACAACCCTGCGCTGGGGATCGACTGTCTGCACAAGGGCACAAATGATATGCAGCTACAGCATGTCATAGAAACCCTGATTGGCAAAAAGCAACAGATATCTCTTGCAACACAAATGGTTAGAATGATTTTGAAGATTGATGACATCCATAAGCCTGGAGAATCTGAAGAATAATGAAGGTTTAGAGTAAAATGTAGCAAGATCCACTACTGTGGTTAAATAAATGGGTGTCTTGTGATGCAGCTACATTTATATATTATTACATTTCTTTTTCAGATACTGTAGATGCTGTAATAAAAGTAGCTGTTTGATAACCATGGTTTCAATTGTTCAGAGCTGTGTAATTGTAGGCATTCTGTCTCACAAGTTTTTGTATTCATTAAAGAGATTTCTTTAAACAACAACAAAAAATAAACAATTGGACTAACTTCAAACCCACTAGAAGGCAGGAGACAGAGCTGAAATCAGTGAAAGAAATCAATAATGACAACAACAAAATATTGTTACCAAGATTGACAAACCCTTAGTCAACTTAACCAAATGAAAGAGAGAATCAACCCAAATTATTAAAAAGAGAAATCAAAAAGGAGACATAAAAATGGATAGTGGAGCAAATCCAGAAGATCACCAAAAACTATTTTGAAAATTTTTACTCCAAAAAACTTGAAAATACAGAAAAACTTAACAAAGTTCTATAAGCATACAATCCACCCAAATTGAACCCAGAAATGATAGAACCTAAATGGACCAATAGCAAGCAAATAGTAAGAGTAGTAAAAAGTCTCTCATTAAAGAAATGTCCAGGACCAGACAGATTCCCAGCTGAATTCTATAAAACCTTTAAAGAAGAACTAAACCCAATATTTCACAAGTTAACCCATAAACTTGAAAGAGGGGCTTCAGATAATTAAGGAAAAACTTCAGTGGAGCCAGGGAGGTGGTCAAGGGGAAGGAGATGGTGGAGTGGGAGGAGAAATGAAGGAATTACTTCCATTGATATTATGTACATTGTAAGACTACCAATGCCAATCTCAATATCATGAATGGTGAAGGAAGGGAGTGCTGGGGAAAATCCCATCATGTTCTGTGTGCACGTATGTTGCTATCACCGTGACCTTCATTATAATTTGAGTATAATGCACCAATAAAAGTATATCAAAATATTTTAGGGATTATTTAGCCCTAAATAAAAGTGTAGATTACTAAATTCTAACTCACAAACAATTTGAAAAGCCAAATTAATTTCTCTATATTGACTTAGGGTATAAGTGGAAAACTTTTACCTTGAGAAATGGTTACTAAAGTTCAATTTTCACAGAGGTTTGGGACTCAATATTGTATCTATAGCATACATTTTCTGATGTATAAAATCTTAGTCTGAGAAATTAACATGAAGTTATACCATACTTATGGCATTCTGGATTACTGGATAGAATTAAACACAATTTATTTCTGAAAGAATCAATGGCATTTGGCTCAATGGACATCATACTATGCATGTAAGAGTGCTTCAGTATTGTAAAATGGATCAAAATAATTCATTATATCGAGAAGACCATGTGAACTAATTTGACAAAATCCTACATCCTTTTATGATCACAGACTTGAAAGCTAAGAATGTAAAAATACATTCTTGGTCTTAAAAAGGGCTGCACAAAATAGTATAGTTAATATATATGTATCTAATAAAATATATAAAGGTGAAATGCTGAATACCTTTTTCTAAAATCACTTACTGCTTTATCCCTATGGGAAAAACGAGGATATCCTCAACATCATACAAGAAGCCCCAGCCAGTGCAACAAGGAAAGAAAAATAGCAAATAAATTAGAAAAGAAAAAATAAAACTTTCATCATTCTTATTCACAAATTACATATTGCCTCTGTGTGTGTGTGTGTGTGTTTTAAGTATTCTGTAAAATAAAAGAAAACCAAGATATTCTCAGTACTAATAAGTGAGTTTCCAATGTCACAAAACACAAAATCAACACAAAAGCCAATTATAGTTTCTTTTTATAGTAATGAGTAATAGCAAACCAATTTTAAAAATACAACTTACATTAGGTCTTCTAAAAAGATAAATTTAGGTAAATGTGTAGCCAATCATATATATTCTATCTGTATACTATAAATTACAAAATGCTGATGAAAGACATAAAGAACCTAAGTAAATGGAGAGATTCATAATATTCATGGATTAGGGAATCAGTATAGTTAATATATTAATATGTCAAAAGTATTTTAGGAACAGTTTAGATGTTGCTGAATAAGGTGTTAGTGAATTTGAAGAAATAATAATAAGATTAATCCAAATTGAAAAATAAAAAGGAAAAGAGCTGGTGAGTACACATCTGTGATACCTGTACTCAGGAGGCTAAACAGGAGGATCATAGGTTCGAGGCCAGTTTCAGCAACTCAGTAAGATCCTGTTTCAAAATAAATTGATGGCCAAGTGTGTGGCTCAGGGATAGAATTCTCCTGGGTTCAATAGTAAGTACCACAAAGAAAGAGTGGGAGAGGGTTAAGCCAGGAGTGGTGGAACTCACCTATAATTTCAGTATTTGGGAGGCTGAGATAGGAGGGTCACAGGTTTGAAAACAGTGTTTTGGAACTTACAAATTTAGTAAGTAACTTTGAGAATTTTTTAAAAATATAAAATAAAAAAGGACTTGGGGTACATCTCAATAATAGAAGCTCAATGGACTCAATACCCAGTACTGGGGAGGGTGAAGGGGGAGAAGAAGAAAAAAAGAATAATCATTTTATTTATTTATTTATTTATTTATTTATTTATTTATTTATTTATTTTTGGTGCTGGGGATGGAACCCAGGGACATTCTACATCCAGCCCTATTTTTTTATTCTCTTTTTTTTTTTGGTGGTACTGGGGTTCCCAGAAATCCTTTTACCTCCAAGCTATACTCCCAGACACCTATTTTTAATATTTTTATTTAAAAACAGGGTCTCTTAAGCCAGCAAGTCTGGCTTCGAACCTGCGTGATTATCCTGTCTCTGCCTCCCAAGTGCGGGGATTACAAGCGTGCACCACCATGCCTGGTTTTTTTCTTTATTTTGAAGCAGGGTTTCACTGAGTTGCAGAGGGCCTCACAAGTTGCTGAGGCTATCCTCGAACTGCAATTCATCTGTCTCAGCCTCCCAAGTACTGGGATTACAAGCATGCACTACCACACCCGGCAGAATAATCATTTTATAAAAAGAATAAGATCCTCCGTGATCTGTAAAGAAACAAAAAGTGATATATACCAAATTGGAATCTCAGAACAAAAGAATGACTGTGGGGAAAGAAAACATACATAAAAATTAGGGGCCAGGCATAGTGCCACACCCTTGTAATTCCAGCATTTGGGAGGCTGAGACAAGAGGATCATGGTTTGCAGACAGCCTCAGCTACTTAGTGAGGCCTTTGTAGCTTAGTGAGACTCTGTTTCAAAATAAAGAATAACTGCTCCTGGATTCCACCTCTAGTACCCCCCTAAATATTAGATCTAAAAAAAGATTTAAAAAATGCATCCATCAATCTACACTTATTCCATGTCAGAATAGGTCATAAGGAAACTGATAATTATCTGCCAGAAAAGAAAATAACACAGTAATTAGATTAAAAATGTTACTTTACACTCATTTGATCAAAACAGAAATGACTGTAGACTTACATTTAGAAACTGTACATTAAGAAATAAAATAAGAACTTTTTTATTGAGAGAAAATTTGTCTAATCAGAGGTGAATTAAAATTATTTTTAGGAAATCCACAATATGTGAGAATTTATTACAATATACCTTCCTGATAAGAAATGTCAAAAGAAATTCTTTATAATGCCAGAAAGAAACTTGGATGTACACAAATGAATGAAAACAAGCTTTTTTGTTTTTATTTTAAAATTTTATAAGAGCTAATTAGCTGTTTAAAGCAAAAACACCTAAAAATTCATTGTGTTCTTTATAACATATATAGAAGTCGAATATATAAAAATAACAGAGGGCAGATAGGGGAAATAGCAAACTGTTGTTATAATCCTTTTCTGTGCAAAATAAAAGCAATATTATTTGAAAGCATTTTTACTAAGCTAAAGATATGTATTATAAGCCTTCAAGATAACCCTAAGAAAATAGTAAAATGGAGCCTTAGATAAACAGCCAATAGTAGAGATAAAATGGTTTGCTAAAAAATACTCACCCTCTCCCACTAAAAGGGAGAAAGACAAGGAATATATGGAACAAATAAAAAACAAATGACAAGATGGCATATTTAAACTTAACCTATTCACAGTAATAGTAAATATACATGATCAATACCAATTAAGAGACAGAGATTAGCAAACTGGATACAATGCAAATCCACTTACCTGTAGTCTATAAAAAATTAATTTCACATATAAAGAAATAGACATATTGAAAGAAAAATAACAGAGTGGTATATATTGATTATCTATTCAGTAGTCCCCTCCTTTCATCCGTAGGGGAAATATTATAAACCCCTAGTGAACACCTAAAACCATGGATAGTACAAATCTCTATATACACTGTGATTTTTCTTATATATGCATATATAATAAAGTTTAATTTATAAATTAAGCCCTGTAATAGATTAATAACAACTAACAATAAAAGAAAACAGTTACCATGTGCTATAATAAAAGTTATCTGAATGTGTCTACTCCTCTCCCCCTTAAGATACCTTACTCTACTGTACTCACTATTCTTGTGATGCTGAAGATGACATAATGCCAGCATACTGAAATGTTCAATGTCTACAAGGTGTGATAAAGTGAGGTGAATGGTTCAAGCATTGTGATGAAGCTTCAAGGTCCAAATAAGTGTTAGTTAAACTCAAGCAATACCATATTGTCAGTCGGTCTGGTAACCAAGACGGCTGGCCACCAACTAACTAATGGAAGCTAAGGTGTTATTCATGTCCCTCATTAAACAGAGCAGAGCAGCATGATAGTCCTCACACTACTCAGAATGATGCAGCTGGAAACTTATGAATTGCTTATTTCTTAAATTGTCTCTGTAGTATTTTTGAGCCACAGTTGCATGCAGCAAACTGAAACTGAAGAAAGTGCAGTGCCAGGTAAGGGGAAACCACTGTACCAACACAATATACCTAATTTCAGAGCCAAGTGTGCTGACAGGAATAAAGAGGAGAATATACATAGCAAAATTATTTATGATGACTAAAATCTAGAAATATCAAATGATCATTAACAAGCAAATGGATTAGAATGCTTTTCTTATAGGAAGTATTAATTTAATAAAAATAATCAATAATCATTGCGTAAAAATGGATACATCTCAGAAATTTTATGTTGTAATAAAGATACCATATATAATAGTATACATTATGTGATTCCACTTATATAGCACTCTAGAAATATTAATTACAACAAATCATTACAGAAAGCAAACTAGTGGTTTTATGGTTCCAAGGATGATGGTAGGTAGATATTGACCAGAAAAGGCTCAAAGAAACTTTTCACTTGGCCTTTTGTTTTTGTTGCCTTTAAGATTCTCTGCTTGGCTTCTACATTAGTCATTTTTACAGTTATGTGGCATGGGGAACCTTTTCTCTGATCCTGTCTAAAGGGAGTTCTATAAGTTTTCTGGACCTGTGTATCAACCTCTTGCTCTGTGTTTGGAAAATTTTCTGCTATTATTTCTTTGAAGAGATTATTAACCCTTTGGTTTCACCTTCTTTTCCCTCCTCTATTCCAATTATTCTTAGGTTAGCTCTCTTAAAGTGGGCCCATATTTCTTCAATGTCAGATTCCTGCTGTCAGATTTTTTTCTAAGTTATGAATTATGCGTTCATTTTTGGAGTGATCATCTTCTAGGAGGGAGATTCTATTCTCCATGTGGTCTAATCAATTGTTTATAGTTTTAATTGATGCATTTACTTCAATGATAGCATCCTTTATCTCTTTTAGAGTCTCTCTAAATTCTTTTCAAAACTCCTGTATTATTTCTACAGTTATATTCCTGATTTGATCTTCTGGATGTCTCTGAATTTCTGTGTTATCAGGTTCTGATAATATGGGGTTGTGGGCATTCATTACTCTATTGTTCCTCTTTCCCATGATTTCAGAAGTTTGTGCCTTCTCTGGGTTCTTCCTCGGGTCACCACGACTTTAATTAAGGTGCTCTGGATCTCGAGTTTGTGGTAATCTCAGCTGCCACTACTCCTTTACTGGGTTGTATTGTAAAGTGTCAGACCCAGGGAGTTAATCGAGGCTTCATGAAACTGTGGGGGTGCCAGGCTGAGCGTTTTCTCATGGGGAGCTGTTACTTGGGTGTGGTATCTCTGCCACCACTACTCCTTCACTGGGTTGGACTGCAAAATCTCAGACCCAGAGAGATTATTACTACCGCGCAAGTCCCTGGGGATTTCTCCGCCACAATTTTACTCATGGTTATTGTGTGTGCTGTCACAGGCGTGGTGGACTCACTGCAGCTGCTGGCAATATGGCACCACTGCCACGTCCTCAGCCATGAGGCTGGCGTATTTCTTTTCTGGATTTGAGCTCTGTTCTGAGTCCCTGGAAGGCGTGATGAGCTTGGCCACTGGGAGTTTTAGATGTTCTTTGCACTGAAAGAACTGCTAAATTATACCCAAATGATCCGTAGCTGCTCACTTCAGCTCATTGTTTACCTTTCCACTCTGTAGCCTGGTGCTGTGAGGCATGATGGCGCCAGTGTATCTCTGCAATTCGGGCTGGTTTCTTTTCTGTTCTCTGGTTGTTCTTCTAAGTCTTCTTTTTCTCTGTCTCTTGTGTTTACATTTTTTTATTTCTCTGCTGATAGTGTTTTCTGGCTATGAAAAGTGCTAATTTTGTGGCATTAGAGATCCAGTGTTAACAGGACTCGTAAACACTGCTTTTCTCGGTCACCATCTTCCCGGAAGTCTCAAAGAAACTTTTCAAAGTGATGAAAATGTTCTACATCTTGATTTGGGTATATAAATCTCTCATGTGTGCACTTAAAGTGGTTGCATTTTACCACAGTTAAACAGTATTTCCAGTCATTTTTGAAACAAATGAACTAGAGATTATAGAACTAAACAAAAATATGAATCAGTATAATTTCCAAAGATGCAATTTTGAAAACAATATCCAAGCATAAAATAGTACAAAAATTTTTATTGACTAATGTATTCAAATTTTAAATACAAATGAGTGTTTAAGAATACTTGGAGTTGGTAATGCTCTTCAAAAGAGCAAGGGTTGCCTGGTGTGGTGGCGCACACTTGTAATCCTCGCGTTTGGCAGGTGGAGAAAGGAAGATCGCGCAGGTTTGAAGCCAGCCTCGCTTGCTTAAGAGACCCTATTTCCAAACAAAAAATTAAAAAGAGGGCACCAGACCAATGCACTCAACAGCCCACCAGGCTCCAGAGAGGAGCAGAGGACAGCAAGCCAAGGTGAGCTGCTGTGGATAAGCCGGGAGGAATTTGGCAGATTTTTTGGCACAGGGAACATCTAAAGCTCCCAAAGGCTGGGCTCAGCACACCCTGCAGGGACCCAGAAAAGAGCTCAAAACCAGAGAAGAAATACGCCAGCCTCACGGCCGAGGGCATGGCAGTAGTGCCATATTACCACCGGTGGCAGCAGCAGCGAATTCACCGAGTCCACTACAGCTCCATCAGCGCACTCAACAACATTGAGTCAAATTGCGGCCCCTAGATGAGAAATCCCAGTACTGCACTCCCAGGGACTTGACCCAGTGGGGGAATGGCAGTGGCAGAGTTATCACACCATAGGAGAACACTCAACCTGGCACCCCCCATGGTCTAAAGCAGCCTTGATTGACTCCCTGGATCTGAGACTCTGTGATACAAAGGAGTAAAGGAGTAGTGGGAACTGAGATACCACAGACTCAAGATCCAGAGCACTCTAAGTGAAGTTGTAGTGATCCAAGGGAAGAACCCAGAGAAGGCACAAACTTTCAAAATCATGGGAAAGAGAAAAAAGAATGAAGCAATGAATGTCCTCAACCCCACAACATCAGAACCTGATAAAACAGAAATTCAGAGATTTATAGAAGATCAAATCAGGAAAATAACGGTAGAAATAATAGAAGTGTTTCAAAAATAATTCAGAGAGAGCCAAAAAAAGATAAAGGATGCAATTAATGAAGTAAAGGCCTCAATTCAAAGCATGAACAACTGATTAGACCATATGGAGAATAGAATCTCGCTCTTAGAAGATGATCACTACAAAAATGAACGCATAGTTTCTAATTTAGAAAAAAATATCTGACAGCAGGAATCTGACATTGAAGAAATATGGGCCCATTTTAAGAGAGCTAACCTAAGAATAATTGGAATAGAGGAGGGAAAAGAAGGTGAAACCAAAGGGATCAACAATCTCTTCAAGGAAGTAATAGCAGAAAATTTTCCAAACATAGAGCAAGAGGTCGATACACAGGTCCAGGAAAATTATTGAACTCCCTTTAGACAGGATTGGAGAAGAGGACCCCCATGCCACGTAATTGTCAAAATGACCAATGTGGAAGCCAAGCAGAGAATCTTAAAGACAACAAAAAGAAAGCGCCAAGTGACATTCAGAGGCAAACCAATTAGAATCACTCCAGACTTCCCAAACCAAGTCATGAGAGCCAGAAGGGCTTGGAGTAACATATTCCAAACTCTGAAAGAAAACAGCTTCCAGCCAAAAATTTCCTACCCAGCAAAACTTCCTATCAAATTAGATGGGGAAATAAGAAGCTTCCATGACAAACAGAAACTGAAGAAATTTATGTCTTCAAAACCAGCACTAGAGAAAATACTCAAAGAGATTAACTACAAAGAAGAAATAAGTAACACACACCAGAACCAGAGAAACAAGATTTTCCATCCAACAGACAACTAAGATTAGTTATCTGTGGAGATTCATTATTTATGTTAGTCTTTTACCTATCTCTAAATTGTATTTTTTGCTTTTATTGTTGCTAATTTTTAGGATTTCTATTTGGAATATTAATATACCTTCAGATATAGCATTTGGAAATATTTTATCCCATTCTATCAGTTACTTTTAACTCTGTTTACATTGTCTTTGGATATACAATAATTTTTTTATTTTTTAGGGAGTTTGTATACTCTTCTGTTGCCTGTGCCATTGATATCATATCCAAGAAATCACTGCCAATTTCAATGTTGTGAGGTTTTATGAACCAGATTTTCTCCTAAAAGTTTATAGTCTTAAGATTTATATTTAGGTCTTTTATCTATTTTGAGTTAATATTTGTATATGTGTTAGGTAAGGGCCCAATTTTATTCTTTTTCATGTAATGACTATTTTTCAACAATTTTTAGTTAAAAGATTATTATTTCCTACACCAAATGTTCATGGAAACCTTGTCAAAAATAACTTGACAATATGTGGAAGAATTTAGCTCTAGGCTTTTATTTAACTCCAATGGTTTATATACCTGCCTTTATAATGGTACTACACTGTTTCAATTATTGTAGCTTTATATGGTTTGAAATCAGAAAATATACACCTTCTATCTTTGTTCTTTTTCAACATCATATTGTGTATCTAGAGTCCATATTCCATATCAGGATAGATTTTTTCTGAAAAATAAATAAATAAATGTATGATAATTTCATCTAAAAAAAAGAAGAAAATATTCTATGGTAAGAAAGAAAGCAAAAAGAAATATTGAAATGTTATCTATAAGTTATCAAAAGCTTGTTAGCAGACAAATGAAACTGTTATGTGAGATTATCATTGTTAATTTTGGATAAATTGCTATAATACTAGATGTCAACCACTAAGCCAAGCATGGGAAGGGGGGATGGGGAGGGAACAGGGTGGGGATCGGGGTTAGCCCCTCCCCAGGGGCTAACTGGGCAATGTGTGTATGTATGTCTACAAAAGTTTTTTTTATCCCATTATGATGTATGAATACAGTGTACCAATAAAAATAATAATAATAAAAAGAAAATAGGTCTGGGAGTATAGTCCAGACGTAGAAGGGTTTCCATCCCCAGTATCATAAAACAAAAAAAAGAGCAAGGCTTGAAAACTATGAAAGTGAGAACAATAGTTGGGTTTAAGAATGGGATGAAGTCTGATGAATAGAGGAGTGGTCAGGTTTCAAGCATACTTGCTGTTTCTTTTCCTTGTCCTGCATGGTGTTCACCTGATGTTCCTGCTATAATAATGTAAGCTGTTGGCTTTATTCATTCTCCTTTGTATGTATTATTTTTAAAGTATATATAAAAATTCAGCACTAAAAAATAAATAACACAATTAAAAAATGAACAAGCGATATAGACACTTCACAAAAGAAGAAATTCAAATGGCCAATAAATGTATGAAAAAATGCTCACCATCATTGGCAATCAGAGAGATGCAAATCAAAACTACCCTGAGATTTCACCTAACTCCGACTAGAATGGCAATCATCCAAAATACAAACAACAACAAAGGCTGTTGAGGATGTAGAGAAGTGTGAATTCTAATACACTGTTGGTGGGATTGCAAATTAGTGCAACCACTTGGGAAAACATTATGGAGGTATCCTCAGAAAAATGGAAATGAACTTACCATATAATCCAGCAATACCACTTCTGGGTATCTACACAAGCGAAAGAAAACCAAACTACCAAACTAATGCATGTGTATCTATGTTTATAGCTGCACAATTCACCATTGCCAAACTATGGAACTAGCCAAGATGTCCATCAACATATGAATGAATTAAAAAACTATGGGATACGTACACAATGTAATTTTACTCAGCCATAAAGAAGAACAAAATTACGTCATTTACAGGGAAATGGATGGAACTGGAGTACATTATGCTAAGTGAAATTAGTCAGTCATAAAAAAATAAGAAATCAGATGTTCTCCCCTAGTATGCAGAAGCTAGGGGGAAAATGGGTTATAGAAGAAACTCTAGATGAAGAAGGAGAAACTATAGATAAGTAAATAAGGGGACCTAATTGAGGTGATGGGAGGGGGAAAAGAGAAATTTCCTAATGTACATAATGTACATCCACAAACATATCAAAGTCAATTACTAAGCCAAACAGGAGAAGGAGAGAGGGAGGAGGAAATGGGGTGAAAATTGGGTAAGGGCTAACTGGGTGATGTGTACATATATGCCTTCACCATCTTGTACTCCATTAAGATGTATGACTATAAGGCACTAATAAAAAATTTAAAAAAAGAAAAAATAAAGCTAATTCTAGCTGTCTCCATACCACTGTATTCACATACATTCTCATGCATACAATTCATGATAACTTTAGTTTCTTTAGAGTTGATGTCTGTTTTTAGTAACTATGAAATGCACTTTTCACTCACATTTTTACAGGTTTATTAGAGATGATTTGAAGATGTATAATCAATACCCAATACCATTTTGTCATATTGGTCAGAAGAAGTATCTCTCACTTTTCTTTGAACTAAAATCTGGGTGTCTTTCCAAAAAGGTTGAAATCAGAGGACTACAGTAACATATGCACTCCCATGTTTATAGCAGCACAATTTGCAATAGACAAAATATGAACCAACATAGGTCTCCATCAACAGATAAATAGATTGCAAAATTATGGGAAACACACACACAATGGAATTCTACTCAGTAATAAAGAAGAAAAAAAATATGTCATTCACAAAACCTGAATTAACTTTTGTTGTTTTTTGTTTCTTGTTTTACTGAGAATCAAACTCGGAGACATTCTACCTCTCAACTAGAAACCTAGACTTTTTTTTTTTTTTTGGTATTTTTAAACAGTCTAGCTAAATTTCTGAAGACCTCACTAAATTGCTAAGGTTGGCCTCAAACCTGTGATCTTCCTGTTTCAGTCTCCTAAGTACTGGTATTACAGGCATGTGCCACCCACAACCGGCTTTGAATTTACTTTTTTATTATTTGACTATTAGTTCTGATTGAGTTAGTCAGATGTCCTCTAATATCTGTATTAGATATATATTAATATATTTATGAACTATATACATTTATCTACTTAAATTGTATATACTGCTAATCTATTTTAAACAAATATATATAACTTTAATACTATGTATAGTTTATAAATATGTAAATGTAATATACTGTAAGTGAAATCAGGGTATAGAAAAATTTTAATGCTTTATTTTATTCTTTGCTTAAAAGTGTATCATAAATATTTTCTTCTATTGGTAAAATTTTAAATATATATCATTTTTGTGCCTAATAAAATATTATTCAGTTCCTCAATATACAGACTGATGGGTTTATACACTGTATTTTTCCATTTATTTGCAAATAATTTTATTGTCTCTAAATTTAAAGTGCTCTTGATAATTCTATATTAACATTCTTTATGTAACAATCTGATTAAAATCATAGAGTAAAATATTTACATGTGGAATTTGAACTCTTAGCAACAATAAGTGAGAATATCTATTTCAGTGTACCTAACAGTTCTATAATCATTTTTATTTATTTTTTATTTATTTTTTTGGTGGGCCTGGGTATGGAACCCAGGGCATTCTACCTCCAAGAGACACCCTCATCCCTATTTTTTATCTTTATTTTGAAACAGGGTCTCACTGAATTTCAAAGGGCCTCACTAAGTAGCTGAGGCTGTCCGTGAACTCGGATCCTCCTATCTCAGCCTCCCAAATGCTGGAATTACAAGCGTGCACAACTGTAATCATATTTATTTATTTGTTTATTTATTTATTTATTTATTTATTTAGGTGGTATTGGGGTTTCTGGAAGCCCTTCTACCTCCGGGCTACATTCCCAGACCTGTTTTATACTTTTTTATTTGGAAACAGGGTCTCCTAAGCCAGCGCGGCTGGCTTCGAACCTGCGCGATCCTCCTGTTTCTGCCTCCCAAGCGCGGGGATTACAAACATGCACCACCACACCTGGCGCCTATAATCATTTTTAAAATTTTCATAATTTTATGGCTTAAAATTTTACTAATTTGCATACCTTATTCCTATTGAAGTTGACATTATATTTTATGTCTATTTGTTTTATTTCCTTTGTAAATTCTTTCTGTTTTTGTATCCTTTTCTGTTGGAGATTCCTATATTTTTATGGGTTCATGAGAATCACAAATATATATTTAATATAAATATAGATATAAAATATATTTAAAATATTTTGAAGAAAATATTATGACTATGCTTGTCTTATTTGTTATTAATGTTTTTCTTGGTATCTGTATTCTTTTAAAATTCTTGTCTGGTGAACTGTAGATTTTTAAATGATGTGACAGTGATCTTTTAATTTTTTCAGAAAAAATTACTTTTCTCTTGAGACTTTCTGGAATTTGATTAAGATGCATTCTACTTTTGGGAGGAGTTAAAATTTTGTAAATGCATACTCATATAGATACATAAAATTGAGATTAAGCATCTAACCTTTTATATCTTATTTATTTATTAAATACAATAGTTTTTATGTACTTGAATTATCATTTTAATCACAGTTTTTAAAATAAAAATAGAATTTTTGAAGGAATTTTTGTTTTTATTTTTTTAATTTAAAAAAATTTTATTGGTGCATTGTAGTCATACATCTCAATGAGGTACAGGATGGTAGAGTCATGCATTCACACATCATTCATTTAGCTATTCCTCAATTTCTACACCATTTATTCCCACTCCCTCCTTCTTATGTTTGGCTTACTGATTGACTTTGATATGTTTATGAATGTACATCATCTACATTAGGAAATGGTAGTGGAAAATATGGCGGCTTTTCTGTTTTTTTAAACATATTTTTACTACCATAAATAAAAGATGTAAGGAATCTTAAATGTAGCATATATCTAGAGAACATGTATAATGAGGAATTTAAAAGATGTAGAGAGAATAAAATAAAATTATTTCACTGAAAATTTTGCACAACTTTAAAATTTTAGTTAAGCAGAAAAATACATCTGAAGATTAGAACAGGAAAGAAAGGGTATAGAGTTGCATATTTATGAAGTAAACATAAACAATTATTGAGTATTCCTTATATACATGATAGTATAAAGTCTATTGCTTTTATGTCTCAATGAAGTCTAAAAACCAAGATGAAACAGCAAAAATGAAAATAGGGTCTCTTTTTTACAAGTGAGAAAATAAAAACTTTAAAATGTTAGATGTTTTTTTATTCGGAAAATGTTGGAGTGAGGACTCAAATCCTAATGCATCATCATAACTACTGTGCTATACTACTCTGTCATATTATAAAAACATAAAAGTTTATCTAGTAAGACAAATATTTTCCTGTCCCTAAATTCTTGAAAAGATTTATCATGTGTATGTTGAGGTACAATGATGGATAATGTCTCCAGCACACATTTTACAGAAAATAGGGTAACATTTTTTTAAATGGTCATTTTTTTTTTCAGCCTGTGATAACATCCCAGTTTGTAACATTGAATCATAACTTAGTGCAGGCATTTCTTTGGACATCTAGGCTGAGAGTGCTCAGATATGTTGCTATCTATGATCAACCTGGTTCAAGAAGATATTTGTCATCTGTCCACCACGTAGAGGTGGGAAAGGAGAGTCAGAAGGCAGACTTTAATTTTGAAGAAATATCAAACGTCAGATTCTATAAGAGGAGAAAATATGTCAGGTAGAAAACCAATGTAAGTTGGCAGTTATCTGTTCTCAAAACAACCAAGCAGTTCCTTAAAGAAAGAGCAGAGTTAAGAACTGGGCTGATCACTTGTTCTCTGCATATGAAACTTAAAGAGTTATGTGGAGCTAAAATAATGCCAAGTTAACAAAATGTCAGGGAAATACAAAGGACTTCGAAGCCTTTGCTATATGCCACTGTATCCCAATACTAAGGGAAATACTGGGCCTAGGGCATGTATCAGATAAATATTTGAGCATTTAATTTAAACAACTAAATGAAAGAATAAATTTGCCAAGGACGTAATTTCCTTGGAGCTTTATATTTATCTTCCTGGTCAATTTTGAACTATATGAAAAAACTTTGAAAACATATGAAGTTTTTTTGGTTTAATTCTTGTTAAGAAATTTCATTGATGGGAAATTTTCTTTCAATTAATTATGATAAAAATCAGACCCTATACATACACATGTGTTTGTAGATATTAAATTATTTTGTATGTACTTTTAATATGTGTTTATCAAAATTATTATATTAGTTTAAGCATCATGTCCAAGGTTGATAATTGGAGTAGCTAGAAATAATGCATATCTTACTAAGCCTATGTTCTTTACAATTCTGTAATCAAAATGTGTTTTGAAAATAGTAATTATATAATTATCAAATAATCCTAAATACCTTTCACTGAGGGGATATATGTATGTATCATGGGAAGGGAAGAAAAACCATGGCCAAAGACAAGGAGCAAGAGATTCACTTTTGTCTCTTCTCCTCTTTCCCTGGGTAGTGACTGACTAGTACAACTCAGAGACTACATGAACCTGGTAATCTTTCCCTCAGGAGTAAATTACATAGACTAGCAGAAAGATGTTGCTGTCTGTACGCATAAGCACTGATTTTAAATGCATAACCAACTTTATCCAGTATTCCATATTTCTGCGCATCTATTCTCAGAAATGCCTATTGTATATTCTTTAATTTTCAAATTCTTTCCATCTCTACCCAGCTAGACAAACCATATTTTAACAAGAATATAGAAGTGGTTAGACAGAGAGTCACTCTTTATCTCACCACCCACTCTACCACTTAACTCAGATCTGCTTTCATATAGATCCATCCTTGTAGGGACACCCATGAAGGATATTATGGCTTTCTGACTTTTAAATTAATTTAATTTTGTGGGCCCTAAAGCTGTCTTTACTGTCCCTATGGAAAGCAGGCTCTGTGGCAAAGCCATGCTCACTAGAAAATACTTCTCTGTTCCCAGGATTACATTTCCCCTGCCTCCTCAAGGAGCTCTACTTTGGTTTTCCCTCCTCATTATATTAACTATTTTGTTTATACTGAACAGTATGAAACCAAAGTTTATGTATTCTAGTTCAAAACAAACAAAAAAGAATAAATGAGTAACATGATTATTTATGCGCTGATGACTGGCACCCAACAATGTTTTCCACCTAGGATAAGTTTCTCTCATTCTCATTCTTTGATATCAACAATGCTTGTTAATAGTCATTTTCCTCTGTGAATGTGAGAAATACATTATTTTTTTTTAATGGTAGTATTAAGGAACTCGGAGTCATTCTACCTCTGAGCTACACCCCCCACACCATTTTATTTTTTGTTTTAAAACAGAGTGTTACTAGGTTATGGAGAGGCTTGCTAAGTTGCTGAGGCTAGTCTTGAACCTGCAATCTTCCTATTTCAGCCTCCAAAATACTGGGGTTGCAGGTATCCACCACCATGCCTGGCTCTTTTAATTATTTATTTATTTGTTTATCTTTATTTTTATTTATTTATTTATTTTGCGATCTGAGGATGTAACCCAGGGGCATTCGACCTCTGAGCTACACACCCTGCCCTATTTATTATTCTTTATTTTGAAACAGGGTCTCATTAAGTTGTGGAGGGTCTCACTAAGTAGCTAGGGCTGTCTGCAAACTGCAGTCCTCTGGTTTCAGCCTCCCAAATGCTGGTATTACAGGTAAGCACCACCATGCATGCCCAGCCTCTTTTAATTTTTAAACAAGGGAGTTTTCTGCTCTCCCTGTATGTTCCAGTACCCAGATGAATGTGAGTAGTGAGAGCAGCCATCCTTGCCTTCTCACAGTCTTAGGTAGAAAACATTCAGTTTATCACTTTAACAAATACCATAAGCTAGGATATTTCTGGTAGATATCTTTAACAAAGGCCAGAAAGATCGTTCACTTCATAGTTTGCTGCTAATATGTCAGAAATTTAAGTTGGATTTTGTCAAATGTTTTTTCGACATTCATTAAGATGATCATTTGTCCCCCAGACTATTGGCATGGTGTGTTAGTCAGTTTTTCATTCCTGCAACAAATACATGAGAAAAGCAGCTGAGAGGAGGAAAGGTTTATTTTGGCTCACAGTTTCAGAGGTCTCAGCCCATGGCTGCTGGCTCCATTGCTCTGGCCCAAAGTGAGGCTGAACATCACAGTGGAAGGGTGTGGCAGAGGAAAGATGCTCAGCTCATGGTAGATAGGAAGCAGGGGATGGTGAAGGGACAAGGTTTAGTTCCCAAAAATATGCCTCCAGTGATCTACTTGCCTGTCTTCCAATAGTCTGTTCAAGTCATTAATCTATCAAATGGATTAATCCCCTGATGATTATAGAGTCTTCATGATTCAATCATTTCCTCAAAGCCCCTTGTCTAAACATTGCTTCACTGAGCATGACCTTAACATCTGAGACTTTGTGGGCAGGGCATTCCATTGCTAAACCATAACATGGTGAACTGCATTGACTAATTTTCCCCCCAATCTTCTTGCTATGGTAAAATACAAATAACAAAATATCTTAACTATTTTAAGTGACCCTAAGTATATTTACATTATTATACAGTGATAACCATCATCCACCTCCTGTTCTCTTTCATTTTACAAAACTGAAACTACCCATTACACATGGATATACAGCGCTCTCTTGTCCTCTGATTCAGTGCTGTCCCTCTCCACAGGCCTACACCATGAGGAATTATTCTTCTTAGATTTCCCACCATGCCCCTATCTTTCTCATTAGTATCCAGTGAAATACTGATTAAAACCTGAACATATGTATAAATACCCTCCCTGTGATTATAAATTTCTAAACTAGCTCACATTCAGCTGTTACCAATTCATTAAAAATTTACCGTTTATATTTACTTGGCTTAAAAAGGACTTGAGACCTATCCCAGGTAAGTGAGTACCCACATTCTATGTCTCATCTTTCATTACATTGGAACACTTTGAAGATCACAGACAGGTTTAGTTGGTCATCTCAATTGCAAAACTCATGTTTGCAAAGCAGAAACACTGTTTGCTTTGTCTTAAGTTGATTTGCATTATTCCCATCTCTTTTATATTGTTTGGAAAATGTATACTCTAATACTATTTGTGTAGTATTTGCTTTACATTTTTGGCATGTATATTTAACTTGATATGAAATTAAACATATCTACAATACAATAACCTTATAATTACCTTTATTACACACCGATGTTCCATTTAATGTCTATTGTTGTCTAATGCTTAGCTCCCTCTTTTTTATTTTTCCAACTTCCTTGAAAAGTCATCATAATTATCTTATGTATCCAGTAATTATTTAGCTTTTTCAAAAAGCTTTTGCACTATAGCTTTTGGCATTTCCTAAAGCACAGTAAGTATGTACTAAGAATACATTCTCATTTTCATTGTCTGCATGATACTATTCTTATTTTCTCCCTAATATTGAATTTCAGTTCTATACAGAATTCTATACAGAATACAATATAAAGTATATAGAATTCTGTTATAGTTATGTCCTTTCAACTCAAAAATACCATCCCACTCTCTTTTCACTTCTTTTATTTCTTTGGTAATTCTAATATAGATGATCAGCCTTTTCTCCCTTGGATTTCATACACCATACCCTACTTATTTTCCCCCTATTTTAATTATATTTGGTTGTATTCACTTGATCTTATTTTTAAATATTAGAGTTATTTTGGTATTAATCCTAATTCTAGTTACTTTCTCTAATTCCTTCTCAAAATATAATCATTCTCAAGTATTTATATATTATTTGAATGCTTATAACTCACAAGTCTGTATTTCCAGCCCACTCATTTTCCACATCTCCACTTGGATGAGGGCAGGCACTCAATCTTAATGTGTACAGTACAAAACTCTGGGGCTTCTATCCAGTGATTCCTTTGCCAATCCTTTGAATCCAAGCAAATCACACATCTGCCATCCAGGTGCTCATGTCAGAAATTTTGGAATCATTTTCACTTTGCCCCCATTTTCTCAATCTTATCCATCACCAAGTGTGGTTAAATATATATCAAGCCAATCTCTTATTTTTCCCCTCTCCTACCAGCTTAGTCCACATCCCTGTCTTCTCTTGATTTGGCCACTAAATGATCTCTTTAACTTTTTAAAATTTCATTCTTGCTGCCTCTGCAGTAGCCCTCTAATCAATAATGATATTCATGCTCATTTAAAGGCACATATTAGATCGTATCTTTTCATAAACTGCCTCATTTAAATTTATTTAAAACAAAATGCAAAATCTTTTACATGACTTACAAGTTCTAAGAAAATCCACTTTCTGCCTTCTTCTTTCATGCCCAAATCCCTATCATTCTGTGTGTTTTAAGAAAACCAGTTTGTCAATTTCTCAAATATATCAAGTTCCCGCTGATTTCCAAGTGTCCTAAACACTTCCACGTGTTTCCCCTGCCTGGAAAATACTCCTATGTTCATCTGGCCAACTACTGCTTAATTTATAGATTCAACTGAAATGTCACTTTCTCAGAGAGACCTCTCCATTTTTTATAATAAGAATTATACTCCTAGGAAAGGTAGAAGAAATGATCACCTTCAGATCTTTTTATATTTTGACTGTATGAGGATTTATTGTGTCCTAAGAGAATACTAATATAACAACAATAATAGATATAATCATATATTTTATCAACTAATTTGCTAACCTTTTGCTAACTATTTGCTAACATTTACTGCCAAATACTGTTTCAGGTAATCATAAGATATTGAGAGGAAAAAACTGTTCCAGGGGTTGGAGATAAAGCAGTCACCTTAGACAATGTCTCTTTCTAATGGGAGTAACAGTCCAATGGACCAGCCAGGATCTCAAAATATAGAGAGACAATTAGGGTAATTTTAGAAGGGTTTTATTTAAAAGAAGCTATTCATAAAGCTATTGGCAAGATGTAGGGAAACACAGATGATAAAAGCAACAAATTAGCATTCATGATTTGGGCCTTGTTATTGCCATTAAACCGAAGAAAAGGGAGCAATTATTAAAGCCCAGAAAAGCAGCGTTTTCAGACTCTAACATGCATTTGATCACACATAGCTCATTGATATGGTAAAATGTATGTTTTAAATTGGTAAGTCTTAGGGCCTCAAGGTACGTTAATCTACTCAGCTCCCAGATGAGATGAGGTTCTTTGAACCATACTTCGAGCAGCACAGACATAGAAGGGATCATCCTTGAGAAGTGGACTTTGGTAATGAAAATGGCCAGGCTGAAGTTTCCTTAATCAGTCAACCCAAAATAATCCAAGGCAGTAAGACATCCTTACTCTTCTACCTTCTTTTATACTGTTGGGATCCCCATCATTCAAACCTAACTGGATGCCAGAGTGCAGAAGAATTTCTTCATGTAATGGATACAGATAAGTCTACTGGGTATAAAGTAAGCTGTGGAAGAGTGGGGGTATCTCTAGGGTGAGAGGGGAAAACAGAAGATATGTGAAAAAAAGATAAACTATAAACAAAAAACAATTTCACACATTGTATGCTGGTAATAAGAAGAATGAAAACTAGGTTAGTAAGCTAGGGAAGCCCCGGGGACAAAAGGGGCCCTTGTCTTTGTAGCTGTTGGGAAGCTTTCGATTAGGTGGCTACTACTTATAACTACAGAAGAGGAAAAGGCAAGTCAGGTGTACATCTGGGCAAGTGTTTTCCAGGCCGACGGAACAAGAGAAAAGGCAGGAATGAAATAAAGTATGTGTCGGGGTGGGGTAGTAGGAGATGAGGTCAGGTTAGACAGGTTTAAACCATCAAGGGCCATTTAGACAATTTCAAGGACTTTGGCTTTCACTGAACCCTAATGAAAAGTCTAAGGAATTTTAAAAAATAAGAGTGGCACATACCTATTTACATTTTAAATGAATCGCCTTAGAGAAGCAGTTTATTGACAAGGAGTGGAGACAGGGAGAAGAGAAGGACAATGTTTGCAGTGGTCTGAGGAGGAAATGATGACTACTATCACATCAGAGCTAAGAGAATGAGGAGTCCTGTTGTAGTTTTTTTTCATGTGTTATGTCATCTAATCCTCATAATTACCTTAAAGAATAGGTGAGACTGTCTGTATTAGAGATGAAAAAGCTGCACAAATTATAGCAAAATTAGTTTTTCAACCTTAGATAATCTGTCTTCAGAGAAGCATTCATTTTAAATACCAAAAATCAATTTTTGAATACTATCTTCTCTCTAAAATTTCAAGCCCATTAACAGTTTACTAAGTTGTGAGCAAATTTTGCTACAAAATATTGTGAATATTATTTAAAATTTTCTACCTTAATATCATTTATATTCTTTTAGTAGGTTACTTTTAAAAATCATTTACACTTCACTATGGCTTCTTTATTAACCAACCAGTAATGGTTTGAATACTTTTAGATGTTAAGAGCTGCACTTGACTACCAAGAAGGTAATACACTCAAATCTCTGAAATGTTTCTTTTAGCTCAAACTTAGAATATTTTGTTGGTGATATTACACTGCTATGAACAAGTACTTAGCAGCTCTATGGTGAACCTTATACCTTTTCTTTACCTTTTATCACTACTGCCAATTTATGGATTGAAATATCCCATGAGTGTAATTTAGATGCATCTTTATGTTTCTGTGATAAACACTCTTTGAATTATTGATACATTTATTTGGACTTGTATCATTATATTCAGTGGCTCTGTCAAATGTAGTGATGGTGGTATTGATTTTGTTTCAGAAATAGATGAAGATCAAGTATCATAATGTTTTTCTTTATTTGCTTAAATCAAATACACTCAACATGATTATATATATGTATATACACACACACACATATATATATATAGTGCTCTTCATAGTTTGACTATATATTAAGCAAAATTATATGAACTATTGTGATACCATTAATACAGTTTTATAAATATCTATGTCTGTGTCATACATTAGTTGACAGTCAACATGAGATTAAAAGCAATAGTTTTCAAAATTATTGAGAACTCTTGTTATTATTAAGTAGATATTCTACCAAATTAATATGAAACACATAATACATTGTATAATTAATTAATATGAAATACATTAATTAATATGAAGCACATACATACATTATATAATGTTTAAATTAGATTAAATATATCTCCTCTAACAGTTACCATTTATTTATGGTAAAACTAAAAATCTTTATTTGGGAGCTGGCTCAATATGGAGGAGGGAACAGAAACAAAACAATGGGCTTTGGAAGAAAACTGACAGAAGTCTCCCTTGGCCTTTCAGAGATGAGTGAACAACTAGAACAAGTAACTCTGACCCATAAAAATATTGTGTTTAGATAAAGAGTAGGCAGCAGAGACAGGTAGGTTTGTGGGACTTGGTACCACAGCGAGGGGATGTTACTGAACTTTTCCCCAACCATTTTCTGTCTCACTGAGCACTCCATGGTCACTGAGCTCACTGAGCTCACTGGTCGCTGCCCAGACAATGGTAGGGTCAGCAGGGCAGACAAAGTCCAAGCAGCGAGTCCTGCACACCAATGCCCAGGATCAGGACAATGCCTGCTAATGATTTGCTAACATGACTGCCAAGTACTGTTCAGTCAATCATAATTTTTGAAAGGAAAAAACTGTTCTAGGTGTTGTAAATAAAGTAGCCACCTTAGACAAAACCTCTAATAAATATAGAACAGGCCAGCGGGGTGTGGTAGCTCACACTTGTAATCCTCGCACTTGGGAGGCTGAGACAGGAGGATGGCACAGGTTCGAAGCCAGCCTCAGCTACTTAGTGAGGCTCTCAGCAACTTAGTGAGACCCTGCTTCCAAATAAAATATAAAATAAGTCTGGGAGGATAGCCTGGAGGTAGAAAGCCTCTGGGTTCCACATCCAGTACCACCACACACACAAAAAAAGAACAGGCCAGAGGATAACCCACCAAATTCCATCCATACACCCCTCAATGTAGTGACAGCTACCACAGAGAGAAGAGAAACATCTCCTCTCTAATTAGAAGGAATTCTGAAAAGAATGGTGCTCTAGACATTATGCCCAATATAAAACAATAAAACAAATAAACAACAACAAAATAAAACAAATTGAAGATGGACCACTGTCCTGAACAATTAATAATTTCCATCTAGCTCACATGGAAGCCCAGAAAGATTAATTACACTAAGTAGACTCTGAGATATCCCAGACATGCCAAACAATATACCATTTAAGGAGGCAGTGAAGGCAGAGACTAAACACTCAATTATCACAAGTAGACTATTAAGAACAAATTAATATTTCTTCACAAGTCCCAGAGACCTCTGAAAATATGGGAGAAAGTCCATGAAAATTACAACTAATCCTTACAACCTCATAATACAGAATCCACAAAAACAGAGGTGCAGAAGATGTCAGAAGAAGAGTTCAGAATGTCAGTATCTCATATGATCAGTGATCTCAAGAGGCATACCAGAGAAAGCATTCAGGAAATTAAGAACTACATCTATAAAGAAAATCAGTCAGAAAATCTGAATTGAGTGAGTAAATAAACAATTCCATTGAAGCTATTTTAAATAGACTAGATCACATAAAATCAGCATCTCAGCTTTAGAAGATAGGACATTCAAAACTGAAAATATAGTATTGAATACAGTAAAACAACAAAAGCAAGATCACAGTATCCAAGAGCTTTGGAATAATTTAAAAATACCCAAAATAAGAGTAATTGGCTCTAAAGAATGTACAGATGCCCAGACAAAGGGAAATTAAATAAAAGTCATTTCAGAAAAATAACATCAGAAAATTTTTCAAACTTGGATCACAATGAAGACATCCAAGTACAAGAGACGTCTAGAACCCAATTCAGGCCTAACCAAACAAGAAAACACCCATACCACATCATAATCAAAATGTGCAACATTGAAACTAAGGAGAAATCCTAAGAGATTAAAACAAAAACATAGCTGATATTCAGAAATAAAACAAAAAGAATGATTCCAGATGTTTCAACCCATGTTCTAAAACCCAGGAGGGAATGGAGTGCTGCACTGCAAGCTCTTAGAGAAAATACTTTCCAACAAAGACTATAATATCCTTTAAAATTGATGGAGAAGCACAACATGGTGGCGCACAATTGTAATCTCAGCATTTGGGAGGCTGAGACAGGAGAATTGCAGTTCGCAGACAGCTTCACCTACTTAGTGGGCTCTTTGCAACTCAGTGAGACGCTGTTCCAAAATAAAAAGAATGAAATATAGGGCTGGGGGTGTAGCTCAGAGGTAGAATTCCACTGGGTTCTATCCCCAGTATGGCAGTAAATAAATAAATAAATAAAATTGATGGAGAAATAAAGACCTTCCAGGATAAGCAGAAATTAAAAGAATTCATGAAGACCAAACTGGCACTTGAGAGAACCACTCAAAGAAATGAACCAAAAAGAAGAAAAGAAAAACAACCAACTAAAACAAAGAAGGAACAAATACCTCCAGATGAATAACTAAACCAGAAAAATCATTATCAACTCAAATTTTAAAAAACTGTATTAAAAAGAACAGGAAACAAAAAACATCTCTTAATAATAACTTGAAACTTCAATGGTCTACCTTACCTAGTTAAAAGACACTGACTTGTTAGCCGGGTGTGGTGGTGCACGCTTGTAATCCCCATGCTTGGGAGGCAGAGACAGGAGGATCACGCAGGTTTGAAGCCAGCCTTGCTGGCTTAAGAGACCCTGTTTCCAAATAAAAAAATATAAAATTGGTCTGGGAGTGTAGCCTGGAGGTAGAAGGGCTTCCAGGAACCCCAGTACCACCAAAAAAAAATATCATAATCATACTATATGCTTATTTCAAGAAACATACCTTCTAGGGAGAGAAAATCATAAACAAGGTGAAATTATGGGGAAAAAACTTCCCAGCAAACTGAGACACAATACAAGCAGAGGTAGCTAACCTCATATCTGACACTGTAGACTTTATGCCAAACTTGTCAGAAGAAAAAATGATGAACACTTCTTAATTGTAGAAGAAATTAGCCAAAATAAAAACGTAACTAATCATATTAAATATCTATGCCCCTTATATCACTGCAATAACCTATGCAAAGGTAAAACTTCTTTACTTAAAGACCTAATAGAACCCAATACAATAATCCTAGAAGATTTCAATACACCTCTTACATCATTCGATTTGTCATCTAGTGAAAAGGTTAAAAATGAAAATTATAAACCAATTGGGCCTAACTGACATTTTCAGAATAGTCCATCCAATACTGGCTGAATACACATTTTTCTTGGCTGTCTATGGAAGCTTCTCCAAAATAGACCATATATTAGGCCACAAAACAAGCACCAGAAAGCTAAAAAAGTTAAGATTTTTTCTTGCATCCTTTTGGATCATAAATAGCTGAAGGCAGAGAATAACAACAAAAAGATCCAGTCAAACTCCACATATACTTGGAGATTGAATACTACATTAATAAGTGAAGAGTGGATCAAAGAATAAAAAGAGGGGGAATTTAAAAAGGGGAAGGAGGAGGAAGAAGGGGGAAGGAGAAGAAGGGGGAGGAGGAACAACAATGGAGCAATGAGCTCCCATAACCCCCAAATAACAGAATCTGGTAACACAGAAATGCAGAGATCTCCAGTAGATCAAATCAGGAATGTAACTGTAGAAATAATACAATACCTCCAAAAAGACTTTAGAGAGAGTCTTAAAGAAATAAAAGATGCAATTATTGAAGTAAAGGCATCAGTTCAAACTATAAACAATTGATTAGACCATATAGAGAATAAAATCTCACTCCTAGAAGATGTTCAGTTCAAAAACAAATGCATAGTTTATAATTTAGAAAAAAAAACAATTCGACAGCATGAATTGGACATTGAAGAAATATGGGCCCATATTAAGAGAGCTAATCTAAGAATAGTTGGCATAGAGGAGGGAAAAAAGATGAAATCAAAGGGATGAACAATCTCTTTAAAGAAGTAATACCAGAAAAATTTCCAAACATAGAGCAAGAGGTTGATACATAGGTACAGGAAACACTCCCTTTAGACAGGATCAGAGAAAAGGTTCCCCATGCCCCATAATAGTCAAACTGACCAACATAGAAGCCAAGGAGAGAATATTAAATGCAACAAAAAACAAAAGGACAAGTGACATTCAGAGGCAAACCAATTATAATCACTTCAGACTTCCCAAACCAAGTCATGAAAGCCAGAAGAGCCAGGAGTAACATATTCCAAACTCTGCAAAAAAACAAATTCCAGCCAAAAATTTCCTCCCCAGCAAAACTTTCTCTCAAATTAGATGGGGAAAAAAGAAGCTTCTATAACAAACAGAAGCTGAAGCAACTTATGTCTTTAAAACCAGTACTAGAAAAAATTCTTAAAGAGATTAACTACAAAGAAGAAATAAATAATACATGCCAGAACCAGAGAAACAAGAATTTCCATCCAGCAGACAACTAAGCAAAGAAGAACAAACAGTATTTCAAACAGAAATAAAATCTTAACATGTTAGAAATTAAAAATCATCTCTCAATAATCACACTGAATGTAAAGGGCCCCAACTCCCCAATAAAAAGACATAAAGTGGCAAAATGGATTACAAACCAGAACCTATGTATCTGCTGCTTGCAAGAAACACACCTTACAAGTAAAGATAGTAACAAACTTAAGGTAAAGGGCTGGAGTAAGGTAATCTATGCCAATGGAACACAAAGACAAGCAGGATTAGCAACTATGATATCAGACAAGTTAGACTTCAAGCCCAAGCTTATTAGAAGAGACAACGACTGTCTTTTTTTTTTTTTTTTTTTTTTTTTTTTTTTTTTTAACTGGTTAAAGGAAGAACCCAGAAAGAGAAAATAATGATAATCAACATTCATGTCCCAAACATAGGTGCAACTACTTTCATAAAACTACTTGTGACATTAAGTCACACATAAATACCAATCCAATAATACTAGGAGATTGCAACAGCCCTTTCACTTCATTAAACCAATCTTCTAGACAAATGGTCAGTAAATATGCCTCAAACCTAAAGAACGCCATTAATCAAATGGACTTGTTGGACACATATAGAGTATTTCACCCAACTACAGCAAAGTTCACATTTATCTCAGCTGCTCATGGAACCTTCTCCAAAATAGATCACATCCTGGGCCATAAAGTGAACATTAGCAAATTCAAAAAATGTGACATACTTCCCTGTGTCTTTTCAGACCATAACGGAATGAAATTATAAATCAACTATAAGAAGACCCAGAGAAACTACAAAAAGATGTGGAGACTGAACATCACACTTCTGAATGAAGAATGGGTCACAGAAGAAGTAAGTGGTGAAATTAAGAAATATCTAGAAATAAACAAAAATAGAGATACAACATATCAAAACCTCTGAGACACTTTGAAGGCAGTATTAAGAGGGAAATTTATAGCACTGAGTGCTCACATAATAAAAACAGAAAATCATAAAATAAATAACCTAATGACAGACCTCAAAGCCCTTGAAAAACAGGAACAATTTTACCCCAAAGCCAGTAGAAGACAGAAAAATATTAAATTTATAATTATTAAAATTATTAAAATTTCTATTAAAAAGTAGAGAATAAAAAACAATACAGAAAATCAACAAAATCAAAAGCTGGTTTCTTGGGAAAAAAAAAAAAAAACAAGGTAGATAAACTACTAGCCAACCTAACTAAGAAAAGAGAGAATCAACCCAAGTTATAAAGATAAGAGATGAAAAAGAAGATATAACTACTGATAGTGTAGAAATCCAGAGGATTATCAGAAACTACTTTGAAAAACTAGTCCCAACAAAATGGAGAATCTGGAGGAAATTGAAAACTTCCTAAATAAATACAACCTTCCTAAACTGAGTCAAGATGATATAGAAAATTTAAACCAACCAATAGCAATCAAAGAATTGAAATGGCAATAAAGAGCTTACCATCAAAGAAAATCCCAGGACCAGATTGTTTCACAATTGAATTATATAAAACCTTTATATAAGAGCTAATCCCAATACTCCTCTATTTTATGAAATAGAAAAAAATGGGACTCTTCCAAATACATTCTATGAGGCCAAAATCACATTATTATGGAAACCAAATAAAGACAGTTCAAGGAATGAAAATTACAGGTCTATATCTTTGATGAACTTGGATGCAAAAGTACTAAACAAAATACTAGCAACACACATTCAAAACCACATTAAGAAAATCATACACTATGACTAGGTAGGGTTCATCCCAGGGATGCAAAGCTGGTTCAACATATGAAAGTCAATCCATGTAATTCATTATATAAACAGAACCAAAGACAAAAATCACATGATAATTTCAATAGATGCTGAAAAAGTATTTGATAAAATCCAACATCCATTTATGATAAAAGCACTGCAGAGAATCGGAGTAGAAGAAACATATCTCAACATTATTAAGGCAATCTACAATAAGCCCACAGCCAACATCATATTAAATGGGAAAAAATTCAAGAATTCCCCCTAAAAACAGGAACAAGACAAGGATGTACATTATCACCTCTTATCTTTAATATAGTACTTGAGACTCTAGCCAGAGCAATAAGTCAAGAAAAGAAAATCAAAGGAGTACAAGAAGGAAAAGAAGAACTCAAAATTTCACTATTTGCAGATGACATGATACTATACTTAAGAGACTCAGCAAACTCAACCAAAAGGCTTATAGAACTGATCAACAAATTCAGCAAAGTGTCTGGATACAAAATCAATCTTAAAAAATCAGAAGCTTTTCTGTACACCAACCATAAATCCACTGAAAAAGAAATATAGAAAATATGTCCACTCAGGATATCCAAAAAAAATTAAAATACTTAGGAATAAACTTAACCAAGGAGGTAAAAGACCTCTACCAAGAATATTATAAAACACTGGAAAAAGAAATTGAAGAAGATCTTAGAAAATGGAAAGATCTTCTATTTCATGGATAGGCAGAATAAATATCATCAAAATTGTCATACTTCCAAAAGTAATCTACAGATTCAATGCAACACCCATTAAATTATCAAGATCATTCCCCACAGACATAGAAAAATCAGTCCTTAAATTCATTTGGAACAACAAAAACCCCAGAATAGCTAAAGTAGTTCTCAGCAACAAAAAACATGCAGGAGGAATCACGATACCTGACATTAAACTATACTACAAAGCCATTGTAATAAAAACAAAAACATATACATAGACCAATGGAGTAGAATAGAAGACCCAGAAACAAATCCACACATTTACAGACAATTGATTTTTGACAAATGGGCCAAAAAACATACACTGGAAAAAAGATAGCCTGCTCAACAAATAGTGTCTGCAAAACTGGTTAACCATATGCAGAAAAAAGGAAATTAATCCCACTTTCTCACCATGCACACAAGTCAATTGAAAATGGATCAAAGACTTGGAAATTAGACCACAGACTTTTACAGTCCTTGAAGAGGGCATAGGTCCAACACTGTAACACATAGGCACAGATAAAAAGCTTTCTAAACAAGACCCCAAAGGCACAAGAAACTAAAAGGCAAATCTATATGTGGGATTGCATGAAACTAAAGAGTTTCTGTACAGCAAATAAAACTATCAAGAACCTCAGTCTTGCTGGGTGTGATGGCACACGCTTGTAATCCCTGCGCTTGGGAAGCTGAGACAAGGAGGATCACACAGCTTCAAAGCCAGCCTCAGCTACTTAGTGAGGCTCTCAGCAACTTAGTGAGACTCTGTTTCAAAATAAAATATAAAATGATAGGTCTGGGAGTACAGCCCGAAGGAAGAAAGCCTCTGGGTCCCACCACCCCCAGTACCACAAAACAAAACATAAAACAAAAACAAAAACAAAAGAAACCTCAATTGCGAGCCAACAGAATGGGAGAAGATTTTTGCCACCTACTCCTCCAATAGAGGACTAATATCTAGAATATATAGAGAAGTCAAGAAACTCAGCACACACAAAAAAATAGTTCAATCAAAAAATGGGCAAGTGAATTAAATAGATACTTCATGAAAGAAGAAATTCAAATGGCCAATAAATGCATGAAAAAATGCTCAACATCATTAGCAATCAGAGAGATGCAAATCAAAACTACCCTGAGATTTCACCTAACTCCAACTGGAACGGCAATCATTCAAAATAAAAACAACAAAAAATGCTGGCAAGGCTGTGGATGAGTGGGAACTCTAAAACATTGTTGGTGGGATTGCAAATTAGTGCATTCACTTTGGAAAACAGTATGGAGGATTCTCAGAAGAATGGGAACAAAATTACCATTTGATCCAGCAGTACTATTTCTGGGTATCTACCCAAGAGAAAGAAAATCAAACTATCAACCTAATGCATGCATATCTATGTTCATAGCTGCACCATTCACCATTGCCAAACTATGAAAACAGCCAAGATGTCCATCAACAGATGAATGGATTACAAAATTATGGGATATGTACACATGGAATTTTACTCTGCCATAAAGAAAAACACAATTACATCATTTTCAGGGAAATGGATGGAGCTGGAGGACATTATGCTAAGTGAGATTAGTCAGTCAGAAAAAATAATAAATTGAATGCTTTCCCTAATATGCAAAAGTTAGGGAGAAATGGGTAACAGGAGGAACTCTAGATGAATAAGGAGATCCTATAGAGGAGCAAATAAGGTGAGGGGATGGGAGGGGGGAAGAGGGAAACTCTCTAAAGCACATGATTTACTTAAATACATCAAAGTCAATTACAAAGCCAAGCATGGGTAGGAGTGATGGGGAGGGAATGGCATGGGGTTTTGGGTAATGATTGGGCGTTGTGTGCATGTATGTCTCCACAAGTCTTTGATTCCATTTAGATGTATGGCTATAATGCACCAATGAAACAAATTCCTAGAATCAAATAAAAATAGGGATACAACATGTGAAAATCTGTAGTAAACCCTGAAGGTTGTGTTAAGAGAAAAATTTATGGTATTAAGCATGCATAAGAAAAACAGAAAGATTTACAAAATCTAATGATGTACTTTAAAGCCCTTGAAAAGCAGAAACAATCTAACCCCAAAGCCAGTAGAAGGCAGGAAAAAATAAAAATCATAGCAGAAATTAATGAAATGAGAAACAAACAATCCAGAAAAATCAATAAACAAAAAGCTAGTTTTTGAAAGAATAAATAATATTGACAAACTCTTAGCCAACTTAACAGAAATAGAGAACTGACACAAATTTTAAATACAAATAATCAAAATGTAAATATCATCAAAGACAAGGTGGAAATCCAAAACATTATTAGAAACTATCTTGAAAACTTATACTCCAATAAAATATAAAACCCAGAGGAAATTGACAGATTCTTAGATACCTGTGACTTACCTAAACTGGAACAAAAACACAGAGAAAACTTAAACAAACCAATAGGAGTCAAAGAAATCAAAACAGCAATAAAAGTTCTCCCTTAAAAGAATAGTCCAGGCCCAGACAGATTCTCATCTGAATTCTATAAGACTTCCATAGTAGAACTAACTTCAAAGCTCCTCAAATTAGTCTATAAATTTTTCTAGAGGGAAAATTACCAGATTTATTCTATGAAACTAGAATCTCTAAATCAAATTACAGAACAATATCACTAATGAACATAGATTCAAAAATTCTCAGAAAATAAATGGTTAATAATAGCTATCCACATACAAAAATACATCAAAAAATAGTTTATCATGACCAAAAACATTTTACTCCAAGGATGCAAGTCTGTTTCAATATTTGCAAATCAATAAATGTAATTTACCAAATTAATTGAGATAAGGACAGAAATCACATGTTTATATCAATAGATGCAGAAAAATCATTTGACAAAATTCAACACCCTTTCATAAAAAATATCTGAGAAAATTAGAAATAGAAGGAACCTACTTTGACATCATAAAACCTATATACAACAAACCTAAAGCCAGCACCATTTTCAATAGAAAAAAATGACAAATTTTCCCTTAAAAAGGGAAAAGAAACAAGACAAGGATGTCCATTGTCACCACTCCTATTCAACATAGTACTTGAATCTCTAGCCTCATCAATAAGACATCAAAGGAATACAAATAGGAAAGAACTGAAACTATCTTTGTTTGTGGATGACATGATCTTTTACATAGAAAATTCAATAAACTCACAGAGAAGATGTCTAGAGGTGATAGTTTCAGAAAAATCGCAAGATACAAAATCAAACTATGAAAATCATTACATCAATCATGAATCCAATGAAAAAGAAATATAGAAAACAATCTCCTTCACAATAACTTAAAAAATATAAATTATTTAAGAATAAATTTAGAAGATAGACCTCCCATGCTTTTGGATCAGAATAAATATTGAAATGGTCAATCTACCAAAAAGTATCTAAACATTCAACACAATCACAGACCTAGAGAAATCGGTTATGAAATTTATATGGAAAAACAAAACACCCAGAATAACTAACGCAATTCTCAGCAGGAAGAGCCATGCTGGAGGCAGCACAGTACCAGACTTTAAGCTGTGCAGCAAAGCAAGAGTAATATAAACAATATGGCATTGCCATTGGAACAGAAAAGAAGACTCAGAAACAAAGCCCCATATCTATAATCAGTTGATTTTTAATGCAGTTGTCACAGACATACACTGCAGAATGAATAACCTTTTCAACAAATGTTGTTGGGAAAACTGGCAATTCATATCTAAAATAAATGTAACTAAGACCTAACCTCTCACTTTGCACAAAAGTCACTCAAGATCACCCAAAGACTTAGAAATTATATCAGAAACTTTGAAAATCCCAGAATAGGGTATAGGACCAATACTCTAACATATAAGTTCAGGTAAAAACTTTCTCAATAATATCCTGAAATCATAGGAAATTAGAACACAAATTAATGAATAGAAAGCATTAAATTAAAAAACTTCTGCACAGCAAAGGAAACCTTCAAGATTTTAGGGAGAGAGGTTACAGAATGGAAGAAAATCTTGATCATCTCTTCAACTGACACGCCTGACACCCAGATTATATAAAGAGCTCAAAAAACTTAATACTAAAAAACAAAATGCCAATTTAAAAATGAATTGAATAGACACTTTTAAAAATAACAAATACAGGGGAAGATGGCGACCGAGAAAAGCGGGGCTTAAGAGCCCTGCCAAAAACCAATCTCCATTACCACAAAATTAGCGCCTTTCATAGCCAGAAAACACCATCACCAGAGAAACAAAAAAATCACCAGGCTCCAGAGAGAAAGTGGACTGAGAACAGAGCTCAGAGCCACAGAGGAGATACACTGGACTCACGCCCGAGGACGCGGCAGCAGCGCCATACTGCCGGGGGCAGCGGCGAATTCACCGGACAGCTACAGCAAGCCAAGGTGAGCCGCTGCGGAACAGCCAGGCGGGATCTTTCGGCGCAGGGAGTACCTAAAGCTCCCAGTGGCTGAGCTCAGCACACGCTGCAGGGACTCAGAGTGGAACTCAAAACCAGAGAAGAAAAAATATGCCAGTCTCACGGCCGAGGGCGTGGCAGTGGCGCTATATTGCCACCGGCGGCAGCAGCAGTGAATTCACCGAGTCCAGTACAGCTACATCTGTGAACTCAAGAACAGTGAGTCAAATTGCGGGCCACAGAGGAGAAATCCCAGTACTGTACTCCCTGGGACTTGACCCAGTGGGGGAGTGGCGGGAGCAGAGATATCACACCATAGGAGAACGTGCAACCTGGCACCCCCCATAGTTTAAAGCAGCCTCGATCGACTCTCTGGGTCGGAGACTCTGTGATACAATCCAGTAAAGGAGTAGTGGGGTCTGAGATACCAAAGACTCGAGATCCAGAGCACCTTAAGTAAAGTCATAGTGACCCAAGGGAAGAACCCAGAGAAGGCACAAACTTCCAAAATCATGGGAAAGAGGAATAACAATGGAGCAATAAATGCCCACAACCTCACAACATCAGAACCCGATAAAACAGAAAATCAGAGATTTCTAGAAGATCAAATCAGGAAAATAACTGTAGAAATATTAGAGGTGCTTCGAAAAGAACTGAGAGAGAGCCAAAAAGAGATCAAGGATGCAATTAATGAAGTAAAGGCCCCAATTCAAAGCATGAACAACCGATTAGACCACGTGGAGAACAGAATCTCGCTCTTAGAAGATGATCATTCCAAAAATGAACGCATGGTTTCTAATCTAGAAAAAAATATCCAACAGCAGGAATCTGACATTGAAGAAATATGGGCCCATTTTAAGAGAGCTAACCTAAGAATAATTGGAATAGAGGAGGGAAAAGAAAGTGAAACCAAAGGGATCAACAATCTCTTCAAGGAAGTAATAGCAGAAAATTTTCCAAACATAGAGCAAGAGGTCGATACACAGGTCCAGGAAACTTATAGAACTCCCTTTAGACAGGATCGGAGAAGAGGATCCCCATGCCACATAATTGTCAAAATGACCAATGTGGAAGCCAAGCAGAGAATCTTAAAGGCAACAAAAACAAAGGGCCAAGTGACATTCAGAGGCAAACCAATTAGAATCACTCCAGACTTCCCAAACCAAGTCATGAAAGCCAGAAGGGCTTGGAGTAACATATTCCAAACTCTGAAAGAAAACAACTTCCAGCCAAAAATTTCCTACCCAGCAAAACTTTCTATCAAATTAGATGGAAAAATAAGAAGCTTCCATGACAAATAGAAACTGAAGGAATTTATGTTTTCAAAACCAGCGCTAGAGAAAATACTCAAAGAGATTAACTACAAAGAAGAAATAAGTAACACACACCAGAACCAGAGAAACAAGATTTTCCATCCAACAGACAACTAAGATTGGTAATTTGTGAAGATTCATTATTTATGTTAGTCTTTTACCTATCTCTAAATTGTATTGTTTGCTTTGATTGTTGTTAATTTTTAGGATTTCTAGTTGGAATATTAATATACCTTCAGATATAGCATTTGGAAATATTTTATCCCATTCTATTAGTAACTTTTAACTCTGTTTATACTCTCTTTGGATATACAATATTTTTTTTATTTTTTTAGGGAGTTTGTATACTCTTCTGTTGCCTGTGCCATTGAAATCATATCCAAGAAATCACTGCCAATTTCAATGTTGTGAGGTTTTATGACCCAGATTTTCTCCTAAAAGTTTATAGTCTTAAAATTTATATTTAGGTCTTTTATCTATTTTGAGTTAATATTTGTATATGGGATTAGGTAAGGGTCCAATTTTATTCTTTTCCATGTAAGTATTATTTTTCAACAATATTTCGTTAAAAGATTATTATTTCCACCACCGAATGTTCGTGGAAACCTTGTCAAAAATAACTTGACAATATAGGGAAGAATTTAGCTCTAGGCTTGTATTTAACTCTAATGGTTTATATATCTGCCTTTAGAACAGTACTACACTGTTTCAATTATTGTAGCTTTATATGGTTTGAAATCAGAAAATATATATCTTCTAGCTTTGTTCTTTTTCAAGATCGTTTTGAGTATCTAGAGTCCATATTCCATATTAGGATAGATTTTTTTTCTGAAAAATAAATATATAAATATATGATAGTTTCACCTTAAAAATAGAAAAAAATATTCTCTGGTAAGAAAGAAAGCAAAAAGAAATATTGAAATGTTTTCATGTAATTTTAATTTTTCAACATTATTTAGTTAAAAGATTATTATTTCCTCCACCAAATGTTCATGGAAACCTTGTCAAATATAACTTGACAATATATGGAAGAATTTAGCTCTAGGCTTTTATTTAGCTCCAATAGTTTATATATCTGCCTTTAGAACAGTACTACACTGTTTCAATTATTGTAGCTTTATATGGTTTGAAATCAGAAAATATACATCTCCTAACTTTGTTCTTTTTCGAGATCATTTTGGGTATCTAGAATCCATATTCCATATTAGGATAGATTTTTTTCTGAAAAATAAATATATAAATATATGATAGTTTCACCTAAAAAAAATAAAGAAAAAATATTCTCTGGTAAAGAAGAAAGCAAAAAGAAATATTGAAATGTTATCTTTATGTTATCAAAAGCTTGGTATCAGACAAATGAAACTTATGTGAGATTATCATTTTTAATTTTGGATAAATTGCTATAATACTAGATGTCAACCACTAAGCCAAGCATGGGAAGGAGGGATGGGGAGGGAATGGGGTGGGGATCGGGTGGGGGTTGACTGGCGATGTGTGCATGTATGTCTACAAAAGTTTTCTTTGTATCCCACTATGATGCACCAATAAAAAAATAAAAAATAAAAATAACAAATACAAATGGCCAAAAAAAACAAAAATTCATCATGTTTAGCAATCAGGGAAATGAAAATTCAAACTACACTAAGATTCCATTCAATTCCAGTTAGGATGGCAGTCATCAAGAATACAAACAATAATAAATGCTGGGGGGCTGGTGGGGATTAGGAACTCTATTTCACAGTAAGTGAGACTGCAGGCTAGTATAGCAGCTTTGGAAATCAGTGTTGAGATTTCTCAGAAAAATGGGAATGGAACTACCATTTAACTCAGTGATAGTTCTCCTGGGCATCTGCCTAAAGGAAATAAAATCAGAATATTATGCATACCTTTATATCCATGTTAATAGCAGCACAATGTATAATAGCCAAACTATGAAATCAGCCTAGTTATCCATCAACAGATAAGCAGATCACAAAATTTTGGTCTATACACACAGTGTTATTTTACTCAACAATAAAGCAGAACAAAATTATACTATCTGCAGGAAGTGGATGAAACTCAAGAATTTTATACTGAGTATAGCAGTTCCAAAGAAAAGTACATGTGCATTCTTTTATGTGGCAGCTATATGGAAATGGGCAACATCAGATAGAGGAATGACTGAGTTTGACTAGGGAAGTGAGGCAGGAGAGATGATATCATAAAGAATGCATAATTGAAATATGTCATGAGCATATGCAAAATCACCAATTCCAATTTTAAAGATTTTTGGGGTAAAGGTAAAGGAGGTTGAACCCAGTGAGGAGGGCAACAAGAGTTGTGCACATGTATTTTTCCAACACTCTGTACCCTAGTATGATGTAAAAATTACAATGTATCCAACAAAAATATATCAATAATAAGCTTTTATTCCAGCTTTTTTAAATGTCCAGTACAATTAATTATAGTCACTTTACTAATTAATAGTACACCAAAAACTTTTGCTTTGCCCCACTCTAACTTAATACCCATCTATCAACCTTCCCCATACCCTCTTCTCCAGCTTCTAGTAATTAGCACTATACTCTCAACTTCTATGGATCAACATTTTTTTAGATTTTACATGTGAGTGAGATTCTGAAGCACTTGTATTCCTGTGTCTAGTTTAATACACTTAACATAATGCTATACAATTCTATTCATGATGTTACAAATGAAAAGATTTTGTTCTTTTTAATGGCTAAATAGTATGTAATAATCTATATATGGTACAATTTTTTCATCCATTCACCAGTTGATGGACAGTCAGGTTCTTTCCATATATTGTCTATTGTGAATAGTGCTACAAAGAACATGGAAGTGCAAATGAAAACCAATTTTGGCCACATCAGTGCCTCTAATCCATCCAATGTCGCACGCAGTGACGACTCTTACACGATCTTCCTCAAGCAGTTTTATTACCCCAGGTTCTTATACAGTTCCCGTTCCTCTTTAATGCTCTCTCAACGCCCTCTCAGGTAAAAACAACATCAGTCTTCTATCCTCTCCCTCATCACTCCACCAACCCTCCTTCTGGCACTCTATGTCTCTGCTGCAGCACACACCGGTCACAATGGTGGCTTTGTGAACATTTCCGTCCCAGCTCGGAGCCCGGAGCAGTCCGCCAAGGAACCGCTCTTCCTGTCCACCAACCCTCTTAGCTCCTTCTCCTTCCTCCCCGCTAGGGCATGCGCGCTTTTTAACCTTCTCCTGGGCGGGCAGGTGGTAGCACGAGGCGTTGCATCACTAATTATCCGTAAGGCGCCTGATAGGGCTCACTGCGCAGGCTCAGGGCACCGCCAGCCTCGTGAGCCTCGTGACTTGGCTGCAAGCCCAGGCGCCATCTTGAGTCCACGCTGGCAACAAGCCTGGGTGCCACCTCGGTCCTGCCGAGTGGGCCCCAACATATCTCCCTTTTTGTTTTATTAAAATAAGGCTCGGGATCGTGCCTGTCTTAGGTTGCCAACCCTCAAGGACCATTCTTACCCGTCATTGGGAGAACAATAGCATGATTGTTTCCCTGTCTTAGGTTGAAAGGTCCCGGGGACGATCTTACCCGTCACTGACTACCGATCCAGCATACTGAGCCATACATGGGGAGATAAGCCAGCTTCTAGGGCTGCCAGAGCTTGCACCAATATGCGCTGTTGTTGCAGTGCGCGTTGTCGAGTTCGCCTGATATATCCAACCATGAAACATCATGCTACCACCAGCAAGAATGCCCAGAACGCCATGCCACCCCAGTCTTTTAAAAAACCCAATGTTCCGTGTATTAAGTCCATTCATTGTTGTATTGCGGCGACTTCTACGCGGGTAGAATTAATTGCAGCGATGGACGCTCGTAGCTCAATCATGGTGTGTTCAAATTCACGGCTCCAAGTTCCCAGAAGCGTCTTGCTTAATTGACGAAACAAATTGCCTGCATGGGAGAAATTCTGATACTGCACATACGTTATACATATAGTCCAGATAATTGAGCTTGCTGAGCCATGCCAGCAGCCACATGTGAGGATAGAGCATTCATAGTGGCTGCAATAACTGCCACGGCCACAGAGGCCACAATTACAGCAATAAGAGCAGAAATTCCAAAGTCTCCAAGGATGCATAGAAGCATAGCAGAAAGTCAGAAAACAGGTATCAATAAAACAACCTAAACTATCATTAACCAAGGTAAAGGAAGAGGGAAAGTAGAAATAATTCCCCAAAGATCTTAAAGAAAACAACTCATCTCTACGGTACCGAGCAGCAGTTTACAACTCTTACGTTAGGAACTAATCTTCTGACCTATCCTTTACACATTAGGCGCCTTTTCCAACTAACCTCAGGTGTCTTCCATCTATGGTGGCGGATTAGGAGAGGGAGTCGAATCAGGACCAGCCCGATTCTCTAACTTGCTTACACTAAAAAATATCCTCCTTAATGGAGCCCCCTTTGATCGGGGAAAATACAGCGCTGTCCCTCGCTTTTCCGCGAGCCTCGCTTATCCGCGAGCCTTATTTACTAAATATCCTCCTTAATGGAGCCCCCTTTGATCGGGGAAATAACTTGCTTACACTAAAAAATATCCTCCTTAATGGAGCCCCCTTTGATCGGGGAAAATACAGCGCTGTCCCTCGCTTTTCCGCGAGCCTCGCTTATCCGCGAGCCTTATTTACTAAATATCCTCCTTAATGGAGCCCCCTTTGATCGGGGAAAATATCCTCCTTAATGGAGCCCCCTTTGATCGGGGAAAACACTAAAAAATATCCTCCTTAATGGAGCCTCCTCCTCCCTTTTCGGAGTCAAAGGAGTACTTACCAGCCGGCTGCCCTGGACTGCCGAGGTTCTGATCAAAGCGAAGTTCCCCGTACGGGCCACCACTTGTCGCACGCAGTGACGACTCTTACACGATCTTCCTCAAGCAGTTTTATTACCCCAGGTTCTTATACAGTTCCCGTTCCTCTTTAATGCTCTCTCAACGCCCTCTCAGGTAAAAACAACATCAGTCTTCTATCCTCTCCCTCATCACTCCACCAACCCTCCTTCTGGCACTCTATGTCTCTGCTGCAGCACACACCGGTCACAATGGTGGCTTTGTGAACATTTCCGTCCCAGCTCGGAGCCCGGAGCAGTCCGCCAAGGAACCGCTCTTCCTGTCCACCAACCCTCTTAGCTCCTTCTCCTTCCTCCCCGCTAGGGCATGCGTGCTTTTTAACCTTCTCCTGGGCGGGCAGGTGGTAGCACGAGGCGTTGCATCACTAATTATCCGTAAGGCGCCTGATAGGGCTCACTGCGCAGGCTCAGGGCACCGCCAGCCTCGTGAGCCTCGTGACTTGGCTGCAAGCCCAGGCGCCATCTTGAGTCCACGCTGGCAACAAGCCTGGGTGCCACCTCGGTCCTGCCGAGTGGGCCCCAACAATCCAACTCAAAAAGGAATCCTGCACACAGCTCAGCTATCATACAGGAGATATTTAGCAATTAAGGTCCTGTCTCTTCTCAGCCACCAACATAGTACTCCTTCTTTCATCCTCAAAGCCATTACTGTATTTTAAAATACCTTAAATTTGGCTACTTCTTCACTCCTGGAACACAACTCCCCCCCACAGCATGCATTAGCATGCAGCCATGTTCTCACCCCAAAAACTGCATTCCCCGTGAGACTGTCATGACCTTCTCATGATCTCATCTCCTCAAATATTACAATATAATTGACAGTCTACTGTGAACTAAGATAGGTTCACACCAATGCACTAATACGTTCATTAATGCATCTTCCAGCCTTCAGCATTCATCACTGTACACTTGCAAATTTAGGTGCAAACATTCTCTATTAGTTCATGACAGATCCTGAGGGCCCTGCATCATAAAATATCAGCATTCAACAATACCTAACATACTGACAATTATGACAGTGTTAAATTCAAGAACAATTAAAATCATATTGCTGTATTTAATTATGCTTCAGGGCTCATTAAAAAGACTTACAATTTTGTGTTAAAATAGTGAATTCGTTTTACTAAATAATACACATTTCATTGTCATACAGAAAACATTGTATCTTCAATATTAGATAGTACCAATTTTGTGATACTTTTATCACCAAGTTGCAAATAATTGCACTGACCTTTTCTGGAATTCCTGAGAAAACTACTTGAGTCTCCTTCTGAGAAGACACCACTCTTCAGAACACATTTCCATGAAGTCTGCATGGTTTATTTGTATTTTTTTCATCACAAATTTGTTTGTAAGAAGATGATGCATCATGGACATTCATCCAGGTGTGGAATGTAGGAGCTATTGGGGCTGTTGCATTTGTGAGCCCTGGTGGGCCATTTTCTAAAGCCACTCAACAGACAATACTTCTTAGGTGGGGCAGGACGTGAAGTTCCCTAGCAGAAATGAGTATTTGTAACCTCAGTGGCCAAAGATGCCAGTGTCCTCAGGAAAATAGAATTTTGGAAACAACAGTGATTCTTATTTCTGGTATCAATAATTTCAACCTTTTTCCTTTGTTTCTAGCCTTTGTTCCTGGTGTCTTAGGTATACCAGTCTCACTAGTGATCCTTTGTATGTAGATAGTCTGTTTTATTGCTACCCAGTTTTGTTGTAAATTCTTTAATGGGTATTTGAATACTCATGGGGCTCATGTATATGAGATGTATTTGTGTATGGCAAGAAGTTTCCTGTATTGGTGACACTCTCACTCCAGGAACTATTTTTTAACATATGAGCAAATGAATACTAGAATCAAAGAGTATTTTAAGAAACTATATAAGGATTGTCATAGGGAGCACAAAAGTAATTTCTAATGCAAATAGTTACAGTGGTTCAAAGATTATGTATGTGTGTTATAAATGGTTTTTGTTGGCTCAGGTTGAGTCATTAAAATGATGTGTGGCAGGCAAGGCAAAGTCTAAAGGATAAAAAGAAAATAAAACACCAAAACAATGAGTATATTTTCAATGAGAAAAAAATCTTTCATCTTAAATGAAATTTTATACACTTCAATTGACTGAAACATACATTATGACAATAACATAAAGCTGTCCTTCTAGCCACCTGCTGAAGTTGTTTATCTTTTATACTCAAAAGGTCAGGGTTAGCAGAACTGCCATAAAATTATACAATAGAAAATATGCTTAAAGATTACTTTTAAATCACACAAGATGCTTTTTTATCAAATATAAAGATTCTTTTCTCTTTCTGGGAAGAATGTTATAAATGATGCAAATGAGTAAATTAGTTTATCTATTCTAGCATAAATAACAACCTGGTGACTTATTGTGGTGAGGAACTGGAATAAAAAATGAAAATGTTTTTCTTAAATATGTTTTTTATAACACTAAAAAAGTTGGAAAATTTACAACACCAGAAAGATCAGAGAAAAGAAAATCTCCCTTCTCTCTCTTTATCTCTCTTCTCTCTTTTCTCTCTCTCTCGCTCTCTCTCTCTCTCTCTCTCTCTCGCTCTCGCTCTCGCTCTCGCTCTCGCTCTCGCTCTCGCTCTCGCTCTCGCTCTTGCTCTCTCACTCCATACATGTATATAGAGATTTCTCAAATCCTATTCATTATCTACCTTTTACTTTTATTCCTAATTGTTATATATAAACTTAATTGTTAGATAGCTAGAAAGACATTACAAGATGGGGTCATCTGAAACCATCTGTGTCAACTGGATTGACTGGACATGAAAAACTCACTTTTACTCTTTTGCCTGGTGAAAAAGGGTAGAGAAGGAATAGGCTGGGATGGACCAGAAATTTAACTGCAGATCCTTGCTCATTTCGACGCCTTTTTCTGTGGGAAAAAGGAAGATAAACAAGATAGGATCACTGACATGTAATGTGCAAAGGGCAGTCAATCACCCCAAATGTAATATGTATAAACCCAACTTGTGAAATACTCCCTGTTGCTTTCCATACCTGGAAACAGACTGTTCTAGATGCATCTCTGGAGTATAGCCCCATCATCCCAGGACACCCTTCCATTCCCTGAATGACCCATTCCAGATGTTTTCCCTTGAGTGTGACCCTTGCCCCTGGTTTCATGGTCTTTCTCACATGGAACCTTCACTCCTCTAAAGAAACCTCCTGTATCCCCCATTTGATGTTTCTGTTTCAATTATTTCCAAGAAGATAAGCAAGAAATGGTATAAATAAAACAGGTTTAAGATTTCATACCTGGTAACATATTATGGTGCATTGACTTGGATACATCTTTACCATTGTTTTAAATCTGTGAGATACATCTCTAAAATAATGACAGGATTTCATTATCTTTTTATATTTTCTTTGCAATGTGCTGGTCATTGTCATCCTTATGATTTCTGGTGTCCACTGTGTCTTCTTTTCCTTGATCTCTTCTATGTCTTTTGTTCTCAAGTCTCTTCTATTTTCTTAATTTCTACTATTATCTTGCTTTCCTCAAGCTTATTTATCTTTAACAATTTGCCATTGTTGGGACAAAATATAATGTCCAGATTATAACATATAGTCCCAAGATAAAAATTTTTGATAAACTTTTTTGCTTCCTTCTGAACAATTTATCATCTTTAAGAAGATATATGCTATTCTTCTAATATTGTAGATTAATCATGACTCCTTAGCTTTAATTTAAATAAAGTCTATTTGTGTTTGAATTATTAACTATAATATTTTAGATTTACCTTTGTAAAAATTGTCAATAGTTTGTTCATATTAATTTATAAATATCATTTTACTTTGTGAATGCGTCATTTATTCATGTACCTTTTGGACATTTGGGTTTATTCTAGTTTTAGCTATTACTTTGGAAGCTGCTATCAAAATTATTTAATGTTTTTGCATAAGTATGTGTTTATTTCTCTTGTTTAAATATCAAACAGTAGATTTACTGAATTATATGGTAAATTTACATTTAAACTCATGAGAAAATGTCAATTATTTAAAGCAGTTGTACCATATAAGGGTATATCATTAAAAATGAGATATCCATTTTTTCTATAAAATTTCCAACATTTATATTGTTATTTTTAAAAATATCAACAAAACCACTAGGTTTAAAATAATATTGCAAGTATGTCATTGTCAACATTATTTACATTATGATGTGAGACTATAATGCACCAATAGAAACACAAAAAAACAAAAATTAAAAAATAATATTGCATGATGATTTTAATTTGTAAATATTAATGACACCAAGCATCTTTTAATCTAATTATTAGACATTCTTTTATTTTGTATAAAATGGCTGTTAAAATCCTTTGTCCATTTGTCGGGCGTGGTGGCGCATGCTTGTAATCCCCGCGCTTGGGAGGCTGAGACAGGAGAATCACACGGGTTCGAAGCCAGCCTCAGCTACTTTGTGAGGCTCTCAGCAACTTAGTGAGACCCTGTTTCAAAATAAAATATAAAATAGGTCTGGGAGTATAGCCTGGAGGTAGAAAGCCTCTGGGTTCCACCCCCAGTACCACCAAAAAAAAAAAAAAATCCTTTGTTCAGTTTTAGTGGTTTGTCTTTTCTTACTTACTTGTACTTTTTTTTTTTTTTTTTTTTTTTTTTTTTGGTGGTACTGGGGGTGGAACTCAGAGGCTTTCTATCTCCGGGCTATACTCCCAGACCTATTTTATATTTTATTTGGAAACAGGGTCTCACTAAGTTGCTGAGAGCCTCACTAAGTAACTGAGGCTGGCTTCGAACCCATGCAATCCTCATGTCTCAGCCTCCCAAGCGCTGGGATTACAAGCGTGCGCCACCACGCCCGGCTACTTGTACTTTTTAATTTATTTTCTGAAGATGTTCTCTTTTTCTTATCATTTTACAAATATTTTCCTTTCATTGATAGATTGACTGCTTTCTTAATGTTATCATGTGGTCAAACATGTTTATATAATATGAACATCATATGAAAAATGAATTAAGATTTTTCAATATTTTTCTTTATAATTTATCTTTTGGTGTTTTGGGTAAAACATCTTTGACTAGTTAAAAGTGATGATAATATTCTCAAATTCCTAGTAGAGATTTTGAGATTTAGTTTTTATATTAGGTCTAAGACTCAGCTCAAAATAATTTTGCATGTAGAGGGAAATAGGTGTTGATGTTCAACTTGTTTTCCATGGAAATATCCAGTTGTTTTAGGACTGGTTGTTAAAACAAAATTCAGCTTTATCTACTGAAATAACTTTCTACCTTGTCAAAAACAATTTGCCATAAACTAATATGTGGATTTTTCATTTATTTTTCCCACCCTCTTATTTGATTAAGGTAATCTTTAGTCTATCCTCATGAAAATTCTGCACTATCATGATTACTGTAGTTCTATAAAAAGTTTTAATATTAAATTTTTAAATCTCTTTTCTTTATATGATCATTTTATGTGATCATTGAATTTTAGAAAAAATTTAAGAGCTTGTTTTTAAACATAAAAAATACCATACCACCTAGAAACATTTTTGTGATTGCATTAAATACATAGATAGGTTTAAAGAGAATTGTCATCAAAATAATACTGAGTCTATTCAATTATGAAAATAAAATAACTTTTTATTTTTATAATTTTTAAAATTATTTTCAACAATGCATTTTAACTTTTGTTCTAGGTCTTGCACAATATTAAAAAATTTATGCCTAGGCCGGGCGTGGTGGCGCACGCTTGTAATCCCCGCGCTTGAGAGGCAGAGACAGGAGGATCACGCAGGTTCGAAGCCAGCCGCGCACGCTGGCTTAGGAGACCCTGTTTCCAAAAATAAAATAGGTCTGGGAGTGTAGCCCGGAGATAGATGGGCTTCCACGAACCCCAGTGCCACCAAAAAAAAAAAAAAAAAAAAAAATTATGCCTAGAAATATAATGGCATTTTTGTATTCTAACTTAAATGACATTAAAAATGAAATAATAATCTAGTGAGAGCTTACAAAAGAAAAATTTACTTTGCTCATTGCATTATATACAACAACATAAACACTTTGCCTTATGAAATTCTTTTTTTTTAATTTATTTTTTATTGGTGCACTGTATTCATACATCATAGTGGGATACAAAAAACTTTTATAGACATACATGCACACATCACCCAGTCGGGCCCCACCCGGTCCCCACCCCATTCTCTCCCCATCCCTCCTTCCCATGCTTGGCTTAGTGGTTGACATCTAGTATTATAGCAATTTATCCAAAATTAAAAATGATAATCTCACATAACAGTTTCATTTGTCTGATACCAAGCTTTTGATGACTTAAAGATAACATTTCAATATTTCTTTTTGCTTTCTTTCTTACCAGAGAATATTTTTTTCTATTTTTTAGGTGAAACTATCATATATTTATATATTTATTTTTCAGAAAAAAATCTATCCTAATATGGAATATGGATTCTAGATACCCAAAACGATCTTGAAAAAGAACAAAGCTAGAAGATATATATTTTCTGATTTCAAACCATATAAAGCTACAATAATTGAAACAGTATAGTACTGTTCTAAAGGCAGATATATAAACAATTGGAGTTAAATACAAGCCTAGAGCTAAATTCTTCCCTATATTATCAAGTTATTTTTGACAAGGTTTCCACGAACATTTGGTGGTAGAAATAATAATCTTTTAACTAAATATTGTTGAAAAAGAATACTTACATGGAAAAGAATAAAATTGGACCCTTACCTAATCCCATATACAAATATTAACTCAAAATAGATAAAAGACCTAAATATAATTTTTAAGACTATAAACTTTTAGAAGAAAATCTGGGTCATAAAACCTCACAACACTGAAATTGGCAGTGATTTCTTGGATATGATTTCAATGGCACAGGCAACAGAAGAGTATACAAACTCCCTAAAAAATAAAAAAGATATTGTATATCCAAAGACAATGTAAACAGAGTTAAAAGTTACTAATAGAATTGGATAAATATTTCCAAATGCTATATCTGAAGGTATATTAATATTCTAACTAGAAATCCTAAAAATTAACAACAATAAAGGCAAACAATACAATTTAGAGATAGGTAAAAGACTAACATAAATAATGTATCTCCACAGATAACCAATCTTAGTTGTCTGTTGAATGGAAAATCTTTTTTCTCTGGATCTGGTGTGTGTTACCTATTTCTTCTTTGTAGTTAATCTCTTTGAGTATTTTCTCTAGCGCTGGTTTTGAAGACATAAATTCCTTCAGTTTCTGTTTGTCATGGAAGCTTCTTATTTCTCCATCTAATTTGATAGAAAGTTTTGCTGGGTAGGAAATTTTTTGCTGGAAGTTGTTTTCTTTCAGAGTTTGGAATATGTTACTCAAAGCTCTTCTGGCTCTCATAACTTGGTTTGGGAAGTCTGGAGTGATTCTAATTGGTTTGTCTCTGAATGTCACTTGGCCCTTTGTTTTTGTTGCCTTTAAGATTCTCTGCTTGGCTTCCACATTGGTCATTTTGACAAATATGTGGTGTGGGGATCCTCTTCTCCGATCCTGTCTAAAGGGAGTTCTATAAGTTTCCTGGACCTGTGTATCAACCTCTTGCTCTATGTTTGGAAAATTTTCTGCTATTACTTCCTTGAAGAGATTGTTGATCCCTTTGGTATCACTTTCTTTTCCCTCCTCTTAGGTTAGGTCTCTTAAAATGGGCCCATATTTCTTCAATGTCAGATTCCTGCTGTCGGATTTTTTTTTCTAAATTAGAAACTATGCGTTCATTTTTGGAATGATCATCTTCTAAGAGCGAGATTCTGTTCTCCATGTGGTCTAATCGGTTGTTTGTGCTTTGAATTGAGGCCTTTACTTCATTAGTTGCATCCTTGATCTCTTTTTGGCTCTCTCTGAGTTCTTTTTGAAGCACCTCTATTATTTCTACAGTTATTTTCCTGATTTGATCTTCTAGAAATCTCTGATTTTCTGTTTTATCGGGTTCTGATGTTGTGGGGTTGTGGGCATTCATTGCTCCACTGTTATTCCTCTTTCCCATGATTTTGGAAGTTTGTGCCTTCTCTGGGTTCTTCCCTTGGGTCACTATGACTTCACTTAAGGTGTTCTGGATCTCGAGTCAGTAGTATCTCAGACCCCACTGCTCCTTTACTGGGTTGTATCACAGAGTCTCCGACCCAGAGAGTCAATAGAGGCTGCTTTAGACTGTGGGGGGTGCCAGGTTGCATGTTCTCCTATGGTGTGATATCTCTGCCACCGCCCCTCCCCCACTGGGTCAAGTCCCAGGGAGTACAGTACTGGGATTTCTCCTCTGTGCCCGCAATTTGACTCACTGTTCTTGAGTTCGCAGATGTAGCTGTACTGGACTCGTTGAATTCGCTGCTTCTGCCACCGGTGGCAATATGGCGCCGCTGCTACGCCCTCGGCTATGAGGCTGGCTTTTTGATTCTTGGTTTTGAATTCCACTCTGAGTCCTTTCAGCGTGTGCTGAGCTCAGCCACTGGGAGCTTTAGATGTTCCCTGCGCTGAAAAATCCCGCCTGGCTGTTCCACAGCGGCTCCCCTCGGCTTGCTGTAGCCGTCCGGTGAATTCGCCGCTGCCGCCGGCAATATGGCGCTGCTGCCGCGTCCTCGGGCGTGAGGCCAGTGTATCTCCTCTGTGGCTCTGAGCTCTGTTCTCAGTCCGCTTTCTCTCTGGAGCCTGGTGATTTTTTTGTTTCTCTGGTGATGGTTTTTTTTGGCTATGAAAGGCGCTGATTTTGTGGTAATGGAGATTGGTTGTTAGCGGGACTCTTAAGCCCCGCTTTTCTCGGTCGCCATCTTCCCGGAAGTCCTGCCTTATTAAATTCTTGTTGATCTGTTTTTCCTTTCAGGACTCCTCATCTTATGTTGAATGGGAATGGTAGAAGTGAGTGTAATTCTTTCATTCCTAATTTGAAAAGAAAACAACCAATGTTTTAATGTTACCTAGGTTAACTTGAAGCTTTTTGTAGATAATATATACCATATTTAAGAATTTTATTTCTTTTACTAGTTTACTCTGTATATTTCTCATGAATGCAAATTGAATTTTTTCAAGTGCTTTTTTGATACTTAATGAGAATATTATATGGCTTTCTTTATTATACTATTAATGAGGTAAATTATACCAATTGATTTACTTTTTAACATTATTGTTTTATATATTAATGGGATTCAGTGTGATATTTCAAATTTTGACAATTCAACCAATTTTTCACTCTGAGATAAAGCCTTCTCTGTCTTACAGTATTATTAATCTTCTGTACATAGCATGAATTTTTCCTTTATGCACTCTAAAATTTTTCTCTTATGATGAAAAAGAGAGAAATTGGTATATTTTTCTTCATGTTTCCTGTGGGTTGGGGTTGTTAGAATTTTTAGATTAATAGTGGGTTTATAGTTTTCATGATATTTACAGTCATTATTTTTTAATTTTTTTCTGCCCTTAACTTTGGTAACTTCATTTCCACATATATGAGACACTTGAAGTTGTTTTATAGACCACAGATGCTCTACTTGTTTATTAATTTTTTCAGCCTATTTCTTTTTAAAAATTTTTTTTATTGGTGCACTGTATTCATACATCATAATGGGATAAAAAAACTTGTGTAGACATACATGCACACATTGCCCAGTTAGCCCCTACCCAATCCCCACCCCATTCTCTCCCCATCCCTCTTTCCCATGCTTGGCTTAGTGGTTGACATCTAATATTATAGCAATTTATCCAAAATTAACAATGATAATCTCACACAACAGATTCATTTGTCTAATATCAAGCTTTTGATCACTTAGAGATAAAATTTTAATACTTCTTTTTGCTTTCTATCTTAACAGAGGATTTTTTTCTTTTTTTTTTTTAAGGTGAAACTATTATACATTTATTTTTTTATTTTTCAGAAAAAAAATCTATCCTAACATGAAATATGAACTCTAAATACCCAAAACAATCTCAAAAAAGAACAAAGCTAAAAGATATAAAGCTACAATAATTGAAACAGTGTAGTACTGCTATAAAGGCAGATATATAAAACAGTGGAGTAAAATAAAAAGCCTAAAAATAAATTCTTCCATGTACAGTCAAGTTATTTTTGACAAGGTTTCCAAGAATGTTTGGTGAAGGAAATAATAATCTTTTCACTAAATATTGTTGAAAAGTAATAATTACATGAGAAAGAATAAAATTGGACCCTTACCTAACACCATATGTGTTGGGGTCTGCACAACTGCCTGGCAGAACTTCCGATGAATTAGCTATATGTAGCACCAAGCGCGTTGACGTCTGCACAACCACCTGACAGAACTTCCGATGAATCAGCAACATGTAGCACCGAGCAGATATGGAGGGCATAACTACTCTCCTTGCCCCCGCTAGCCCAATTTGGTAAAGTTGAGCCTTATTGGCTCAAATAATGCTTCCGTGCTCGTGAACCCCTCGTGCATTGGATAATGATTGGCTGCAAGTTATGTGCTTTGCACATGCAAGAGTGACCTTTAGCTTGATAGGTTAGAATAGTTTCCTGTTGAAAATTCCCTTTGCGGTTATTTGCTTTAAATTGGGTTGCCTGAGAGAAATAAGCGAGATCCTGCTTGACTCGACTCCCAGCTCGTGTGTTTCTGTTCGGGCCTTCGGCATTCACTTTCCTTCTCAGCCCCTCAGCTGACAGACTGGACCCATCACATATACAAATATTAACTGTGTTTTATCTTGGTTTGTATTGTCATGCATTTCTACTTATCAAACTTTGACCTTTAGTATTAATATTTAGTATTAATATTTTAGTATTAATATTTTAACTTGTATAATATATATATATATATATATATATATATATATATATATATATGCACACACATACATATTTGGAAGATATATAGCTATTATATATGTTTTCATGTATTCCATGTCTATTATCTGCTCATTTTTTAAACGTTCTTAAAGATATAAAATGTAGTTACAATAACTTATTTTAATATATTTCTATATGAATTATATTGCCAAGATCCTTTTATGGTCTGTTCTATTATTTGATTATTTTTCCTATTCTTGAATATTTTGCTGTTACATGCTTGGGAGATAAAAAGTTTACCTTGCTATATAATGAATATTTTTTATTCTTACAAATATTTTTAAGGTTTTTCCCATTATCTGGGGGACAGTTAAATCACCAGAATATAGTTTAGTCCTTGGTTTTGGAATATGCTTGTTTGGTCCAGAAGAGAAACTTTGTTTAGTATTAATTTTATTTCACTGTTGAAAAATACCATTTTAAATACTTTATTAAAATGTTAATAATTAAAAAAAATAAATTAAAACACTGCAGAAAATTGGAATAGAAGGAACGTACTTCTACATCATTAAGGCAATATACTGTAAACCCAAAGCCAACATTATATTGAATGGGGAAAAACTGAAAGAATTTCCTCTTAAATCAAGAACAAGATAAGGATGCCCACGATTACCACTCCTTTTCAATATATTCCTTGATACTCTTGCTGCAGCAATAAGACAAGAGAAGTAAATCAAAGGAATTAAAATAGGAAGGGAGGAATTAAAATTATCCTTATTTGCAGATGGCATGATCCTTTATCTGGAAGACCCAAAGAACTCAACCAACAGACTGCTGGAGCTGATTAACAAATTCAGCAAAGTTGCAGGATACAAAATCAACCTAAAAAACTCAGTGGCTTTTCTTTATGCCAACAAAGAATCCACAATGAAAGAAATAAAGAAAAAATTCCATTCACTATAACCACAAAACCAATAAAATACTTAGGAATAAACCTAACCAAAGATGTAAAAGACCTTTACAACAAAAACTATAAAACATTAAAGAAAGAAATTGAAGAAGACTTTGGAAGATGGAAAGTTCTCCCGTGCTCATGGATAGGCAGAATAAATATCATCAAAATGACCATTCTGCCAAAAGTGATCTATAGATTCAATGTGATTCCCATTAAAATACCAGCGACATTCTTCATAGACCTAGAAAAATCAATCATGAACTTTATATAGAGAAAGGAAAGACCCATAATAGCCAAAGCAATTCTCACCAATAAGAATCACACAGGAGGCATCACAATCCCAGACTTCAATATATATATATATATATATAGATAGATAGATAGATAGATAGATAGATAGATAGATACAGAATAGAAGATACAGAATCAAATCCACACACCTATAGTCAATTAATCTTTGACAAAGAGGACAAATTCATACGCTGGAGAAAAGACAGCCTTTTCAACAAATGATGCTGGGAGAACTGGATATCTATTTGTAGAAAGATGGAACTAAATCCTTATCTCTCATCATGTACAGAAATAAACTCAAGATGAATCAAAGACTTAGAAATTAGACCAGAGACTGTGAAGCTATTAGAGGAGGGCATAGGCTCAATACTACAACATATTAGCACAGACAGTAACTTTCTCAACAAAACCTCCAAAGCTCAGGAAATTAAAGCAAGAATTAACAAGTGGGATGACATCAAACTAAAAAGTTTCTTCTCATCAAAGGAAGCCATCAATAACCTAAAGAGGAAGCCTACAGAATGGGATAAGATCTTTACCAGCCACCTCTCTGATAGGGGTCTAATATCCAGAATATACAAAGAGCTCAAAAGACTCTACACTAGCAAAACAAACAGCCCAATCAAGAAATGGGCAATTGAACTGAATAGACACTTTACAAAAGAAGAGATACAAATGGTCAATAGATACATGAAAAGATCTTCTACATCACTAGCCATCAGGGAGATGCAAATCAAAACTACACAGAGAGTCCTTCTAACCCCAGTCAGAGTGGCAAGCATAACAAAATCAATTAACAACAAATGCTGGTGAGGATGTTGGGAAAGAGAAACTCTTTTACACTGTTGGTAGGAGTGCAGACGAGTTTAGCCACTATGGAGATTTGTGTGGAGATTCCTTAGAAAACTGGGAATAGATCCACCACATGATACAGCTTTACCACTCCTGGGTATTTTTCCAAAGGGGTTGAAATCAGAGAACTATAGCAACATATGCATACCTATGTTCATAGCAGCACAATTTGTAATAGCCAAAATATGGAACCAACCCAGATCTCCATCAACAGATGAATGGATTGCAAAATTATGGGAAATACACACAATGGAATTTTATTCAGCTACAAAGAAGAACAAAATCATGTCATTTGCAAGAGATGGAAAATCCTGGAGAGAATTATGTTAAGTGAGATCAGCCATGCACAGAAAGAGAAGGGACATATGTTACCTCTAATATGCCCAAACTAGGGAGCATAGGGGATACCAGAGGGACTCCAGATAATGGAAGGGAAATCACAGCAAAGTTTGAATGGAACGATAGGAGAGGAGGAAGGCTGAACTTGATTATTGAGGGTCTACATCCAAATATGTGTAAAAGTATTAATATAGCATGGTTACCCTGGAAAATCATTTTTGGAGGGGGGAAGGGAAAACAGGGGGAGAGAGAGGGCACCAAGTACAGTTTAAATGTATACTATGTATTTTCAAAAAAATATGTATATATAAAAGAAAAATACCATTTGAATACTTTATTAAATGCATTATGAATTATTAGGCTACTTTTTACTATATTTGGTGATAACATAAAGTAGTCCTGATCTTTATAGACCCCCAAATTGGTTTTTTTCTCCTTTCTGTTGTCCCCTTTCCCCTAGATCAGGCAATTTTCTTAGAATAAACTTGCTGGTCTATATTTAACTGAAGATGTCCAGAGTTCTCTCTATGCAATTCTATTCTCCAGCTTCTTGGCCTTTCTGGATTCCCAACTCCATTTATTAAGAGGGAGGGGGAGGGAGATGGAGAGAAGGGGAGAGAGAGAGAGAGAGAGAGAGAGAGAGAGAGAGAGAGAGAGAGAGAGAGAGAGAGAGTCTCTCTGCACTGGGACATTTCACATTTGACTTGCTTATTTCCTTGTCTCAGGTATAACTGTCTTCATGTCCAATGATTAAAGTTCATATTTTATGTATTTGTATTATTCACTTATATTTGTCTAGGAAGGAGTTAAACATTGTGCATTACCTTATTACTTCATCTTGTCCAGAAATAAAATGTGTTCCTATTTTTTTTCATTTAATCTTTTGTTGAGTAATCCCCAATGGTGAAAATCAAGCCAATGTCACTGGTAAGGGAACTGGTTAATACAAAAATTTGAGGCTGACTTTCTGGTGGAGAAGAGCAGAGAGTATTTGGAGAGACAAATAGAGTACATGCATAAATAACAATGTGGTTTGCATCTTAAACACTTAAGAAAATTATTGTCATAAACAAATCAGATTGAGTCCTTTGACCTCATTGTTCTTTTTTAAACTTCTAAAATCTTTACAACATGTGAAAAACTTAATTATCCTCAGAGTTCAATCCCTTGATTTTGTATAGTGATTCCTCAATATATGCAATAAAGTTTAATATATGTACTCAATATATCTGAATAATAGTAATATATAAAATTTGTTAAGTGCTAGATTCATAATATGCCAGTGGCATAGTTTTCTTGTCCAACCCTTATAATACCTCCATTATCAGTTAATCACTATTTAATATGTAATTTATAAATGACACAACTAAAAATTTGACTGATTATATTCTTGAAGATCATGTCAGAAATAAGTAAAAGTGCTTTGATTCAAGCTTTAAGCTTTGGAACTCCAAAGTTCATTTTCTTGCTCCTTCTTTGTGCTTTGGTTATAAACAAGAAATAAGAAACACAAATTCAAAGTCTGTTTTCATTGCTGGAATCCAGAAAATAATTAAAGAGAAAATTATTCACATTTTCCATTCCAAAATGGAGGTTAATCCCACTGTCCCTCCAGGCAACCTGCCCAGACTACTATTTTCTCCATAATGGTTCTTTCAGTCATTTGGCACTTCTCTCATTTTGAATGGGTTCACTTTCAACATTTCTCTGATAGAGAAAAGAAAAGAGAGAGTATTGAGTTTAAAGCCTTTTATTTGGTTATAGCTACTGAAATATTTTTACACACAAAGTCTGTAAAAATGTACTAAAAAAAGTGTTGCTTGGCATTTCAAAATGGTACCATCTATGTAAAGATAAGAACATGCTATTTACAAATCTTCCTTGAGATGAATGCCTATGATGTTTCAAGAATTCTTTTCATCTTTAAACTGAGGTGCTTATACCTCTTTTCTCATCTAGTACTGTATTAGTAGTGACAAAAATTTACAAACCTAGCTCTGAATGCCAATGCATTGTTATGTAGTAATGGAAATAAGCCAACTCTTATCGTGTGTGTGTGTGTGTGTGTGTACACTTATCTACTGGGCAGAGAATATTAGAAATAAAAAAGGAATAACAGGGTAAGTAATTAATTGGAGAAAACAAAGAAAACAGTCCGTTTCTGGATCTGTATTCACAGGGAAGAAACAATGAGAGGAGACTTTGCTTTTGTAGTAGTGTCATCGTCATCTACAACTTAAATCAAAAGAAATGTCTTAAATTAGTCACAGGACTCCATACCAGCAAGTAGACACATGGATATTATATTCTAATATATTACTGCCCTGAGAGATGTGATAGAGAAAAGATCATCTTGTTGATAAAGACCATGATTGTTGATCACAATGTGCCAAAGCAGAGGTTTGAAAAAATTACTCAGAATTTCTTTACAATTCTGTTATTCTATGACCTTAAGAGTTATAATATGGATTAGTTAGTAACTCCATTGAAATTACTATAAATTTGTGTTGCTGACTGAAAATTATGACTATCATTAAAACAACAGTGTAAATATGCAGTATACTTCTGGCCTTTCTATCATAATTCAGAAAAGAAACAAAATTAGAGAATTGTAATACTTCAGTATAATTGCATTCAACTCTTCATTTTATAGGTGATATAATAGACTTGGAGAAGTGAAATAATTTATCAAAGTTCTCAGAGCTATCTAGTGGTAAACCTGGTAATGAAATCATAAGGGTTCATTCCAATGTTCTATGTTCTGTATACTAAAACATAGCTTATATTTAGAAAGTGCAAGAAAGATCTGTGAAAAGCATACTATTTTTTCTAACATCTTTTTGTTATACCAACTATTAATATCTTATACATTTCATTATGTCACTAGTATAGTAGATAAACTAAGAGCTTCTTCCCAGAAGTCATATGAATGCTTCTTCATATTTTTAAATTTAAATAATCATGTGTAGGAATATGGGATTCAAAATGGCGACTGAGGGACACAGCACTTCTCAGTAGCTGAAACAAATAAAGTTCAACTACATAGAAAGCAGGGTCTTAATCAACAAAATAAATACATACCAGGAACCAAAACAGATCCAGGTACCTCGGCGGAAACCCTGAACTTGAAGAAGAACAAAGATGGGGCACCAGACCAGCGGCAGATACAATCAGGCCGCCCGCCCCGCCAGTGGGCTGCGTGGGCTGCCTGCATGCCCAAACTGCACTCCCAAGCCCTGACTGATACCACCGTGGCAAGATAATCCAAGACTGAAAACAGTCATAGAGCCTCATCTTTTCTTTTTTCTTTCTTTTTTTCTTTCTTTCTTTTTTTCTTTCTTTCTTTCTTTCTTTCTTTCTTTCTTTCTTTCTTCCTTTCTTCCTTTCTTCCTTTCTTTTTTTTTTTGGTGGTACTGGGATTCCTGGAAGCCCTTCTAACTCTGGGCTACACTCCCAGACCTATTTTTATATTTCTATTTGGAAAAAGGGTCTCCTAAGCCAGCGCGCGCGGCTGGCTTCGAACCTGCGCGATCCTCCTGTCTCTGCCTCCCAAGCGCGGGGATTACAAGTGTGTGCCACCACGCCCAGCATAGAGCCTCATCTTAAGCAGCAAGCAGCACCCATGTCAGAACCCTGTGTGCGCAACAGAGATGGGATCACAACAGCACAGGGACTCCCATGGACACCTGGACCAAGGAAGCCAGGTACCTGAGTGTGTCCAGGGAAAGTGCGGGTCCTAGCATGTGCCCCAGGCCCAACACTGGCCCGGGGCATCTGTCCCATGCCTCAGAACCCAGCACTGTCCTCTTGCACCCTGTCTGTGCTCCGGACCCCCGCTAGTAGCCAGTGCCTGTGCCATCCCCACCCCTAAACTCAGAGCTTACCTTGTGCGCCTATTCCCTGCTCCCCACTGGAGCCCAGGCACCTACCTTGCCGGCGGCCTGCTTTCCAGGCGGCAAAAGCTCTATGTGCCCATGAGATTTCCTTGGGCCCCCAGCTTCTACACCCCATGGGAGGCAGAGATCATTGCTGGACACCACGCAGCGCCTGTGCCCCCAGACCCGTGTGCACCTATCCTGTACCCCTGGCCCACCACTGCACCACTGGGAGTTCCCACCTGCCCAGCAGCCTGAGACTCAGTTCTAGTCTAGAGCACAGTCCAGTGCACCTTGGAGGAGCATACCAGCAAGCACTAGGCATCTGCACCCACTCACCCCTGGGTCCAGTAATAGCAGTGCACCCAGCCTGCACTCTCAGAACTGGCAGAGCTCTGGCAGTAAGTGTGTGCATCCAGGAGCCAGCAACCCTTTGCCCAAGGTACATCTTGGGACCATACCGGCTAGCCCAGTTAGAATTTCCAGAGACACAGGAAAATCCATCAAGACACAATATCTGCACAGGACCTCAGGGGGAGGTTCCAAGTCTACTTCGGACATCCTCCACTCCTGCTGTAGTGAAGCACAGGCCTGAGTCTACAGTGGTGAGTGCAGAGGTGCTGACTACAGGTTGGAATTATGCAGAACCTGGGAATTGTACAGAATCTAATAACAGTGACACCAGACATCCTGACACATAAATCCAAAGCAGTTAAAGGAAAGAAAGGTGTCCAAACACCCAGAGTGACTTAGGAAGATAAAAATAGATTACAAAGAAAACTAAGAGACATTGGATTTTATCCTGAAAGCTACCAAAGCAATCAAATATTCAAATATTGTATAGACCTGACCCCATATTTGTAAATAAGTAGGACTGTTATTTTTTTACTTTTACTGTTGATGTTTTGTTTTGCTTTGCTTTTACAGTGCTTTTGTTTTGCTATGGTTATTGCTATTTTATTTTTTCCCCATCCTTCTTATACTTTAACTTGGTTTTTTTTTATATATATTTGATAGTTTGCCTTGCTTTCTGGTTTCACATAGCTGCTAGTTCCTTTTATTTTATTCTTGTCCTTTTTTCCTCTTTCTTCCTCTTTCCTTCCTCTTTTGATTGGTTTCTCTTTTCTTTTTCTTTGATTACATAATAGTCTTAGTATCTTGTGTGGATATTTTTTAATGTTTGTCTGCTTCTTCCATCATCCCTCTTACAAACTTCCCCACACTAACCTATATACTCTTTTCTCCCAAAACTTTTCCCCATAATATACCTCCTTGTTTAATACTCAAAGTATTTCATATCTCCTTACTTACTCTACTAACTACAAAAGTCCTACTAGTTAACTCTCTTTCATTCTCAGTAAGATATTACCTTATCATACTTAAAGTCTTTCTCAACCTAAACATATCCTCTACCTAATCCGACTCCTTTACCCATCACCCCAGCTCCTCCCCCATCACCCACCTTCAACATTGGAAAAGTTCTGCTGACTTGCCGATACCACTAAAGTCCAAATACTAAGATTGGACTAAGCATAATACTCACAAATGATGGGTAGAAATCAGAAAAACAGGACAGAGAATGCTATAAATATGAGAACCAGGAATAATGAAGAGACAACAGAAATCACAAATACTGACCTAAAAGAAATGCAAGAAGGGGAGTTCAGAATCTTGATTTACAATATGATGAAAGGATTTAAAAGAAGTCTACAAGAAAAGAAAGAGGAAATTAAAACACTAAGAAAGAATCAAAAAGAGGTCTGGAATGAAATGAAAGAGTCAATAAGTGAAATGAAAACAGCAATAGAAAGAAATTCTGGAAGATTGCATGAAATGGAAAACAGAATATCAATGTTAGAAGACAGTACATCCAAAACCGAAAACACAGTCAGCGATATACAGAAATCTTTATAGCAACAAACCCTAAACATCCAGAAAATATGGGATAATATGAAGCATCCTAACTTATGGATAATAGGCATTGAAGAAGGGATAGAGGTACAGACCAAGGGCATCTGTAATCTCTTCAAAGAAATAATCTCAGAGAATTTTCCAAACATGGAAAGAGACTTGGATCTTCATGTCCAGGAGGCATACAGAACTCCACTGAGACAGGACCAAAGAAGGACCACACCACGCCACATAATAACCAAAATAACCAACATAGAGACCAAGGAAGGAGTCTTAAAAGCAGTGAGAACAAAAGGACAGGTGACATATAGAGGCAAAACAATAAGAATTACCCCAGACTATACAACCCAGGTCATGAATGCTAGGAGAGACTGGTACAACGTGATTCAGACTCTGGAAGAAAATAACTTCCAACCAAAGCTTATTTATCCAGCAAAACTACTATTCAAGATCAATGGAGAAACGAAAGTCTTTCAGGATAAACAGAATCTTTAAAAATTCATGAATTCAAAGCCAACACTAGAGAAAATTCTTAAAGAAATAAACCATAAGGAAGAAAAAAGAAGCAGACTTCAGAACCAGAGAAGAGAGGAAGTTAATAAGTGGGGCATTTAAGTAAAGAAGAAAGACCAAACCACCCAAGAGTAGACAGAACACAAAATGGCAGAAAACAAAAATCATATTTCAATAATATCTCAACGTCAAAGGACTTAAGTCACCAATCAAAAGACATACACTGGCAATGTGGATTAGGAAAGATAATCCAAATATATGCTGTCTGCAAGAAACTCACCTCACAGCCAAAGACATTCACAGACTGAAAGTGAAAGGATGGAAAAAGATATACCATGCCATTGGTGACCAAAAAAGAGCAGGGGTAGCAACCCTGATATCTAACAAAACAGACTTTAAATTAAAACAAATCAAAAGAGACAAATCAGGGCACTTCCTTTTATTAAAAGGAACAATACACCAAGAAGATATAATGATAGTAAATATTTATGCCCCAAACATGGGTGCAACCACATTTGTAAAACAAATCCTTCTGGACATCAGATCCCAAATAGACCCAAATACAATAATTCTGGGAGTCTTTAATATGCCTCTCACACAACTGGATCGATCTTCAAGGCAAAATATGAGTAAAACGCTTTAGAACTAAAGGAAACAATAAAACAAATGGACCTAATAGACATTTTTAGAATATTTCAAGCAGGAACTACAGAATACACATTCTTCTCAGCAACCCATGGAAACTTCTCCAAAATAGACCACATCCTGGGACACAAATAAAATACCAGCAAGTTCAAAAGATATAATTCCTTGCATCTTTTCAAACCACAATGGAATAAAAGTAGAAATCAACAACAGGAAACTCAAAAGAAAGTATTCAAATTCATGGAGAATGAATGATACACTATTGAATGATGAATGGGTAAGAGCAGAAATTAGGGAAGAAATAAAGAAATTTATGGTAACAAATGAAAACAGAGATACAACCTACCAAAATCTATGGGACACCATGAAGGCAGTATTAAGAGGAAAGTTTATTGCATTGAGTGCCCACATAAGAAGAAGGACAGAGAACCACCAAGTAAAGAACCTAATAACACAACTCAAGGACATAGAAACTCTGCAACAGTCTATTCCCAAAGCCAGCAGAAGGAAGAAATCATTAAATTAGAGCAGAAATAAATGAAATAGAGAACAAAAAAAATTCAAAGAATCAATAAAACAAAAAGTTGGTTCTTTGAAAAGATTAATAGAATTGATAAACTCCTGGCCAACCTAACCAAAAGAAAGAGTATCAACTCAAATTATCAAAATTAGAAATGAAAAAGGAGATATCACCACAGATAGTGAAGAAATTCAAAAGATTATCAGAAACTACTTTAAAAATTTATACTCCAATAGACTTGAAAACAGGGAAGAAATTGATAGATTTCTAAGCACAGTTAACCTTCCTACACCCAGCCAAGAGGATATAGCAAGCCTAAACCAACCAATAGCAACCAAAGAAATAGTAACAGCAATAAAAATTCTTCCACCAAAGAAAAGCCCAGGCCCAGATTGGTTTCCAGCTGAATTTTACAAAACCTTCAGTGAACAACTAATACCAATACTTCATAACTTGTTCCGAGAAATTGAAAGATATGAAACTCTCCCAATTTCCTTCTATGAAGCCAGTATCACATTAATCCCCAAACCAAATAAAGATACCTCAAGAAAGGAAAACTACAGACCAATATCCTTAATGAACATAGATGCAAAAATTCTAAAAAAAATACTAGCTATACGCATTCAAAACTATATCAAGAGAATAATACATCATGACCAAGTCGGTTTCATCCCAGAAGAACAAGGCTGATTCAACATACGCAAATCAATACATGTTATTCACCACATAAATAGAAACAAGAACAAAAACCACATCATCATAGCAAGAGATATTGAAAAAGCATTCGACAAAATCCAACACCCATTTATGTTAAAAACACTGCAAAAAATTGGGATAGAAGGAAAGTACCTCAACATCATTAAGGCAATATACTGTAAACCCAAAGCCAACATTACATTGAATGGGGAAAAACTGCAAGAATTTCCGCTACAGTCAGGAACAAGACAAGAATGCCCACTATCACCACTCCTTTTCAATATAGTTCTTGAGACTCTTACTGCAGCAATAAGGCAAGAGAAGGAAATCAAAGGAATTCACATAGGAAGAGAGGAATTAAAATTATCCTTATTCACAGATGACATGAGCCTTTATCTGGAAGACCCAAAGAACTCAACCAAGAGACTGCTGGAGCTGATTGACAAATTCAGCAAAGTCACAGGATACAAAATCAACCTAAAGAAATCATTGGCTTTTCTTTATGCCAACAATGAATCCACAATGAAAGAAACAAAGAAAACAATTCCATTCACTATAACCTCAAAACCAATAAAATACCTAGGAATAAACCTAACACAAGATATAAAAGACCTCTACAACAAAAACTATAAAACATTAAAGAAAGAAATTGAAGAAGACCTTGGAAGATAGAAAGATCTCCCGTGCTCATGTATAGGCAGAATAAATATCATCAAAATGGCCATTCTGCCAAAACTGATCTATAGATTCAATGCAATTCCCATTAAAATACCAGCGTCATTCTTCATAGACCTAGAAAAATCAATCATGAACTTTATATGGAGAAAGAAAAGACCCAGAATAGCCAAAGCAATTCTCAGCAATAAGAAATATTCAGGAGGCATTACAATCCCAGACTTCAAACTATAGAGCAATAGTAGTAAGAACAGCATGGTACTGGCACAATAACAGATATACTGACCAGTGGATTAGAATATAAGATACAGAAACAAATCCACATATCTTTAGTCAATTAATCTTTGACAAAGGGGCCAAACACATACACTGGAGAAAAGACAGCCTTTTCAACAAATGGTGCTGGGAGAACTGGATAACCATTTGTAAAAAGATTTATCTAAACCCCTATATCTCTCCAAGCACAGGAATCAACTCAAGATGGATCAAAGACTTAGAAATTAGACCTGAGACTGTGAAGTTAGTATAGGAGAGCATAGGTTCAACACTACAACATATTGGCACAGGCAGTAACTTTCTCAACAAAACCTCCAAAGCTCAGGAAATTAAAGCAAGAATAAACAAGTGGGATAGCATCAAACTAAAAAGTTTCTTCTCATCAAAGGAAACTATCAATAACCTAAAGAGGAAGCCTACAAAATGGGAAAAGATCTTTACCAGCCACCATTCTGATAGGGGGCTAATAATCTAGAATATACAAAGAGCTCAAAAGACTCTACACGAGCAAAACAAACAACCCAATCAAGAAATGGGCAAATGAACTAAATAGACACTTCACAAAAGAAGAGATACAAAGGGCCAATAGATACATGAAAAGATGTTCTACATCACTGGCCATGAGGGAAATGCAAATCAAAAATACACTGAGATTCCATCTAACCCCAGTCAGAGTGGCAAGCATAAAGAAATCAAACAACAACAAATGCTGGCGAGGATGTGGGGAAAGAGGAACTCTTTTACACTGTTGGTGGGAATGCAAACTATTTCAGCCACTATGGAGATCTGTGTGGAGATTCCTAAGAAAGGTGGGAATAGATCCACCATATGATCCAGCTATACCACTCCTGGGTATCTTTCCAAAGGGGCTGAATTCAGAGAACTACAGCAACATATGCATACCTATGTTCATAGCAGCACAATTTGTAATAGCCAAAATATGGAACCAACCCAGATCTCCATCTACAGATGAATGGATAGCAAAACTTTGGGAAATACACACAATGGAATTCTATTCAGCCATAAAGAAGAACAAAATTATATCATTTGCAAGAAGATGGAAAGCCCTGGAGAACATTATGTTAAGTGAGATCATCCAAGCACAGAAGGAGAAGGTACATATATTCCTCTAATATGCCCAAACTAGGAAACACAGAGGATACCAGTTGACTCCAGATAATGGAGGGGAAATACCAGCAAAGTTTGAATGGAAAGATAGGAGAGGAGGAAGGCTGATCTTGATTTGAGGGTCTACATCTGAATATGTATAAAATTATGAATATGACATGGTTAATCTGGACAACCATTGGTGGGAGGGGGAAGGGAAAACAGGGGCAGGGGGAGAGGGAACCAAATACAGTTTAAATGTATACCATTTATTTTCAATAAAAAAATTTGTTTAATAAAAAAATAAATAAATTTTTACATATTTAAATAATGCTGCAAAAAAATCATGTGTAAGGTATGTCATATATTTTTTATGATTTACATTTTTATGTACCAACAAAGAGATGAAAGAAAGTTTCAAAAACAAAGCATAAACTGACAAGAAACTTGGTTCATCTGAAACTTAATAGATTGCACCATAAATAATAAGAGAAGTATGAAGGATATAAGCTAGGCATTGTGGCACATCCCAGCATTTGGGAGACTGAGACAGGAGGATTGTGGTTCAAAGACAGCCTCAGTTACTTAGTGAGGTCCTTTGAAACTTAGTGAGACCCTATTTCAAATTAAAGAATTGAAAGTAGGGCTTGGAGTATAGCTCAAAGGTAGAATGCCCCTTGGTTCTATCCCCAGTATCATAAAAAATAGAATATATATTTTCATAATTCAGTTGAGTTACTAGCTGATTTTCTCTAAACACTTGTCAATAGGTAGCTTCAAACCTTCGTGGCCATCCACTCAGTTATCTAAAATAGGGCTTGTATTTGTGTGTGTGTGTGTGTGTGTGTGTGTGTGTGTGTGTGTGTGTTTATAGAACTAGGGGTTTAACCAAGGGGAGCATTCTACCTCTGAGTCACACTCCCAACTCTTTTTATTTTTATTTTTATTTTGAAACAGGGTCTTGCTAAGTTACTGAGGGTCTCACTAAAATTGCTGAGACTGGCCTCAAAACTAAGATTCTCCTGTTTCAGCTAATAAATACTGGGATTACTGGTGTATACCACTTTGCTGGGCTAGGGCTTGTATTCTGAGCCCTCTTGATAATTCTTGATGATCTCACAACCATCAAGTAAGCCAAAATAGCTTCTGCTCCTCCAAGTTCTACATAGTGCTTAAAAGACCCAAACTCTAAAGTATATGCAAATGAAAACTCAAACATTCTGCAGATTTTAGACGCTTTAATATATTTTTATTTTCCCTAGAAACTAAACTTCTGCTTGCACATGCTACTTTTTTCTTCAAAATCCAGTTCTCTTATCAATATCCATCCACAACCCCAACAGCTACCAACAACACCCATCTCTCATAAAAGTTTCATGGATGTGCATGCCTAAGGTAGAATTTCCAGAAGTGCTGATGGACCTAAGGAAGGAAAGGGTGAGGCCTCTTCCTGTCACAAAGCAAAACCTTCAAGCCTGAAATTAGACATATCCTTTTATCATCTCCTGGGCTCCTCTCTTGGCTCTCTCCCCATGCTGTGCTCAATCTTAATTCCCAGGTCTTTGTCACCACTTATTTCCTCATCTCCCTTTCTTTCCCCTTCCTCCCAGAAGATAAAATCAAAACAAAACAAAACATTTTTTTTCTTATTCCAAACAAGGAAGTTCCATCCTTTTCCCTGAAGTCTTTAGAATCCCCTTGATACTTTCATCACATATTTAAAATAGTATTCTCCCCTAATCAGAGATAGCTCCATTCCTATGAATTCTTTGGTGTATTTAATGCCCAAGAAGGTCAGATATATAGAATTGGTATAGATATAAAAGAACCCCAATCTACCAGGAGTCTCTGTTGGGCAGCTTATATGCCTCCAGACCTAGCAGAGAAGAGACAAAAAAAAAAAAGGTTTTCAAATGCCCACTTGTGCCAGGCGTGGTGGCGCACACTTGTAATCTCTGTGCTTGGGAGGCAGAGACAGGAGGATCGCACAGATTTGAAGCCAGCTGCACTGGCTTAAGCAACGCTGTTTCCAAATAAAAAGTATAAAATAGGTCTGGGAGTGTAGCTCGGCAGTAGAAGGGCTTCCAGGAACCCCAGTACCACCAAAACAAACAAACAAAAAATGCCCACTTGCCTCACAAAATACTATTAAAGCTGCAATTATACTGATGTTTTCTTGTTTAATGTAAATTGATGTAATAGTGAAAACTGTTGTCCTTCTAAGAAGCACTGCCAAGTCAGTTCACATATGTCATAGCACTTGGGCTTCAAAGAAATATAACAAAAACAAGTGAGGAAATGTCATGAACTAAGTTCAACAGAGGCCAAAAGGGCAAATGATTTTTAGTAATGCATCTCCACTTTAGTCCTCTCACATTTAGCTATGCATCTTTAGCTATTTTACTTAATCTCACTACCACCAGTTAATCAGGGGGTGATCTCTCTCTTGTTTTGAATTTCTCTAATTCAGTTTGCCTTCTGCAACCAAAGAGGTATTTTAAAAACCCAGATGTGCTCACTTCATGTCCTGTATTAACTTTCCTCAGTGCGTCTGTACTACCTTACCATGGCTGGTAAAGCCTTGCTCACTTTGTCTCCCCCTCTCTCTAGATATGCCCCTCTCCAATCTTCTCAGCTTGTAAAGAGCCACAACCTCTCAATGATACCAAGCCTTCTTTCCCTTTCTGGATTTTTCACAGCTTCTCTCTTTCTAGAAATGTTTCCCCTCCAAATTTCCCATTTGCCAACCAGATGTTGATTGGTTACCTTCTACTAATCATTTTATTATAAATTGCCTTACTGTTGAAGACTGGATCAGGTATCTCTGCCATAGAAAATAACTCTACATCAAGGCACAGGACATACTGCTGTACAGTTACTTTTTATTTATCTGTCTCTGGTAGATTTCAAGTTTCCTAACAGTGTGATCATTGCTTAAAAACATTAGGTGAGCGGATTGATTCAAGACTCAGCAAATAACACCAGTGGGCTAGATCTAGCTCATAACTGTTTTCGTGTAGCCTAAGAGCTAAAAAGTTAAAGGAAGTTGAAAGAGAAGAGAGAGAGACACACACACACACAAAGACAGAGAGAGACAGAGAGACAGAGACAGAGAGACAGAAACAGCAACAAAAAGGACATATATGGTACTCAAAGCCAAAAGCCAAAAAAGAACCAAAAAACAAAAACCAATTGCCTATTATTTTATGGAAACATTAATAAACAATAAAGATTTTTCTTTATATTGTTTTATTGGCACATTGTAATTACACATTATAGTCAAGTTCAAAGTGATAGAAAATATGTATAAAGACACAGTGTGTTTCCCTGAGCATCCTGCCTCACCCTTCTCCCTGTACATATTAGTGAGATTGGTAGTGAGACCTTCATAAAAGAATATAACATTATTTCAACTATTTTCTTCCTCAATCCTTTTTTCCTTCCCTCCTTCCTTTTGACTCTTCCCCTACCAATTCCCTTTCACTCTTCTACTAGTCTCTTTCCTTATTTGTCTTAAATTCTTTTTTGTTTCCTATTTTTACTTTCTATATTGAATATAATTTTTATTCTAAAACCTTGATTTTCTTTTCTTTTCTTTTCTTTTTGGTGGTATTGGGGTTCCTGGAAGCCCTTCTACTGCCGGGCTACACTGAGAGACCTATTTTATACTTTTTATTTGGAAACAGGGTCTCTTAAAGCCAGCGCGACTGGCTTCGAACCTACGTGATCCTCCTGTCTCCGCTTTCCAAGCGCGAGGATTAAAAGCGTGCACCACCATGCCCGGCTAAAACCTTGATTTTCTTTGAGAAACTGAGGTCCTCATAGAATATTTTTCAAATATCTTTAAAACCTTTTGATTATAGGGAGAATGTCACTCAGCCTGTTATACACATATCCTAAGTGTCAGTTTCACCTCACTGATTAATAGCTATAATAAAAGTCCCTGATGTGTATTGCCAGATAACAGTAGCTACTACAGAAATTCATCAGCTTCAAAAGACTAATTCATAAAAGGTTGCCTTGCATCTGCCATAAGCTTGGCAGACTACAAAACAAAGTAGGAGAAAACTGTTTTTCAGAAAAATCAACCTGGTAATTTTGACTCTCTTATGTTTTGTTTCCCAAAATATTTTATACATCAATTGAGAGTCCATATGCAAGAGGAAAAAGACAAAGCTCTCATTTTAGTTGGCAGCACATCTTTTGCTATTTTTTATAAGAAAAGTGTGGTCTAGGTAGTTTTCAAAGGAGGAAGAAAACAGTTTTTTAGTTCCGCTTTTTAATGTTTTCCAAGCTATTATTTAAATAGCTGGCATTTTTAAGGTCTATTATGCATTCAACCATGTGAAGTTTTATATATTTTGCCCTTAGCAACCATAGTTTATTTCTTGTCTACATCAAAATGAAGATATTTACGCAAAGGCTTTCACTTTCCTTTTTTTTTTTTTCTCTATTTAGCAAGTTGCTGCATGATTGCTGATTCTCTAAAACATCAATTTACAGATAGGGTGATTAAATGAAATAGAATCTCGCTGGTAATTGATAATTCTATTTTGAAAATGTATGGCCTCAGTGCTTTTTGCAAAATCAAGTAAAAACATTTTAGTGTACATAGCCTTTTTATGACAAAGTGTTTTAATAGGGGTTGGACATAAATTATGAAAGCATTTTGTTAATTTTCTTTATAATACATTTACTTACATGAGCAATGTTGGTGAAAAACCATAACTCAGTAATTTTGCAGTGCAATTACAAAAAATATATGGTAACATTCACTGGTTACTTAGTGAATGTCTACATACTTGAGTTATATCTTTTTCTCTGATATGTAAGAATATGACCATTCAAACCAGTGGACCTCAGTTAAATCTGAGCTTCCAAAATTGGGTGGAAGGGTATTTTGTGGGCAGGGATTGAAATAGACTATGATGAAAACCTGTTAAACTACTGCTCATAGTGAGAGTGATGAAAATATTGATCGTGTATAATCTTATCATATATAATTATCAAAGAAGAGAAATAAAATCATAGTTCTTGTTTTTTTTCTAAGTTTTCACAGAATTTTTATATATTGGTCAAAACAAAAGGCATGTAATAGTCTATCCCGAACTATGACTCCTCTATAAAATAATACCAAATGCTATGGTTTGGATATGGAAGGTCCCCAGGAAAGCTCCTGATGGCAATGCAGAAATGTGAAATAATTGAATCTGGACTCTCTCTCAACAGTAGTCTGTCTGTCTGTCTGTCTGTCTGTCTCTCTCTCTCTCTCTCTCTCTCTCTCTCTCTCTCTCTCTCTCCTCTCTTTAGTTGCCAAGAGTCAGGTAGCTTTTCTTTGCCAATCACTGCTCCCATATTTCTTTTTCGAAGCCAGCTGATTTGGGTTTGAACCTGTGAAACTATGAGCCAAATACACCTTTTCTTCTCTAAGGTGTTCTCTTTATGTATTTGATTTCAGTGCTGAAAAAGCTAAACTGTTACACCAAGAACCAAAAAATGAGATAGCATAAAATTAAAGACTTTTTGCACAGCAAAAGAAACTATTAACCATGTTAACAGATAGCCTAAAGAATGGGAGAAAATCTGTGTCAGATATTCTTCTGACAGGATTGATAGCCAGAATATAGAAAGATCTAAAAAAAAAAAAAAAGCCTCAGCGGGGCATGGTGGTACGTACCTATAATTCCAGTACTTGGAAGGCTGAGACAGACAGGAGTATCACAAATTTGAGGGCAGCCTTACTGAGGTCCTCAACAATTTAGTGAGACTCTGTTTAAAAAAAAAGGGCTATTGATATACCTCAGAGGTAGAATGTCCCTGGGTTCAATCCCCAGTACCCCAAACAAGCAAACACCTCAAAAAACTCATTCCAGAAAATACCACATAACCCATTGAATGATCTAAAATAGGCACTTCTCAAAAAAAATTACAAATAACCAATATGTATATTATCAAATTTTATAAATGAAGAAACAAAAGCATAAAGATGCTAAATGCAAATGGGCACATAGTAAGGCATTGTTAGTTGGAGGAACTGTAGAGTAAACCCAGCAATGATTGGCTCAGAACCACTGGATTTTCTATAGGTGATAATAAATCTTAATGTGCTTAGATCTGAAAAGTCAGCAAGAAAGGAAATAAACCAAGATTAGTAAAAAAAAATTGGACAAATTGTCTGTATATTTATATATTTATATATGTATATATTTAAAAATTAAAGACTTTTATGTAGTTTTTCTTCATTAGTTTTGGCATGCTACATCCCAAATAGACAACATTTCTATTTATGTGCTCATTTGGGACCTGTGTCAAATTACAAAGTCATGATTTTAGAATAGAGTGGAATGTATTGCTGAAGACAAACCAAAAAAGGAGATTGGGAAAACAGTAGTCAAATAGTAGGCATAAAATATTTGTTCATCACTTAGGTTACGTGATAAAGACAAGGATGCTTGTTAAATGGTAACTTCCTCCTTCTCAGATGTATTTATATGTGCATCATTGCCAATATTTCTGAACTTGGATGAATCATGAAGTTTGATATTTCCTTTACCTTTTTTTCACTACTTCTGGGAGTCATATATCTTTGAGATCTTCCCTAGTCCCTTGTAAACTTTTATTTTAGGTATCCTCTATGTGGCCTAATACTATCAGTGTGGTCTCTTCAGTACTTCCATTTTTTTTTCAGTCTTGAAACACACAGAAATCTAGTTTTTCATTTTTATCTTTAACTAAAAAATGTGTGTGTGTCTGTGTATGTGTGTGTGCATGCGTGTGTGTGTGTGTGTGTGTGTGTTTGTGTGTTACTTGGCATTGAACCCAGAGGTATTCTATCTTTGAGTTACATTACCATCCCTTGTTTTACATTTATTTTTGTTTTGAAATAGGGTCTTACTACATTGCTGAGAGTCTTCCTAAGGTGTTGAGGCTTGCCTGGAACCTGAGACCTCCTGTCTCACCCTCCCAAATACTGGAATTACAGGCATGCACCACCTTACTTGGCTCTGAAAACAAATTTTAATTACCATATCTGCGTTAGTTTCTTATTACTGCTATAAAAGTCACCATACATTTTATGGCCCAAAATAACACAGATTTATTATCTTATGCATATGGATATAACATCTTTGAAATGGTCTCATATGGTCAAAATCAAAGTGTCAGAAAAACTACATTCTTAGCTGGGTGTGGTGGCACACGTTTGTAATCCCAGTACTTGGGAGGCTGGGTTGGTGGCCAGCCTCAGCTACTTAGTGAGGCCCTCCACAACTTTAATGAGAACCTGTTTTAAAATTAAGAATAAAAGATTGGGCTGGGGTGTAGCTCAGAGGAAGAATACCCCTAGGTTCAAACTAGGTTCAAAACCCAGTTACACACACACACACACACACACACACACACACACACACACACACAAACCTAGCTAGGCGTGGTGTCACACACTTGTAATCCCAGCATTCAGGAGGCTAAGACCGGAGGATCACAGTTTGCGGACAGCCTCAGCTACTTAGTGAGGCCCTCTGCAACTTAGTGAGACCCTGTTTCAAAATAAAGAATAAAAAAATAGGGCAGGGGGTATAGCTTGGAGGTCAGATGCCCCTGGGTTCCATCCCCAGGCCCTTAAAAAAAAAAAAGAAAGAAAAAGAAAAAAGAAAACCTGAATTCCTTCCAAAGGCTCTGGGGAACAGTGTGCTCATGGTCTTTTCTTGTTTCTGGAGGTCACCTGCATCTCTTTGTTCATGGCTCCATTATTTATTCCAAGACTAGCTTTTGTGTGTGTGTGTGTGTGTGTGTGTGGTGGTACTGGGGTTTCTGGAAACCCTTCTACCTCCAGGCTACACTCCCAGACCTATTTTATACTTTTTTATTTGGAAACAGGGTCTCTTAAGCCAGCGTGGCTGGCTTCGAACCTGCTTGATCCTCCTGTCTCTGCCTCCCAAGTGCGGGGATTACAAGTGTGCACCACCACGCCCGGCCAAGACTAGCTTTTGTTATCACATTTCGTTCTCCTGAGGGAGGCAGGAAAGGGCTTTTTACTGTGAAAGGGCCCTTGTAATTACATTGGACCCAACTGAATAATTCAGAATAATCTATTTCAAAATCCTTAACTTAATCATATCTTCAAAGTTCCTTGTACATGTAAGGCAACATATCCACAGGTTATAGAAATGGGATGGAGACATATTTGGAGGCCATTATGCTATTATAATATCTTCTATTTAGATCCATGTGCCTCTAAAACCATGTGGCAAAGTTTGCAAGAAAACCATGATCATGATTTGCAAATTATAAACAGTGATCTTCTCCATTGCAAATGGCCCCAAATTATCACTCTATTTCTTCCTGATTCTTTTTAGTTCTTTTTCACTTTTTTAAACATTTTGAGATAAGTAACTGAATATGAGAATATAAGTCAAGTAATTTTACATAATAGATGGATGGATTGATGACATTATGAGAAGGAGCTTGTTATCGCAAGAGTTGGTTTTCTGTAAAAGTGAGTTCGGCCCCTTTTGATTCATTATCTGTTGCCCTTTTGCCTTCTGCCATGTGAAGATGCAGCAAGAAGGTCATCAGATGTTCCTGGACTTCCCACCCATCAGAACAGTGACCAAGCCAGGCGTGGTGGTGCATGCTTGTAATTCCAGCATTCGGGAGGCTGAGACAGGAGGATCATGGTTCGCGGACAGCCTCAGCTACTTAGGCCCTCTGCAACTCAGTGAGACCCTGTTTCAAAATAAAGAATTAAAAAATAGGGCTGGGAGTGTAGCTTGGAGGTAGAATGTCCTCTGGGTTCCATCCCCAGACCTGCAAAAAAAAAAAAGAAAAAAAAAAAGAAAAAGAAAAGTGACCAAAATAATCAGATCTCTATGAGTTAGTCAGTCTTGAGTATCCTGATACAGTTGCACAAAATGGACTAAGAAAAGGCTTGGGCAAGAAATTTATCTGTTTCAAGAAATTCATCTGTTTCTGAATACAGTCCTTGAGTGGTTATGTTGGTCCCATGTAAACGTCCAGGCCAGATATTTGTATTAAGCTGAATTTCACTGGTAATCTTGGATCTGGTTAGTTTCTAACCAGAGGTAGCTTCAGTCCTCTACCAAATGGTGCATAAAAGGAGATTAATTGGTTCCATAATCTTGATAATGTTCCTGAATTTTGCATTATGAAACAGAAATTGAGCTGGGAAATTTTGACAGTAGAACTAACCAGAGTTTTAACTGCTTTGATGTGGAACAGTGTGTAGGTTATACATGGCTGCCCCCTCTCCTTGTGCTTCTTGCCTTTTTGAAAACACATTTATGCACAGAGCAGGGAACAAAGAACAGTTGCTTCAAGTGTCTTGGTACTCAACATTTGTTTCACTTAAATCTTGTAAAATGTGATTGCATGAAGCCATATTTTCATTTTAGAAGGAAATCATTGACATGTAAAAGTCATCTTGTTATTATAGAAACAAGGGAAATAATGAGAATGATTTTCTTAAAAGTATTATAAAAAGTATATTTTATCTCCATCTTCCCAAGTTTTAAAATGAAGAGATAGATGCTTGTGATTGCATGTTTCTGAAATTTATTTCAAAGAAAAAAGTTTAAGCTAGCTTCTGTGATCTTCTGTACAAATGAACCCTAGTCAGATGAATACTCTGAAAACTCGGATTCTTTGGACTTTGTCCAGAGGCTGCATGGAAACCTCATCATTCATCTAATTGTGTTCAACTAACTGTCATGGAGTATTTTCTGTGAGCTAGGCATTACACTGAAAACTAGTTCTGCAGACATACATAAGATATAGTAGACCCTATCATAAGTTTACATTCTAGCATTACATTCAAATTCTATTCAAACTCAAGTATCGTGGTCCTAACCAATGGTAAAACTAACAAAAGTTAGCCTGTCCCTGACCTGAGGAACTCCATATCTAATAGGAAAAAAGACAAGTAAATAATAGATACAATGTAGCATAAGTGCATGTTTGTTAAGTAGACAAGCTTTAGCAGGCAGAGGATCAGCCAGAAAGGAGCATCCTCAGGTTGGATGTCATGGACCAACCTGCAGTTCAAATAATATTTGTCATTCTTGAAGCTCCAGAAAGTAGACAATTTCAGTACCATGAATGGATATGATCTACTTTCAAACATAGAAACAATAACTAAAATCTGGCACTAATGGATAAATCATTGAAGATGTTTGTTGACCATAGAATCATTTAAAACCCCTTTCCTTGCCGGGCGTGGTGGTGCACGCTTGTAATCCCCCAGCTTAGGAGCCTGAGACAGGAGGATCGCGGAGGTTTGAAGCCAGCCATGCTGGCTTAAGAGACCCTGTTTCCAAATAAACAAGTATAAAAATAGGTCTGGGAGTGTAACCTGGAGGTAGAAGGGTTTCCAGGAACCCCAGTACCACCAAAAGTAAGTAAGTAAATAAATAAATAAATAAATAAATCCCCTTTCCAAGTGTTATATTTTAGATTTAAAATGACTCCCAAGGCCAAAGTGTTGAAAGCAAAACCCCAGTGCAGTGAGGGTCAGAAGTAGGCATGTCTGGGGAGGTGTGGCACAGTCTTGGGGTATCTATATTTCTGTGAGTCTCCCCTTCTCTGCTTTTGGCTGCCATAATGTGAGAGTCACATTCCACAATTCACCTGGAGCCACTGGCACCATGGTTTATGCCTCAGAGTCAGCCTTATAGACTAAAACCTTAAGCTCCCCAAAACTATTTTCTCCTCTAAGTTGTTTTTGTTTGTTTGGATACTGGAATTTTTGTAACTCAGGGGAATTCTATCTCCAAGATATACTATACCATCAGCTCTTTTTCATTTTTTAATATGGTTTTTTTGGTGCATTATAGTCTCACATTATAATGTAAATCATGTTGACAGTGACATACACCCAAACTTTTTTTTGTTGGTGGTACTGGGGTTCCTGGAAACCCTTCTACCTCCAGGCTATACACTCCCAGACCTATTTTTATATTTTTATTTGGAAACAGGGTCTCTTAAGCGCTGGCTTCGAACCTACACGATCCTCCTGTCTCAGGCTCCCAAGCATGGGGATTACAAGCATGCGCTACCACACTCGGATCATTCACACTTAAAAAAAAAAAAAATTGAGCCAGGATGTGTTGGCGCATGCTTGTAATCCCAGCATTTGAGAGACTGAGACAGGAGGATTGCGGTTGGAGGACAGCCTCCGGTACTATTTAGTGAGTACCTTTGCAACTCAGTGCAACCCTGCTTCAAAATAAAGAATAAAAAATAGGGCTGGGGGTGTAGCTCAGAGGTAGAATGCCCCTGGGTTCCATCCCCAGTACTACAAAATTTTTTGAACTAGTCTCATTAAATTTTGCTGAGGCTGGCCTCAAACTGGCTATCCTTTAGTCTCAGCATCCCGAGTACTAGGATTGCAGGAAGCCACCATGCTTCACTTCTAAGTTTTTCTTTTTGTGTATTTTGGTCATAGCAACAGAAAAGCTGAGTAAAATACCTTGTTATTTATTTTTCCCATTATCAAGAATATTTCTAAAGATGTATATAATGCTGACTATGGTTTTGTATTTACTCATTTAATTTTCAATACAAGCTTAGGAGACAGAAATTATCCTTATTTTACAAGTAGAGAAAATGATAAAGAGGTGAAGTAACTAGCTCAAGATCTATTATCCAGAAAATGAAAGAGCCAGGATTTGAGGTCATTTTGTTCTAAAGCTGGCACTTTTAACTTATATACTAATTGTTTAAAAGTTCTTTGGGAGAAATTAATAAGATAAAAATTAATTTGCATGGATTATCATTGACTAAAATAGAAACAGCTATTTTAGAGAGAGATTTTCCCCCAATCATGTATTAATTTCAATAAACTTTTATAAAGAAACTTTATTTCCCTAGGTTATTTCTTATGCCTCCAGATAAGAAGATAAAGCAAAATAATAAAGAAGTGAAGTAAGTTGAAACCAAACAAGGAAACTTTAAAAAATGTTTTTTGAAGCCACATCTAGAGATACATGTGAATTAGTGAGTATCTCATTTCTATTATTTCAGTATAGGTGGTATTAAAATGCCTCCATATGATAGCACATATTGATAAACTATTTAATTTTCTTGCCTCCGGATTTGTTTGAAAAATCTCAGTGCCATTCACATCTAAAACTGATTATAATTCCATAAAGAACCCTTCCATTTCCCTGGTGCGTAAAGTTTTTACCTTAATTGCAGAGTTAATGTTATTTCCCACTGTAGCTATTAGCATTAATCTCTATATTCAAGTTGCTTATTATAGTAAAGCTTGGCTATCTGGATACCAGGCACCCTAAAATCTCAGGCTTTGGTCCAGATCTCAAGACAACTGGAAAAAACATGCACACAGTTACACCTCTGCCCATTTTCATTCTCTCATGAAGACTTGTTTCTTGTAGCTACTTTAAACAAACAAAGGATCAAAGCCAAATGAAAAGGAGACCCCAGGGTTTTATCCCCACATTAAAAATGATTGGTTCACCAAGAAGAAGGAAGAAATGATTTGCAACAGGAAGTGACAGAGAGAGCAGTGGCTGGACACTGACCCTGGGAGCTGATGGATTAAACATAAACAACCAAATACTTAGAAACAGCTCATAAACTTGTGACTTGCAAGGCTTTCTGTACAGCATTTCTTAGCAGCTGGCTATGGGAAAATGGGTGTCATATCCCTCTATTAAGTCTTCAGTATTTTCTGTTTTGTTTTGTCTTAACATATGTGAGAGGATCTGGGTTTATATTCATGGGGCCACTGCCCTCTGTCTACAAGGGACGTAATTCTGGGGTCCAAGCTCTGGATCTTCCCCTGAACATTCATAGTCAGCTAGACCTCCATCAAGAACTTTTTACAAAGGTGGGGTAAGTATGGTTTAAAGATTCAGTACTGAGATTACCTGTAGCCATGGTAGAAGCTAAAAATTAATGAAGTAATCAAAGTATCTACTATGGACAGGAGATACTCAAGGCCAGCAGAGCTGTAATAAAAATACAAAATTTAGGGTGCTGACCACAGTGTGATATTTCCTAAACCTCTAAGTTCTATTCTCTAACAGTATCAGATACCAGTGAGTGTGTTTCTGTGTGTGTGTGTGTGTGTGTGTGTGTGTGTGTGTACCTGAGTGCTATTAACAGCATTTGTGCATTATCACTGAAAACTTCTTGACACTATCTAAACCTCAGTACAAATTGCCTTGAAAGTGCTCTCTCCCCATTAAACTCTGTCAAAACAATCTGTCACAGGTAGCATTGATCCAATGAAGGGGTGGTCACATGATTAATGCCCATGGCTTAATACCACAGCCTGGGTGGCTGTGAAGGGATACAAGGTTTGCACTGACTTATTATCTTCTACCTGATCATGCAAGCAATTTAATTATCCATATTAAATCCTATGGTACTCTATGTTGTATACCTGAATACAGTTGGAGAAAAATGCACAGCCACTGCTGGGCGTTGTGGCCCATGCTTGTAATCCCAGCATTTGGAAGGCTGAGACTGGAGGATCGCACTTTGCGGACAGCCTCAGCTACTTAGTGAGGCACTCTGTAACTTAGTGAGACCCTGTTTCAAAATAAAGAATAAAAAATAGGGCTGGGGGTTAGCTCGGAGGTTGAATGCCTGTGGGTTCCATCCCCAGACCTGAAAAAAAAAAAACATAGGCACAACTGTGTTGAATTTATGATATAAAATGCAAGCAAGTCCTTAATAACATGTTGTAATAATACTATGCTTCCCTGATTTAATTACTCTTACTTTTCCAAAATGAGTTTCATTGAAACCTCTGCTACTTATAAAAAGGGCTAGGGGTTTGCAGCATATTCTCCACCTGGGACTGAAAATTCAGAACAGAATGCAGAATCTCAAACTTCATGCCAGACTTTATGAATGCAATTCTGCATTTTAACAAGATCCCTTGGTAATTTGTATACACATCTACATTTGAGAAGTGCTGATTTGATCTTTTTCTTTGTCACTCTGCTCTACATACAGTGGCTATGGCTATTCCTAAAACACAATCAGTAGCCAGACATGGTGGCACTTGCTTGTAATCACAGCATTTGAGAGGCAGGAATTGCGGTTCGTGGACAGCCTTAGCTACTTAGCAAAGCCCTTCACAACTCAGTGAGACTGTTTCAAAAAATTTAAAAAAGACTAAAAAATAGGGCTAGGGGTGTAGCTTGGGGGTACACTGCCCCTGGATTCCATCCCCAGTACCGCAAAAATAAATAAATAAATAAATAAATAAATAAATAGCCATAATCAGTCATACTTGGCTTTAGTCTTTGCATTGTCTATTCCCCTTTGTCTAGTATTCCCTTCCTTCAGGTATTCATATGGATAATCCCATCACCTCCTCCAAGCTTTGTTCAAGTGTAACCATAAACTTGTTGATTTCTAACCTATTCTAATTTATTCTTCTAATCACATCTTACTATCCTCTTGTAAGCTCTTTATTTTTTCCATTGCAGTAAGAACTCATTGTTCTTATCTCATTTCCTGTCTGCCCTAAGAATATTCTTCTGGGTTTTAGTGTTTACCCCAAGACAACTCCTGGATTACATTTCTAAAAAACTACTGTGAAAGACATTGACAATGATGAACTGGAAATCTTTTCTGCAGTGGTGATACTGTGAGGTATTATGCAGAAACCTAAGCTGGAGATGTTTGGTCTACAAGATTTCTTTCAGATACACCTGATTTGCAGGAAATTATTACTGGTGAAAGATTTTTACTTTTATTTCAGTGCCTGCATTTTGTTAACACATCTTCCTTATCTGCTGGTCAGTCAAAGGCCCAGGTTTCACTGCAGAAGATCACACCTTTTTATGGCTTTGTTGTAAATATGTTTTCAACCGTATATATTCAAAACAGAAACACTGCATTCAATGAATTACAGTTCAGATTTGCTTCAGCCTCTAAGAGTGTGTTTATACAAAATTAAATGAATGTAGCAGTGAGCTACAGTTTTTTACTTTCTGAATGGGAAATATGTTAAGTATAGCTACTTCTCATTTGTTTATTTTCTCTTCTCTTGAACATAAGCATCATGAAAGTAGGGCTTTTTTGCCTTCTTAGCACAATGACATTTTCCAATAACTTAGTTTATCACAGTAGGAACTCCGTAAAACCTTGTTAAATGTGTAAAAGACAGATGATGGGGAGTGGAAATACCTATATCTATGCTTATGTTCTAGGCTTTTAGCTGGGGCTATAGAAATCAGGTAGGTTGAAATGTCTTCAGTCATACAAAGGATCAAAGTATATAATGGTGAACGCTGAACCACTCTTCCCAACTGTGCTGTTTTGTCATATGAGGCTGTGGTCTACACATCTTTCATTTTCTTTTCTTCTACATATGGGAAAATACACTAAAGTATATTATTCTCTTATCTTTTCTTTTATTCCTTCCTTTCCCTGAGGCCTTAGTGCTTCATGATCAAAATGTTACTTTATTTTCTGGGTCTTTTCTCAGAATATTCTATCAACTTTCTTTTACTAGCTAAAATCTGGCTCTGTCCTGAGAACAGCACTCGCTCTATGGAATTCTCACATGGAAGATGTTCATCACCTCATGACCCACCCACACCTCTGTATCTAGTGCAGAGTCCATAGTCCGTAATCTTCATCACCCTTTATCAAAATCAGAATCCCTTTGTCATTTGCCTGGACAGTCTACAAACCTAAGTGAACCAACTAAAAGGCTTTGTTCCCCCCACACAATTAAGATATTTAAAAAAAATGAAATTGGTGTCCATCATGAACCAACTCCTCAGCACCACTTGGGAACTCTATTACGCTTTTATAGTTGAATCACTTTTCTTCCTTATAAGAATTTATTTTAACTCTCTGAATCATTTTTCTGTCATATCTGTCTAAGACTTGATGTCACCTTCTAATCACCAAAACAAGTAACAGATTTGGCTTAATCCAGAAGATTTTTATGACTCTGAGTAGCATTCTTCCTCTTTGTGTACATGAAGATATCTCCAACTATTTTATTTCAAATCATCATTTATTTATTTTCTTTCAGTCTTTCCAAACATAATTAATTACAATGCTGTATAATTTTTCATGTTATATACTAATCTGTTTGAAGTCAGTGTTGTTTTTTTTTGTATCATTAGAACATAGCACAGTCTTTGTTACATACATCGGTACTCAGTGAATAAATGGATACGTGTCTATTCTACTATGTATCACAATTATAGTAATAGCTACACTTTGTTGAGTGCTTACTATGTATCTGAAGTTATACCTTGTAGTTTGTGTACAATACTTTCAACAAGTATATACAATACACATTTCCATTCCTGTGCTAAAAACTAAGGAATCTCAAGGCCTGTGTAGTGCTTTGGAAAGGCAGTTTTATAAGCCCTATTCAAAAGCATATGTGATTCATTAGATCCAGAGTGGAACCAGAAGTTTTATGATGAATAGATACCTCAGTCATTACTTGAAATACATTACACCTACCTATACTACACAATAGTGGTTATCTGTGAATAAACTTGAAGGTCTGACCTAAACTCAGTAATAGAATAAATTATATTTATGAGCAAATATAGGCTAAACCATGTGATTGTTGAAAGAATACTGTCAGGATTCAAATAGACACAGAGATCAGAAAGTCATTTAAAATATTCATTAAATCATGACTCTAATACTTGGTGGTATTTTCTTTTCTTTTTTCTCTTTCTTTTCTCTTTCTTTCTTTCTTTCTTTCTTCTTCTTTTTTTTTTTTTTTTTGTATTGGCACAAAAACAGACACATAGACCAATGGAGCAAAATAGAACACTCAGAAACAAATCTACATACTTACAGCCAATTGACTTTCTCTCTTTACTTTTTTTTTTTTTACATAAATCATTTCTGCATGTAGCCTACAGAAAATGAGCACAAACAACTAAGCATCACAACCCAGGTAACTGATGATGCTACAATCTAGTAATCTACAATCAAGTAATCTGCATTTCATGTTTTCTGTGCAGAAATAGAGAGTGTGTGTTTGGACTCAACCTGGAAATGTGAATAAACTTCTGTTGAACAGAAATGGACCAAACTGCCCTCTTCCTGCTAGAAAGCATAATAAACTGCCTTTTGATGGCAAATTACAATTTGAAAGGGCTCAGGATCGAAGGCACAGAGCAGATGCAGAGCAGGAAGTCCATTCCCAGGCAGTTTGTGACCCCAATCCAGGCATCTTTGAGAGCTTTGGGAAAAAAAAAAATCTTCTTAAATCCAAGGATTTTCCAGGCGATGGGATAGCTACACATTATAGAAATACCAATGATTAAGCCTTCAAGGACTGAATGTAAGGACTCTATCCAGGGAGTCTGAGAATTTGCTACCACTAAAATAATTTCTGTTCAGACCTGAAATGGTTCACAAGCCTGGGGTACAGATGTCTACAGATGTCAGCAGATGGCAGCACTGGATGGCGAGGAGGTAAATAAAAATGGCCTAGGATTAAGCTGCTGCCTTCCTTCTGCCTCCTAGCAGTGAGTGTCCAGAGAAAACCACACACAAAGATATTTTAGACATGGTGTTTGACTCCTAAAAGTCCCTATGTTCTGTTATCATAATGTTAATCCTTTGTTTTTCATAAATTTCCACATAGACAAATTACTTAAAAAAAATTTCCATGAAGTATGTGCTATGCTTTCCACAATCCCAGAGCAACCACTAAAGAGCTTACAAAGCAGGCAAAAGCTATTTGTATGGGCACATTTAAACAAAAAGAGGAAATAGATTCTCTTTCGATTTAGTGTGATAAAATTCATTGTTTTCTTTTTTATTATTTTCTATTGGGTGCATTATAATTTTAAGTCATATTGGGGTAAAGAGTGTTAGAAAGATACATGTACATAACTCTGTTGCCCACCTCACTGGGCTCCCACACTCACCCTGCAAATCTTTGAAATTGGAATTGGCAATTTTGTATATGTTCATGGTATTATTTTTGTTATGAATTCTTTCAATATCCTTTTTCTCAACAGATTAATGAATAACACAACTATGGGATATATTCACAACAAAATTTTACTCAGCCATAAAGAAAAACACAATTATGTCATTTACAGGAAAATAGATGGAACTGGAGAACCTTATGCTAAGTGAGATTAGTCAGTCACAAAAAATAACAAAATGGATGCTCTCCCTAATATGTGGAAGCTAGGGAGAAAATGGGTCATAGGAGGAACTCTAGATGAAGAAGGAGATTCGAGAAAATAAGGCGACATGAGGGCATGTGAGGGGGGAAGAGAGAAATTCTCTAATGCACACGATGTACATTAACAAGCATACCAATATCAATCATTAAGTCAAAGATGAGGGAAGGGGAGAAAATGGGACAGGAATTGGGTAATGGCTAATTGGGTGATGTGTGCATATATGTCTTCACCATCTTGCATTCCATTAAGATCTATGACTACAATGCTCAATAAAAATTGTTCTCAAAAAGTCTTCTTTTTCCTCTGTTCCCTAGTCAAACTCAGTCACTTCCCTGTAATAGCTGTTCCTCTATCTGATGTTGCCCTTATTTCTGAATTCTCTATAGCTGCCACATAAAAGAGAGAATATACATCTTGTTCTTAGTATAAAATTCTCAAGTTTCATCCATTTTCCTGCAGATAGTCTACTTTTGTTCTGCTTTTGACTGAGTAAAATTTTATTGTGTATATAGACCAAAATTTTGTGATCCATTTGTCTGTTGATGGATATCTAGGCAGGTTCCATAGTTTGACTATTGTATATTGTGCTATTAACATGGATATACAGTTCTGCATAATATTCTGATTTCATTTCCTTTAGGCAGATGCCCAGGAGCACTATCACTGAGTTAAATGGTAGTTCCATTTCCAATCTTTAGAAAAATCTCAACACTGATTTCCAAAGCAGCTATACTAGTTGCAGCCTCACTAACTGTGAGTTAGAGTTCCTAATCCCCACAAGCTCCCCAGCATTTATTATTGTTTGTATTCATGATGATTGCCATCCTAACTGGAGTAAAATGGAATCTCAGTGTAGTTTGAATTTTCATTTCTCTGATTGCTAAAGATGATTAAATTTATAAGTTTTGAATTTGTTGGTACTTGCTTTGTGGCCCAGAATGTGGTCTATTTTGGAGAAGGTTCCATGAGCAGCTAAGAAGATTGTGTATTCAGCTGTTGTTGATTGAAATATTCTGTATATGTTCATTAGATCCATTTGGGTTATAGTGTTCTTTAGGTCTGGATAGTTTTAACTTTTGCCTGGAAAATTGATGTAGTGTGAGTGGTGTGTTGAAGTCTCACAATATTATTGTATTTGGGTATATCTGAGGCTTAATGTCTAAAGAGTTTGTTTTATAAAAGTGAGTGCAGCCACATTTGGGGCATGAATTACATTTTCTTATTGGATTGTTCTTTTAAAGTGACCTGCTTTGTCTCTTATATGTTTTAACTTCTTTGTTTTGTCAGATGAAGGTTGCTACCTTTGCTTGTTTTCAGTCTCCATTTGCATGAAAAATCTTTTTCCATCATTTTACCTTTAGCCTTAGGGAGAAGTATCAGAGTCTGTAGCTTATCTTAATATTTAAAAATTATCATATTTCTCTGCTACATTTTGGATTAGGCTATCAATACTATCATTGACTTGATCTTCTCTAGAGTTTCTTTATGTCTTAGGTATTTTTAGTAGTTTAACTTCCTTCCAGGATTTCTTATTTTCCTTTTCTTGATTAACAACTAGTTGTGGAATATTTTCTCCTAATTTTTATTTATTATGAGTACCATTTCTTCCTCTGCTTTTTTGGCAATATTATACTGATGTTAAAATGATTTTTAACTTGCTCTGTTATTTTTAGTTTGCTGGAAATAAATTCATATCTAGGAATGCAATTTTTGTTAATTGACTTTCTCAATAATAGTTTTTCAACATTTTTGATTGATTCGTATTCATCCTCTCTCTCTCCCTCTCTCTCTCTCTCTCTCTAGCTCTCTCTCGCTCTCTCTCGCTCTCATCTCTCTGTCACACATGCAATGAAATTCCACATAACATTTCCAAAATAAGTGAGAGACCTGGCCCATGTTCAAGCTCCATAGTAGTCTCTTTTCCTGCTAAAAGAGCAGATCTAAGCATAAGTTATCATTTTTATTAGCTCTCACTGCTAGCACATTTTCTTTTTTTCTGGTATTGGGAATCGAAACTAGGGGCATTTTATCTTCAAGCTATACCCCCATTTCTTTTTGTTAAAAAAAGTTTGAAAACAGGGTCTCCTAGCTGCGCATGGTGGCACACACTTGTAATCTCAGCATTTGGGCGGCTGAGACAGGAGAATCATGGTTCACAGACAGCCTCAGCTACTTAGTGAGGCACTTTGCAATTCAGTGAGAACCTGTTTCAAAATAAAGAATAAAAATAGGCCTGGGGGTGTAACTTGAAGGTAGAATGCCCCTGGGCCTATCCCCAGGCTGCAAACAAACAGCAACAACAACACCAAACCAGAGTTTCCTTAGGTTGATGAGGCTGGTCTTGAACCTGCTATTCTTCTAGTCTCCACCTCCCAAGTACTGGGATTACAGTTTTTGCACTACCATGCCTGGCTATATTTTTTGTTTCTGAAACAGGGTCTTGTTAAATTGCTGTGGGTCTAAGTTGTTAAGGCGGTCCTTGAGCCTGCAATCCACCCATCCTGGCTTCTCAAGGGGTCCTAACTTCTGATATCGTAATGGAGCCTCATTCCAGTCCTCAACTATGTGTAGAATGCTTTTTGTGTCTTGTATTTGTATCAGTTGACTCTTTCATGGGCTATTAAGTTCTTCTAGAATAGAAGCAAAAAGACCTGTAGCTTCTTTCTTCTATTTCAGGTCAGTAGAAATGTTTAATCTCATCTTTGAGTATGATAATTGGGTGAAAAAGTAGAGCCAATAGAATATATATATATATATATATATATATATATATGTGTGTGTGTGTGTGTGTGTGTGTGTGTGTGTGTGTGTGTTTAAGATGTTTGGCTTGGTAGCATACATGAGAGATTTAAAATGTGAAGCTGACTTCAACAATTATAAAGGCAAAAAACTCTCAAGATCTGAAGTTGGCAATTCTTTCAGTGGAGTCCACTGTACAATTCTGTCAGAGTGGAAAGGCCTGAGAAGTAGGGAAACTGATGGTATTGAGTTCCAGCCCAAGTACAGATTCTAAAGAGAAGACTAATGTCATAGCACAAAAACAGTTGGAAAGAGAGATAGAATCCTTTCTATTCAACCTTTTTGTTCCAGTCAGACCTCCAGTTGATTAGACTGGATGATACCCACCTGCAGTGGGGAGATCAATTTGCTTTACTCAGTCTACAAATTCAAATATTGATCTCATCATAAACACCCTCACAGACACACCCAGAGTAATGTTTAACCAAATACTGCTAAACAATAGTGCTGAGGAGATGCTCAGCACCTCCTCTCTCAGTCAAACTGACACATATATTTAACCATAACTATTCTGTATTATTATTATTATTATTATTATTATTATTATTATTATTTTGGTGGTACTGGGGTTCCTGAAAACCCTTCTACCTCCAGGCTACACTCCCAGACCTATTTTTATATTTTTTATTTGGAACTAGGTTCTCTTAAGCTAGCGAGGCTGGATTCGAACCTGTGCGATCCTCCTGTCTCTGCCTCTCAAGCACGGGGATTACAAGCGAGCGCCACCACGCCCGGCACTTGCTTCATTATTTTTAAAAAGAAAAAATTGTTACTGATGGAAGTTGATGTGGAGAAGAGCTCTTTGAACCTCCACTGCCATTTTGACTGGAAATCCAGGCCAAATCAGTTTTAAACTTCTATTTAGTTAATAAATTTGGATAGCTGTACATAGCTAATAGTTTATAGTTAATTGTAACATATAGAATTTTACCAAAACTAATGAGTGTATATATTATATGTAAATATATATGCCATACCCTTAAATCACTAGTCATGTTGTACTTCATGACTCCTCAAACTTTTTCAAGTTCTTTACACTGTCTGAGTTTTCTAATCTGTATAGTAGAGATACCAAACAGTACTTATTTCTGAAAATTATCATGCAGTTCATGTAAAGAGCTTATAATGATGTTTTGATACCTAGAAAGCTCTTGATGAATGCTGTTGTTGTTATTATTATTATCATTATTATTGTGTGGATGTTTTGCAAAGTTAAGTGGAACATAGGTCTGCCTTTGCATTCAGTTTTTTATTCCAAGGGCTGAGTGTAAAAATTAGACCTAAGCTGTCATAGTCTTATTCTTTTTGCACTAAACTTTTACTCTCTGTATAACAGCTGTCCAGACCATAGCCATTTTGCATCAGGATTTTTATTTTTATTTATTTTTATTTTTAAAAATTTTTATTGAACATAAATGGTATACATTTAAACTATACTTGATGCCCTCTCCCCCCTCCTGCCCCTGTTTTCCCTTCCCCCCTCCCAGCAATGAAACAATGATTGTCCCGGGTAACCATGCCATATTCATAATTTTACATATATTCAGATGTGGACCCTCGTTAATCAAGTTCAGCCTTCCTCCTCCTCTATCTTTCCATTCAAGCTTTGCTGGTATTTCCCCTCCATTATCAGGAGTCCCACTGGTATCCTTTGTGTTTCCTAGTTTGGGCATATTAGAGGAAACATATGTACCTTCTCCTTCTGTGCTTGGCTGGTCTCACTTAACATAATGCTCTCCAGGACTTTCCATCTTCTTGCAAAAGGTATGATTTTGTTCTTCTTTATGGCTGAGTAGAATTCCATTGTGTGTATTTCCCAGAGTTTTGCAATCCTTTCATCTGTTGATGGGGACCTGGGTTGGTTCCATATTTTGGCTGTTACAAATTGTTGCAGCAGGATTTTTATCACCAACTCTATAAACCTAAATCCATAAATCAATGGTCAAATCCATTCACACACACAAAGGGAATTTTAAGGACCTTTTAATGACATTATATTTAATTTAAATTTTAATTATTTTATATATACATATAGAAATGTATTTATATTTGATGTTTTAAATATAGATCATTTCAAGCCTTTGGTACTCCTCTAAAACACCACACACACACACACACACACACACACACACACACACACACACAAACATGACCTTTAATTTTATGTCATGAAATAATAAAAATATCAGGTAATCACCTAATCAACAAGTTTATTTATATTTTTCCTCTCTCTCTTACAAGGGCAGTTTCCTTCCTCAACTTTAGTTTCCAAGGTCTTCAGTGTTGCCAATAACTCTGTTCTCATCTTTCTGTTACCATCAACCTGATCCTTTCTATTAGGTTTTTTAAATCACTTCAATAATCACTTCAAAATCACTTCAAAAATCACTCTGCAATAATAAAAACTAAAAACCAATAATCAAAACACCTCTTCTAATCCAATTTCCCGTTTTAGCTACAAATATATGTATCTCTATCCTTCCCTTTATAATTAAACTTCTTGAAGGAGTTTTTCATAATTGCTATTATGTGTCTTCTCCTCTCATTCCCTATTGAACACACCTAAATTTGTTTGGCTTCAGCCATGAAATCCCACACTGTTTACACTGAGGTGCCACCAATGTCACAATAAACACTAATTCTGATCCCACTCACCATGCTTTTCACTTTTACTTTCCTTGGCTACTAATAAGTCTCCACAAATAACTTTTTATCTGGACTCTATAATTATATAGTTTCTCTGGTGTGTCTGAGCCCTTATTATCTTGTCTATATACTCTTCATAATTGATCTCATCCATTCCCTCACATAGCTTCAACCACCATGTGTATGTTGATAATTTTCAAACATATATCCACAATATATGTACTCCATATCTGCAACCAACTGTGTAGTAATTTTTTCTCTCCTCTCCACTTAGATCTTAGAGGCACCTAAAATTCAATACATCCAAACAAAATTATTTTCCCCAAGCTGCTACTATTCCAGAATTTTATGTCATAGTAAATAGTACAATCGCCTGCTCATTTTCTCAAGCAAGAAATCTGGAGGCAATCCCTCATGCTTACTCCCCTGTGCCTGCCTCTCAATGCCCTCTCAGTTCTGTTTCTGAGTAGCTGCATCTTTTTCTAGTCTCACTCCATGGTGTGCAGTGTGGGATGGTAGCAGTATAAATGGTATGACCTAGCATGGTGTGACCAATGAATGCTTCAATGACCTCTTAACTGGTTTTCTCACACAAATTCATTTTCATTCATTCATTCCAAAATGTTTATATGCACTTCCATGTGCAAAATAACCCATGTTCCAAGAACTCTAACAAATTAAAACAGCTTCTTAAAAATAAGGTAGATGAGAGACACATAGATAAAATTATTGTAAGCCATATATAGCAATGCCTGCAATAAGTATAGAGCAGATGAAGTGCCAGAGAAGACAGCATATTACCTTCATCTTGATGAAAAAGGGAGTTTCAAGGAAGACAAGACATTTAAGCTGAACTTTCCATCAAAATCAGTCTCTCTTTCTCTCTCTCTCTCCTCTCTCTTGACTTGAGACTATTGGATTGGAAAAGATAAAAGGAGCCGGGCATGGTGGGGGCACGCTTGTAATCCCTGCACTTTAGAGACAGAGACAGGAGGATTGCGCAGGTTCGAAGCCAGACTTGCTGGCTGAAGAGCCCCTGATTCTAAATAAAAAAGTATAAAATAGGTCTGGGAGTGTAGCCCAGCCCAGAGGTAGAAGGGCTTCTAGGAACCCCAGTAACACACACACACACACACACACACACACACACACACAAAAAAAAAAAAAAAAGATAAAAGGAAGAAAGTATTTACAAATGGAGTGATTCAGGAAAGAAAAACAGAGGTAAGTGAGTAAAATAAGTAATGGTGAAAATATACAAACCATTAACTCTATCAGAAGGGCACGCGAGGGGTTTAGTGGAAAATGAGCTTTTATGTGAGTTCTTGGGGGGACATTATTCCCAAACGCCCCACTCCTCTATATGTTTAATTTTATTGGGAAAATATAGAGATAGAGAGGGCCATATTTGAATTATTTAACAAGGTATGAAAGGAAGGAGATCTGTTTGGGGTCTTTGAAAATGAGATGTGACCAAGAATCCTGACATAGCTCTTGTACCTTGTTTATCATGTGTAACCACGTTAGAGCCACATTCTACTGGCTCTTCTTTCCACGGGCAATCATTACAAAAGAGAGTTCATATTAGGGAATATTTCTAAAAGGAACATTCCTGTACCTAGAGGACCAAATATTTAGCACTTTATCAAACATTTTAAATACCTCTAAGTGGCTGTTACTTAAACAGAAATAATAACATAAAATGTGGGTTTAAAGTGAAGTCTTTCTATTACTGCATCACAGATACCAAGTTATTTGGATACATTTTCCATTGTGAAAGCACTGAAATAAATATAAGCTTGCTACTTCAGGCATGTAATACTCTATTTCATGAATTTAAAAATGGTAACTATTATTTTATGTAGCAAATATAGTATTCTTATTTCTTTAAAACTGAGAAAATTAGGAAGGGCAATTATCTCCAGCTTGAATCTCAAGATACTTAAATCATCTCTTGTTTCCTTTGCATTAAATATTTATATTGATTTCTTAATACTGTAAGAGATACTTAATATCTCTATATACAAATGACTGAAAGAACACTTTTACACTTTTAACTGAAGTAGATTATTAAGAAATAAGCACTTGATACTGTATAAGGAAGTAGTTTGTTACTTTAATGTAGTCCATAAATTATAATTGAACATACTTACAAAATGCAGTTATTCTTTACAAAGGGAATTCCACTCTGAACTAAATCTTTACCATTTTAAATTTAAGCCAGTTGTTTAAATACAAGCATTTTCCTGATCTTTTGTGTTAAATCTACTTTTTTCATAAAAGAGTTGACTTTGAACTCAATTTAATTTCTAGATCTCATTCTCCTCCTTTGGATCCTTTTGTGGACCCAAATCTTCATCTATCCACTTTTTAAAAAAAATGAAATTAATATACCCTACTTTGTGTTTATTCAAACAATCTTAACTCTCCTTTAAATAAATAAGTATAAATATATTTAGTTCAAATATATAACATATAAATTTGTTATTTATGTAATACAATATATACATACTTTTTCTTTACTGTTACTACCTTTTCTAGTCAAGAGCCTAATCTAAGTTCTTCTTAGATGATCTAAATATATATGCTTTCTCTGTTTATTCTTTTACTCCAGTTCCTTCATTTATTCATCTATGCCTTCAAAACAAATATGTACTGAATTTCAGTCAGTTCTTTTTCCTGGAAACCCTTCTACCTCTGGGCTATACTCCCAGATACTATATATATATATATATATATATATATATATATATATATATATATATATATTTTTTTTTTTTTTTTTTTTTTAAACAGGGTCCCTTAAGCCAGCCAGGCTGGCTTGAACCTGCAAGATCCTCCTGTCTCAGCCTCCCAAGCGCGGGGATTACAAGCATGCGCCACCACGCCTGGCCTCAATCAGTTCTTGATCTTTTCCTTCTCTCAATTCTGACTGCTCTTTTTGTTCACTTGCACTGTTTGTTTTGTACATTGACTCTATTTTGTTAATGTAAACATTTTGAAATAGGTAGTAACATGATAGTATTAATTTCTTTGTTGTTGTCAGGTATTGCCCCTCTTCTGTATACTGTTGCAGTAATTTTATAACTAGCTTTCATGCCTTTGGTTTACCCTCTTATTCCTCAAACCATTCCTCATGCTACTGGTGAAATCCTTCTATAAAAGGCAACCATGATCATACTACTTCTTTGCTTGAAGCTCTCCACTGATCCTGCCCAAAGGGTTAGGTCTAAGCTTCATTGTCTGACATACAATTCCCCTCATTACTTGGCCCTTTTTACCCATAAACTCTTTTCTTGTCAATCTTTATGTCATTCCCCATGCTTCTTGTACCACTTGTCCTTTAAGAACACATTTTTTTTCCAACTTTCTTGAGCTCTTGCCTGTGTGTGTGTTACTCCTCTCCTTAGAATGTCCTTCCCTAGAAAGTCTTTTGGTGTTGTGCATAAGGGCACCAGGTATAGCCCATCTCACTTCAAGTGAGAAGGGACCATGTCTCATAGTCGTTTTGATCTTTTAATAATGCAATAATAAGTATAGAAAGGCCCTCAAAGTATTACTAAGTAGGAACACATTTACTAAATTACATTCCAGAAATGTACTGGATTCTGCATGTAAATACAAATGTGTAGGACTTAAATGTGGTTGAAACTATATAGAACTTTTATCAGCACACATAAACCTATAAAATAATACTGATTTACGAGCTATATGCTTAGTACACTGTAAATAGGATATTAGAGTTAAACCAGGCATGGTGGTGCACGCTTGTAATCCCAGCGCTTGGGAGGCTGAGACAGGAGGATCACACAGGTTCAAAGCCAGCCTCAGTTACTTAGTGAGGCTCTCAGCAACTTAGTGAGATCCTGTTTCCAAATAAAGTATAAAATAGTCTGGGAGTATAGCCGAAAGGGAGAAAAGCCCCTGAGTTCCACCCTCAGTACCACAAAAAAATTAAAAATATATTTAAATTCTTTTATAAATTTCAAAATTTTAAATAATTACCAAAAATTTTAGAATCTAAGAAAAAGAACAGCACCTTGATTGATGGTTTAAAATAGTAAAGCTCTGGGAAATGAGCGAATGTAGAATCTAAGTCATATATAATAAAGTATCATTGGCTTTTATATGAAAAAGTATCTTTGAAAGTATGATATCATTTTTATGAACACATTTGGAGTTAATATATGCTCATTCTAAATATTATCTCAAAAAAGTGGGGCACATGTCCTATAATTATAGCTTTAATGTATTTTAAGTAAGATGCATTTTAAAACATTATCTTTCAAGAACATTTGAGCAAATTCTTATGCTTTTATGCTCAATTATTGGCTAAAGTTAGAAAGAGTATGTAATATCATGTCCCTGAAATTGATATTAATTAATTCAATCATCTATTTATAAAACACTACAATGGATAGGGCACATTTCTAGGTGTTTGTCATAAAAAGTATGCAAAAGAGATTTATTTAAGTTCCTGAATTTATGTCATTTACCTTATGATAGGGAAAATAAATGTAACCAGGTTATAATAAATACTTTGAGGTAAATATAAAATAAGGAAAACAATGAGAATGCTATTTTATAGAGTCAGGAAAATCTTCTTTTGACGGTCATATCTGAACACAGACCCATATGAATGAGGAAAGAGCCCTGTGGCTATCAGGAGGGGAGAAAGAGAGGCCTGGAGAGAGAGAGGAATGTAACTACACAGTTCCTGGTTGAGAAATATTTGGTATAAGAAAGATATGGGAAACAAAAGATCCAAAAATAAAGGTAACACACAAGATAGACTGCAATTTCATGATAGGAGATGCAAATTAGTAGGTAGTTGTTTTAGAAGTCGCACTCTGTAATGTTAGCATTAACAATATCTATATATTTTGTCCAGGTAAAAGCGAAACACTGCCAGGAAGCTATGTAGGTGGTCTACTTGGCAAGGCCACAGCTCAACAGATTATTCAGCTCTGTCATTTGTTTCTTTCAAAGTAGAAATATGAGCTGTCATTGCTTCTATAAATTTTCTCAGTGTATTATTTATAGTTAACCCATTTAAAGTAAAACACATATAATTTATGATGAAATTTGCAGCAAAATTTTATCTAAGCATATCATTTTATTAATACTTTTTCTTCCTAAGCTCCTTGGGGAAAAAGTGCTAATTTCCTGCTGTGAGTCTTTGGAATTTTCCAAAGAATGAGTAATATTCTTGCTTTTTCTTTAAGAAAACATGTTATTTCCTTTACATATATAATTATATGGGCAAAAAATAAAATCTTCCCACTTAATCACTTGCTGGACTGAAAGCACACTGAGTCTGCATACTACTGTGTTAAGGTGTCTAGAAAATAAAATATTTATAATACTGAAACATAACTTTCCAATACTTTTATTTTCATTTCTGGGAGGATAAATTTTAATATCATAGTAATTATGAGTGTGTATTTCTAAACTTGATTTTTCTTATTCTCTAGTGAATTTTCCCCACTCCCACTCAAAAGGTAGATTCTGAAACCAAGACTCTAAGTATTTTCATAAAAATGCTAATATTTTCATATACATTATACTGAAGACTGTCCAAATCTGCAGATGAACTGATACATTTGGGGAAATTTCATAGTTCTTTTTTACTTCACAGAGAGTTCCAGTATTTTTGTAAGCAACACTTGACATGGATGTGAGGCAGTAAGCTTAAGCACAGTTTAGCCACAACCCAGAAGGGCACAGGATCTGCAATATGAGTCGAATCCACTTCCCCACATCCTATTGATGTCTTCATACCCATTCACATGTTTAATATTTTCTTTTCTGCTTCATCATTCAGGTTTCATAAGACCTTTTCTGCTAAATTAATTAGTAAGATATTGAAATTAAACTATAAGAAAAAAAGTAAGCAGGAAGGGTCTAGGAAATCACTACCAAATCAGTAATGGCTTCCAGGTTGTGAACAGGATATACTGCAACAGAACGCTGTGATCAGTTTTTAACAGTAACCCAAATTCCCTCACTTATATTGGTATTTGAATCAGAAGAGAAATCATATCATAGATACTAAAAATAAAAATACCGAAGAATTACTTAACTCCTGTGCCAAGTGTTTTACAGCACTATTTTGGATAATCCTCATGATGCTACAAGATAGGTACTATTATTATCTCCATTCTGCAGAGGTGGAATTTGAGGTTTAAGGAGTTTAAGTAACATACACCAGGCATGTTAACAAATTAAGTGCCCATCATCTAGGACTCAAACTCAGGCAATCTGATTCTAGAAAAAGAAAAAGAAAGAACAAAAGAAAGAGAAAGAGAAGAAAGAAATAGAAGCAAAATTGCTTCTATTTCATTGCTTTTGAGATCAAATGATAAGGGATGGGTTTGTCTTCTTGAGGGGTTTGATATAGAAAATGGAGAAAAATAGGGAATAGGACTTTAGCTCCTTTAACAGTAGGCAGATTATGATAAATGCTGTTTGTGTGATGACAATTTTTATTTTTATTTATTTATTTTTTGTGGTACTGGGAATGGAACCCAGGGACATTCTACCTCTGAGCTACACCCCCAGACTTATTTTTTAGTCTATTTATTTATTTATTTATTTATTTATTTTGCGGTACTGGGAATGGAACCCAGGGGCATTCTACCTCTGAGCTACAGCCCCAGACCTATTTTTAGTCGATTTATTATTATTATTATTATTATTATTATTATTATTATTTTATTATTACGGTACTGGGAATGGAACCCAGGGGCATTCTACCTCTGAGCTACAACCCCTGTCCTATGGTTTTTAGTCTATATTTTTTGAAACAGGGTCTCACTGAGTTGCAAAGGGTCTCACTAAGTAGCTGAGGCTGTCCGCAAACCTTAATTCTCCTGTCTCAGCCTCCTGAATGCTGGGATTACAAGCATGCACTACCATGTCCAGGTTCGACAATTCTATTTTGCTAAAATTCTTGAAATTTTAGTAAGACTAACTCATGAAAATGAGGTAAAAATGTCCAGCTGATGAAGTGTATCTATAGCAAGAATAATGAGACAAAACACAGTAGAAACAATTTAAAATTAATCTTGAAGCCCAGTATGGTGGCACATGCTTGTAATCCCAGTACTTGAGAGACTGAGGCAGAAGGATTGCAAATTCGAGGCCAACCTCAGCTACTTAGTGAGGTGCTCTGCAACTTAGTGAGACTCTGTTTCAAAATAAAGAATTAAAAACAAAGGGCTGGGGGTTTAGCTCAGAGGTAGAATGTTCCTGGGTTCAATTCCCAGTATTGCAAAAATTAAATTAAAATAAATTAAATTAACATTGGAATTGAAAAATGTTCTGGTCATAACATTTAGGCTTCTAGTGTTAAGCTCAGTTAGAGGTGCTGCTCACAGGCTTGAGATGCAAGAGTATATAAAACATTATGTTATTTATAATGGATAGCTTTATCTAATCTTCCTATTTCTTTTATAAAAGTTTGATTCTGCAGTTATTATGACCATATTGCACATCAAGTTACCTTAATTGCATAGTTTCATTAAACTTAAAAGATTCAATTAAGTACTTTTAGTGATATTGGAATAGATACATTCTTTTCAACGTTCCTAGGACATTCCAGAGAAGTTTCAAAAGCTTTAATGTTGTTGAATTAGACAAACTTAGGCAGAGTGGACCAGCTGCCAAATGTCTAATAACATGACTTAACCATAAAATTTTATTTTCTTGGGGGCATTATGTAATAACTGGATTTGTCAACAATAACCTAGACATTTGCTTTTTTAAAAGGAAGAAGATAGACTGAATTGTAAAGCAGTGTCAAGAAAATGTGGTACTGAATCCCTATTCAGGAATATTTAGGATCATTTTCAAAAAATCAGATCAGACAGGTTGGAATATCAGGTTTCTTACTTGCTGTTCTTAAGTAACGAGAGAGTAATTCCTAAGGACAAGTGGTTGCAATTGTTGGTTATTTTCAGTCCCCTTTCTTTCGCCTGAATCTTAGACACCAAGCTATACATGAACTGACCTTACTTTTTCTCAAGCTCATGTATCACTGATTTCTCATACTGATTCTCCTCCTCGTGGATGCTTCTTTCCTGGTTATGATTATCACACGTGTTAATAGTATATATGCACATGTACACACGTGTGGCAATTACATATGTGGCAAAAGTATGTGCATCTAGTAAGTGTATGACAGTATAGTAAATGTGTTTAATGGTTCCAAGGTCCCTGTCTTCCAACTCACAGTGTAAAAAATTCGAGAGAAGCTGGTAGGAGGTGGGTAGGTGTAAACAATGTGCAAGTGGTACAAAAACCCAGTAATGACCAGCTGTGATTAATTTTTTAAAAAATCACCTATTCAGCAGCAGCAGCTGTGGGTGCAGCCTGAGGGGAGCGGGAGGCCGCCGGCAGGGCTCGGGCGGGGCGGGGCGCTGCAGGACTCCCCCAAATGGGGTGCGACCCAGGCTTCCCTAGAGGTCCGCGGGAGGCCGGGGAGTTTGGTGGCTAGATCTACGCGGGAGGGGTGGGGGCTCCAGAAAGGCCTGGCGCGCACCCGGAGCGAGGACGGCGAGGGCACCCGGAGTCCGCGCCCGCAGGCCTCGCAGCTCCTCCGCGCCCCCCAGCCGCTCCGGCCGAGGCGGGGGCGGACCTTGGCGCGGAGGCCGGGGCCGGGGCCCGCGGGCTGGCGTGGGTGGGCGCGGGGGCGGGGCGGGGGCGGCGCGGGGAGCGCGCGTGCGTGTCCACAGGTAGCGGCGGCGGCGGCGGCGGCGGCGGCGGCGGCGGCGGCGGCGGCGGGGGCCGGGCAGGGGCGCGTGGCAGGCACCTCCCCACCTAGGGTGTCGCGGGCGACTGCTCACTTAGCCGGCCAGCTGGAGCTCCGGGGATCTCGTCCTCTTGGTTTCCACGCTTCTTAGGCATGTGCCAGTTTCACGTGTATTTAATTTTATCTTCAGTATTTTTCTTCTCTATCTCGGGAATTCTGCATCTCGAAGCAGGTGGCTCCAGGCACCAAATCTTTGGATACATTTCATTTGCCAAGTTTTGCTCTTCCCTGTCCTCTCAGCCTGCAGAAGCATCCGCGGTGCTTTTCTTTGGGATTTATCTGCAGAAAACGTATATATACATATGTCTGTGTACGACCGAGTGATATATAAATACATATACGCGTACCTAGGCGCCTGGTTTTCGTCTCTCTACGCGACAAAGCGGGATGTTCTGGAGCCCATGGAGTGCAGAACAGTACTAACATTCTTTTGAGCCTTTTTATAAAAAGGGGAGGGAACGTGAAGAGTTGTTTAGCATCCGGCCGTCGTGGGCTGCACACTAAGCACCTCGAAGTGTTTACGGTTCTGGCAGATCAGGTGCAAACCGGGCTTAGAAAGGTAAGGAGCTTCCTGCGTCCGCCGAGCTCGGCTTCGGTCCTCACCCCAGAGGTCGGCACAACTCCCTCTCCTCGCGTCTCCCTCGCCTTCCCCGGCGCCCACCGACCCGGCCCCGTCCCCCTTCTTCAGAACACACCACCTTTCCCTAATTCTATGGGGCTGGGGATGGCGGCGGTGTTGGCGATGCCGGAGGTGTGATGTCTGAATTTAAAAGCATCTCCTTTTCTTCCATCTGGGTAACTGAGCCTTCCAATCCCTCCTTTTATTGGTTTTAAGAAACGAATTTGGTCCTTTAAAAATAATAGTGCTACGTAGAGAACTGTTCTGAACATCTCTTGGTGCCAACTTCTCGCCGCTATCATTTGACGAAAATAAAAGCAATAAAAAAATAATGAGCTTTCATACACTGGGTGGTTTTCTCAGTACTGGGGTTCAAGAACCTTCCAAATGCTTCTTTAAAAATTTAAAATAACCACTCAACAAACCCAATACCTCCGGAGGAGTCCACCGGGAGGAAATTCAGCTTCTCCTTCTGTATCAAAAGCCATTTCACCAGAGTTGAGAAAGAGGAAGCTAAGTCTAATCATGTAGGAAAACCTACAAGACACTAGATTCCGTGGAAAATCCACCCGGTACACCTTGACCAGCCCTTGTTTCACTCCCCCTTCAGGGGCAGGTTTGCAGACCCGACCTTCGGGGGCAGATGGGGTGTTCTCCCGGTCTCCCCTCGGCTTCGCGCAGTCTCCTTCCTCCCCCGCTCCGCTCCTCCTGCCCCGGGCTCGGCAGCTGCGGCCGGACGCTCCCTCCCGCCCGCCGGGCTCTGGGGGCCGCAGCACCTTCCCCGGGCTCCCCCTCGGCCCGGGGGCGCGCAGCCCGCCGCCCCCTCCCCCGCCCTCCCCCGCCGCCCCTCCCCCGCCCTCCGGAGGTCGCCGTCCCCGCCGCGGCCGTGCGCCCCGAGCCCGCGCCGCCGAGAGCGCGCCGCGCGAGCCCGAGCGGGGCCTCCCGCAGCTCTGCACCCCGAGCTTTGCCCTGGGACCGCGGAGCCCCGAGCCCGAAAGCGGCCGCGAGGCCCCCGAGAAGAAAGAGCGAGCTCGCCCGCGTGCGGGGAGGGGCTCCGGGCGGCGGGGGAGCCGCGCCGCCTGCAGGAGGAAGCCCGGCCGCCCGGGCGGGGGGCGCAGCCGCTCGCTCGCCCTCGCCCCGCGGCCGCCTCCGCGCCCGGTCGGACGGGGACGGGAAAGTTGCTCTTCTTCCCCACAACGTTTCCTGCGAAGTGGCTTTCAGATCTGCGTGGTGCGAGTCAAGATGCCACTCTTTAGGCTCCCGAGCCGAGCAGCTAATATATTATGCATTATTGGGCAGGAAACTCTCCTGGGAAATGAAGGTAGTCCAAACATTTAAACCGTTCTCCACCGACTCCTGCCCGCCTCAGCACAAAGCCTTGTGAGTAGAAATGAAAACCACCTGCACTGAATTTAAAATGATTTAGGTAGAGGTTTTGAATTGGGAGGCATGTATTCTAGATAAGCTTGTTAGTGCGCTATAGAAATGAGGGAAATTATGTCTGAAATTTGGTTCATTTGTGATTATTTTAATGAACAATTGGGCTCCATCCAGAACGGTATTATTCCTTCTTTTTCCTTATCCAGGGCCCTATGATACAAATAGAACTTAGTATATGTGAATTTATATAAATTAACCCTGTATCTTATCATTCTGCTTTTTATAGGTTGTTAATATATTCTTCCCCCTCTTTGTATAGTAAAATGACAGTAGATTATTGTGTTTAAATTGAGTTCTCCTGCTGTATATGAAATTACAGCGTCTTAGTATATTTCCTAAAGATGAGCAGTACTCAGGTATTAACAGGATCGTAGATATAAAAATGCCACGGAGAAAAGGTGTGTGTCTGTATGTTTGAGTTGAGCACAAAACCTATAACATGCCTCGGTATTATCACCAGCCATTGTAACCCAGCAGAACACCAGTTTTGGTTTCTTTTTTGTTTTGTTTTGAGATGAATTCAGAAGCAATAGTCAGGCACATATTTAAAAAATATTAAATGTAAAGTACAAAAGCATTAAGTTTACTGTGCCCTTGGCAAAGAACAAACCTAAGTCTACTTGCACTGCCTCGTGATTGTGATTGAGTGATTGACCGAGAAAGTGGAAGTTAATCATTACTTGGGCCTCTGATTACATGGTTTGATTAAAAGAAGTAACTGTTTTCTGTAAGCCTGCTATTCTACAGTTAGTCTTTCCAATCCTCTTAGCATAAGTAGAAATTGAGTGAGTCCATCTTTCAGCACACCGAACAAGGGTTTCAGGAGTGTGGGGTAAGGAGAGCCTCTTTAGTACCTTCCTTCCTGTTGCCCCCCCCTTTCTTTCAAAGCACTCTCTGTCAATCATTATTCTCTTGATGGAGCTTCATTGTGTATTTTTTCCATTGATATTAAGTCATAACATATATTCCAACATAAATGCTTGAATTGTTTTGAAGCTGGAATATACACTTACAGAAAAGGCTGAGAACTTCTCTCCCCTATTGGTAAGGTATCTGAGGCCTTGCTGACCCTATGCATAGTTATGACTCTGTAAAGCCTCTCCCAACCCTGAACTTCTCACCTTTATCTCATCTTTCAGTATTTTCACATGGTCATTCAGTGTCAACATCTACATCTCCCTTCAACTTTCCTTACATTTTTTTAAGGATAATTAAGTATAACTAGAGAATACAGGTACAAACATAAGACCTCTGCATTTTTAAATTTTTTTGCATAATTCTTTGTTACTGACAACTTTTTATGATACAACAGTAATATATATGCAAGCATAATTGATACACATACATATGCATATATTTCTCTGGGGTTCCATGTACTGAAACAAATTATTTTTAGCATTTTTAAGAAAGCATAACAATGGCTTATCTCTATTATCTCTACAAGTTTTCTTTTTACACTAAAGAATTGTTTTACAAATTACCTTACAAATAATACCTTGTAGTTTTGTAAGCAAAAGACAATTGGAATTAACAGTTAGGTTAAAATCTGCGACAATTTACCAGTACGCTTTTGCCACATTTTAAAGGCTTTTGTTTGCTTTTTTAAAGTGATGTTCAATCCTATTTATTATTATATTACAAGTAGAAAAATATGATTGTTTGTAAATGCCATTACCAAGGTCCAATACACCAGACCTAAATTTTTCTAAAACACAGAGTGGTCTTTACAAATTTCTTATAAATGATGGCCAGTAGTTTCTCCTAAGTGTTCCTGCCAATAGTCCTCGGGACAGTCAACTCTTTTCATAAGTTTTAGATGCTCATACTAAAATTATTATCAATCACGTAGCAATGCCTGCAATATGTATAGAACAGATGAAGAGCCAGGTCTAATTTACTCTTTAGTCCATTCATGAAACTATTTTCCTGAATACCATGTATGACTTTAGGCTTCTGTGCTTTGCTTATGTTAACTCATCTTCATGGATCCAGTTGCGCCATACACACCAACCACAGGACAGGAGGGCATTGCAGTTTCTCAAGGTTGTCTTTCCTCCACCTGCTTCCTACCTTTATTCTTACTTTGAGATCTCACTGCATTCTTCATACCGGGAGGAGCTCACCTCTCCCATTCCTGATGGTCAGTTTCTTTACTGGATAACAGATTGCTGGTGGTCAGAAACTACACCTGACCTATCATTTTGTTCCAAATGCTTATCTCATGTCTGAACATAAAGTTGTCCATAAATATATAAAATATGCACTGTTTACAGATATATTTGGCTATAAAATAATTTATAACATTGGATTAAACCAAGGTTCATTTAGTTTCATATACTAAGAAATCAAAAGAAGAGAGTTGTTAAAGCATTTACTCAAGGAATCAGGCTGCTTCTACCATCTTAGTGTTTTATTCTCATGATCACAGTATTGCTGCTGTGCCTCCAAATTTATCTCAGATTTTCTCAGCCTTTGCACTGTTGTCATTTGGAGCTGAAGCAGTGGTTTTATTTTTTTGTGGGGGAGGATTATGTATTTTGCAGGATGCTTAGCAGAATCTCTGGCCTCTACCTACTAAATATCAGTGGTACATGTGATATATCTGAACAAAATCAGAATCTATGATACAACAGGAAAAGAAATGGGCTCAAGGTCAAGAACTAGTAGTGATAGAAAAAATGAATATGTGACATTTATCTAAATATTTCAGAAATGAGAAAAAGTAAAGGCAAAAGTCAACAGCCATAAATGAGGATAGATGTAATTTTTTACCTGCCAGCATTGATGAAATAACTATGATAATATATTGTGATTTCTTTTTCTTTCAAATGATATTTTACTTTAGAAAATAAATGGACAGAATGGAAGAAGTGCTCTTCCTAACATTTTTCTTTACAGACATTACCCCAACTCCTCCAGTCTAAGCAATAAAGTTTACTCTGCATATTTACAAATTAATTACTGGTCAACTATGTGAAAACATCAAAGTAGATAAAAATGCAGTTCTATTGTTTTAATACTCCTTTCTAGTGCTCATATTTAGAAATTTACCACATGCTAGTAAAGAAATTAGCTAATATCATACTTTCATTAGTGTTAACATGGACCTAGTAATTCTAAATTGAATTGCTCAGTTATTTACCTCAGAATGACAATAATTACTATCGGATACCAAGGAGAAGAACTCCATCTTACAAAGATATATCAGTGTTGCTCTGTTTGGCTAATCATCTCATCTGAGTGATTTTTTCCCTTCTTTTTACCCTTTTATCTTCATTCCTTATAAGTTTGTTGAATGCCAATTTTTGCTCAGCTCTGTATAGAATACAAAAATATAAAATATGGTGTCTATTAGGATGCTTTTTCTTGCCAGTACCAGAGGGCTCAATTAAAGGCCTTACCAAGTAAGCCTTTCATTATCTTACAGACATGGATTCTGGAGATGTGCTCATCCAGGGCTGGCTAACTCAGTAGTTCAAGGATGTCAGCTTCATTGTAAATCTTTTTTTATTCCCCATCTTGGAACCAGAGAAGCAATATGGCCATCACAGAGTCAAGCATCCTCTTCCCACAGCCTGCACAAAGCAAAGAGAAGAAAGCAGTCTTCTCATGGAAATGTATTTTTATCAAGAAGAAAACTTTTCCCTGGAGCTGTCAGTAGATTTCCCTTTATGCCTGATGGACAAAAACTGTCACATCACACTTCTAACTAGTAACTGACAGATAATAGATTGCAGTATCATGATCATGATTAATCTTGTTCTATTTCTATAAGTCTGTTTTCCGTGTGGACATGGTGGTGTCAGACATAAACAAAAATCAAAGCTCTGTTGACAAGGAGGAAGGAGGCAGTAGCTGCAACCTATGACAACTAATGAGGCATTCCACAAACATTTTGACTGTCCTTCTCAACTCTTTTAAAATATAGAATTTTAAAACAAATATTAAAACAAATTTTAAAACAAATATTAAAACAAATGCACAAGAATAACTAAGTGATCTTTGAATTCATAAACATAATCTATATCTATGTCAGGCTGCATGCTTCTGAGATTTAATGCATGCTTTTGTGATGTGGCAGAGTTTTTGTCTTTTGTAACACTATCTGGAAAATTGGAAAATGGAGAAATGTGTTCTGAACAGGAGAATTTTTTTTTGTGGGTCTGGGGATGGAATCCAGGGGCATTCGACCTCTGAGCTACACCCCTGCCCTATTTTTTATTCTTTATTTTGAAACAGGGTCTCACTGAATTGCAGAGGGCCTCACTAAGTAGCTGAGGCTGTCCACAAACCGTGATCTTCTGGTCTCAGCCTCCCTAATGCTGGGATTACAAGTGTGCGTGCACCACCATGTCCGGCTGAACAGGAGGATTTTGAACACTAATTATATTATGTGTATAAATAAAATACTATTCCTTACCAATATATCTGTATCACACAATATAAACTAAAATTAAATGAGAGCATGCCATCCTTATTAAGAAAATCATGTGCTCTCATCCACATTTATCATAAAATCTTACTATTATAATTTAGCTTGAGAATTAACTGAATCCTTTGGCCACTTACTCTCATAAAGAGGAATATGGTATCAGGTATACTGAAATAAAATTACCTCTCTGCTTTTTAGTAAAACTTGTTTACTTGGAGGGCTCAGGGGATATGTCAGATTTTTAGATCAAATATCAATGCCTACCTCTTTCATTGAACATTATGAAGTCTTTGGTAAACAAGGAAATTTTTATTTTCATTTTTAAAGCCTGATTTTATGGAAGCTCAGAACTAGTTTTGTGCTTAATTGAAAGAGATGTCCTTAACCATCTCCTTTTACCCTGCTTCATTATTAAAATGCATTTTTTAAAACTTTTTTTTTTTTTTTTGCGGGTCTGGGGATGGAAGCCAGGGGCATTCAACCTCTGAGCTACACCCCCTGCCCTATTTTTTTATTCTCTATTTTGAAACAGGGTCTCAATAAGTTGTGGGAGTTCCTCCGGTCTCAGCCTTCCAAATGCTGGGATTACAAGCGTGTGCTGCAATTCCCGGCTTACATTTTTAAATTTTTAACATTTTGAAATGTAGTTTTTTTCAGACCTTTTAATTATAAGTTGCTTCAAATTATCTTTGGAGGGAGGAAGAATATAAACAATATGAGTACAAACAAATGAGTGCTATCATACATCACTTAAAATTTCTTTTTTCTAAATATATGTTTGGACATTATATTATGTCATATGCAATAAAGTGCTGAATTTAAGGTACAAAAGGTACAGTAGGTACAATTTTGTGCAAGAGGATTTCAGGAAAAGGATATCCCATTGATACTTGAGTTCAGCTGATAGAAATGCATGTTGCAATTTGCAGACAGATGGATACTAAGATGGTGCAGGTGAGAGGAAGTATAAATAAATCCAACTTAATATTGTTATTTTCTTTATAATCAAATAACATTGCTTTTCCACATCCCAAAGACTGGACATTTCAGTACTCTCAATCTTAGTCTCTCTCTCTGTCTCTGTCTCTGTCTCTGTCTCTGTCTTTCCCTTTCCCTCCCCCACCCTTTCTCTCTGCATGATGTAAAAAAGCCATGACTAGAAAAAGATTGGGGTCAATTTCTCTACATTTGTTTGTTTCAAAACAAATTTTGTTATTGTCATTGGCTATCCCTTCAGTTTACTTTCACCTCTTAGATTGTCCTTTCAGAGCATATTATTATTCCATTGCCAGTGTTCTATTTTCAGATTCCATGTACAGCAGGAGCTACCTCTGAATTGGGCTTTTTGCCTCCAAGGGAACTGATTTTTGAATCAAGATAATTAGTCACTCCATTTGCGTTTGGGGTCAGAAACACATACTTTTTATTTTTTGTTTAATGGAAGGTGTGTTTAAAAGTGGAAACACAGTGTAAGTGAATTTTAAATAGATCCACATTTTAGTGGCCACTTGAGTACCAAGTGATAACCATCAGAAGAATATTGTGCTAAGCACCTACCTGACCTTCTTGGACCTGAACCTGGGCAGGAGTTTGTACTTCAACAAATCCACTGTAAAATAATTATGGTGAATAGTATTGAACTAAGGTACTGCAAGTTTCTGAAGCCTCTCCTAGGTTTAGATTTAAATTATAATTAAATAATTGTATTTAATATATCAAATTTCATCAAAGCTAAAGAGCACTGATAATAGGATGCATTGTTTTCCAATGGGAAAGATATGGGAAGAAGGACCAGCCTACTAAAATGCTTTTCTGCCTCTTAGTATCTTTATTTTATACTCCTATAATAAGCTATTTTAGAGTTAAATAGGTGTATATTATTATCATATATCAATCTTTTATGTTTATATGATACTGGCAATATTCACTAGTTTTAAGAATTCAAAAAATTTCATCCTATTTTGAATCTTACTTTTCTGAATTTTTTTCAGTTATCTCTACACAGATTTTCCCACACAATAGGCTCTCTGTATTGTTGATGCACTATTTCCAAAAAAGGGCTCTATGTTTGTCTCTAGGATTACATTCCAAGCAGCTAATACCTTCTGAAAGATTCGATGTTTATGTTTTGTTTATTTTACTAGAATGTGACAATGGAAGATTTTGGAAAACAAGCAGAACTTATATTTCTTCCTTTAATTGTCCTAAAATATTGGGAATTGTGATTGTCTGGTCATGCCAGGAGCAATACAATCAATTTTCACATACAGTTTATGTCAACTAGATCTAATACTTGGCCATACAGGATTACAAAATACATCTTCATTTCAGAGATGTTAGAGGTTTTACAAGAAGTGTGTCAGAGTCAGTGAAATAGAACAGTGTTAATGATGGACATTTCCCCATTTAAATATTCCAGTATACTTATGATCATTAATTAATCTGACTAGCCTCCAAAACTGGATAAGAGGGATTCATACAGAACTCTTTTAAAGAGTATGATTAGAATCTAATTCTATCCCTTTTTATTCTTTATTCACCTTTCCATCATGCAATATCCAAAATGTAGCTATTTCCCAAAAAGAAATAATTTTAGAATGAAAAGAACAAAAAATAGTTCTGTGTCATCCTTGAATTCCCTTCACTTGTCAAGGTCCGTGCTTCAGTCCTTAAAAAATGTATGTTTGGATGTAACATTATGAATATATTTTCTGGTCCCAAATCTGTTTGGGGTAGTCTATAATAAAGCATGTTCGTATTGATAATAAATATTTTAAGCTGGTATTATATAAAAATTTAATAGTGGAGAGATGTTACTTTAAACTTATAACCTTAAATATATATTATATAGCTTTAATAATTATTGTCTGTTTTATAACAGATTTTACAGACTTTTTGAAGCTTACTCATATATATCTTACTTGTTCTTGAAAACAACTATAAGCAATGCAGGAGGTTCAAAGAACAAAGTTAGAATTTAGGAACTCTTCTCACATGTACTGGATTAGAAAGATTACTAAATAAATCAACACCACATAAAAGTATGAAAATGTGGGAAGAGATAAGAAAATGCATTTTATGTCAAGAAAAAATATACCAGAAATTAGTTATTGCTATATATAAATATTCTGGTTTTAAAAAAAGTCATCAGTAAAAAGCAAGAGAAAATTGTCAGGTAAAAATAAAGTTTCCCTCATTTTACAAATTTTATAATTACTCTACCACATATCAATGATTTTAAGAAAATGAGAATAGAAGGGATAAGAGTCTGTGGCTGATCAGTCAGATGCTACTATTTGTGGATATATCTTGACAGTTCTTACTGTGCGATTCCATGGAGAAGAGTGTTTCTTCCCTATATTGTATTTGAAAATTGCCACTGCTCTTAAGTGGTCCAAAAGCTGGGCACTTACTTTCTGATGAATAACAAGCTCTCCAGACATGTGCTGCTCTGCTTTCTCTAGTTGTAGTGCCAGTCACCACGTAGAAAAACAGAAAACACTGCATTGCCTCTTGTCTACCTGCTCTGAAATATTAACTGATTTATAGGGCATGAAGAAAACTCTGTTTTTTATTTGGGCTAGATATTCTTAAAGCACATTTTAATAAAATCAATATATTAAAACCATTAGATATAGATATAATATTGCTGCAAGTAATTAGGCTTTTATTGAATTAGGAATTATTTTAATCTACTTGGGTTATGTTTTTCTTAAGAATGATACTGAAGACACTTTTTTAAGATGGAGAACATTACTTAATTGTATAAGTCTTAGATCATTAAATAGGGTCATAAGATTATGTTGTCTATAATCACTATTTTTATGACTAAATGGGAAGAATCACTTTTTGACCTCACGTGGTCTGTAAAACATATTGTAAAAAGGATTAATTTCTAAAATCTTCAATAAATTTTCAATGATATTTCCAGCTAAAAATCCAAACAAGAGCCATAGTGTTTTTTTAGACAAAATTGTAGTTCAACTTCCTTAGACTACGTGTGACAAAACAGGATCCGAGAAAAATGGCTTTCTAGGTTTACATGATGGTGGAGCTTGTACTCCGCACATTTCAGTTTTTATATAATGTTTTCATATGTTGATTTTATGTACAGAATAATAAAAATATATCAGCATAGTATATTTTGTATATAAATTACTAAGGATACATAATTAGTAGATGTATAGGTGGTAATTGCCAGAACTGATAAAGAAGGGATTTACACTTTTAGGAAGGTTTAGTGAAGAAGATATTACTTAAAGAAAATTGGGATATGAGTAAATGGAGAAGAAAGAAGAAAGAACATTAAGCAAGGAAAAAAAAAAAGACTAAAACATGTAGTAGAGGCAATTGGCCAGTCTAGATATTTTTCAAAAGTATACATATACCATACACACATGCACATACATGCACATGTTATTATAGAAAGATCTTTAATAAAAATAATCATTCTGCATTCAGTATTTGTCCTTAGCACCTCTGTAGATCAGGACTATTATATAAAGTGGAAAATATCACTTTTTTGAGTATATATTTATTCATTTAATTGGCTGACACAAAATCATGTTGAGCTCATATGATTGTTTTCAAATAAATGTATTCTTATCACAGGCCTGCTCTAGTATGGTTTTCTAACCTGAACATGGTCTCCCTAGGAAGTATGGGAAACATCCTGCTTCTGGGAACGTATCTTCTTTCCAGTGCTCTTTTCAACACAGACCTATAATCAGTCCTATTATCTCTGCTTATTGCAAGGCAGTTGTAATCAAAATGCCTTTTAGCTTAAGAGAGACTCTAGTTGGTACTAATTTTTCTTCTCATATCCAGTGATTCAAGTCACCATCACTTAAAAAATTTTAACATTTTTAAGGTCTAAGGGGTATGGTGTCACATTATATATTCTGTTTCTACTAAATAGCACATGGAATCAGCAAGTTCCTCCTGACTCTCTGAATCCACTTTATAAAAACAGTAGATCATTCTGAGAGTCAGTGGCTAGACTAACCAGCACCTGGGGAAAAGAGAAGAAATCTGTCAGAAGAACAAGAACCCATTTTCTATAGAGTACAATAAACATGGTCATCATTTCTCATGAACAGGTGTATTAAAACTCTGCCAGTCAGAACTAGACTGGGAATAGTCCAAGCATTCAATTTTGAATGTCATTCCCTCTCTAACCTGTACCATCCTCCCATGTCCTTGGGGAGTTTTGGCCTTTTTTTTTTAAAAAAAAATCTCTATCTGCTAGAAGTTATTTATTATGGACTACAACTCTTTTGTGTACTTGGTAATCAATATAGTGTTTTCTTAATCTTAATCTAACACTCCATGTTTAACTAGGTTAACAGTTAACTTTTAGCTGACTGAGGTCAATATTGGCTGCAGCTCTTGGTTGATAGCTTAGAGGCAGAGAAAAGGATTTTATTGTTTTGCCTAAAGTATGAAAGCCTATTCTTATCAGACAGTACAGCTCTTATTAACAATCAATACAAGCTAAATCCCCCTCATTTTACATTTTTTAAATTAATACCAAAGTAATTTCCCAATACTGGCACATACCCCACTCTTTCTGTTAACATCCTGACATCTGTCAGGCCACAGAGAATCGGATGAAGAAAGTCAATCAAGCTACTTCCGTGTTGAGAGGGGTCAAAGTGAGGCCCAGGGCTTGAGGGTGAGAGAAAGTCACTTCTGAGAGTTAGATCAGCTGATGTTTGAGGTATCTATGTCTGTCCAAGGGGTTCTGGCAGATGTTTACCTGGGATATTACCTGGAGTATCATCTGGAGCTTGATGGCTTTAATTCTGCTGAAGACAAACTTCAACATATTCTAATATTACTCATATTCTATATACTATAGATGAGCAAAGGATCACCAGGAAAATAAATTCAGAGTCCATCAATTAGTGGGTTTTTGCTTATACTCATGAATGCTATTTTTAATTCTACTTTCAAGTGTCCTGATCCCTGTAGTTGGTATACTACAATTCAATAAGAATGTATGATATTCTTATTGAATATAAAATGAGGACCCCAATTTAGAATTTTTCTTTGCCCCCTTTGCACTGTCAGCAAACAACACTGATATGATTAAGTTGTCCAAATGTTTTCTTTCCCCATGTAAAACCCAGCTGAAAAGAACAAAACATAAAACAGGTATTGATGGAGAAGGAAAGGAAGATCAGTTTAAACCAAGAGCATTGACAGTGAAATCAAGCCTAGGTTCATGCCAGATACTTACTAGCAGAATGCCCCAGGAATCTAGAGGGAAGTTGGAGGAAAACTCTGGAAAGAAGGGGAGAGTGTAGAATTAAAGTATGGGAGAAAAGCTGAAAAACAAGGAGCTAGACTAAGAAAAACAGGCTTTCCTGCTGCTCAGTGGGCGATACTGTTGCTAAGTTAGCAACAAACTGCATGATTCTATGTAGTCTTCACAATTCTTTATTCTGTTTTTCTATCTGTAAAATTGAATTGATAATGTCATCTTTATGAGAGCTGTTTTGCCCAGCACATAAACATTGTTTGAAAGTATTTGTGCTACCATGGTAACACTCCACATGTGTTCATAAACACTCTGCTTACTTACTAATGACCATTCTATTTATTTATTTAGATATGGGGTCTATGTGGCCTAGGCTGCCCTCAAACTCTGGGCTCAAGCAGTCTTCCTGCCTGAGCTAATTGCCATCTCTTTTCTATGTATCAGGTTAGCCATGATACTGGGCACAGTGAAGAAGGCAAAGGTGGATCAAATACTACCTCAAATTGTGGTGATTCTCCTTTATTTACTTATTTTTTAAATCTGGAGATTCTGAAGTTAAACTACAGCTTGTTCTACCCTGTTCTGGGAGATTCAGGGAAAAAAGGGCTGTTTTAATTTCATTCATACATGGAAGGAGGGCCGAAACATTTACAGATTGGGAAAATGGTAGCTTTAAAAAAAAATCAAGAATTTTATCAGTGTTAGAATATGCAGACATTTGAGTCACAGGCTGGCTAGGGAATGAGTGTTTAATAGGCGCCTTTGTAAAATCTCCCAACTAAGCTATATCATTTTCTATACATACTTAAATCTCTTAATTACAAAGCAACTTTAATTGCACATAAAGTATGCCTCTTCAATCATGTTTTAATCACACATTAAAAAATTAAATTTATACCAATGTTATTTTCTGCATTTCAATTCCAATTTTTAAACTCTGGCATATTCTGTACCAAAAAAACTGCATTAAGCTAATGTTTATGCTTGCACATAATCCCACACTTTCAAGGCAACACTTAAAATATTCAGAAGAGCTTCACAAGAGGGAGTAGTTTAATTCTGTTGTTGACTCAGAGCCATTGTTCTTCACAGTTACAGCTCTGCTGGCATAGGCTACATATGGTCACTTGTCCTCTTGGTGTACAGAGTGATACTGCTGCAACATTTCAGTTGGTGGAGGCTGTACTGTGCTTTGAGGAAATACACGAGGGAAGATGTGCTGCCTCTCAGGCAGACAAGAAGGCAACAGTGACATGGGAGAAACTAGACTGCCTGAGACTAATCACTGTGCCCTACACAGAGGCAGCTGACCTGGGAGTCCTTACTAAGCTGCCTGGATTTCATACACTTGGTATTTATGGTAGGCCTTCCATTGAAAGAGTGGACATTAGAGACCACTATGGATTACAGCCATGGGAGGAGGTTCTGCCAGAATCCTTCACCACTGACATCTACAGAGGCCACTTCAGAGCTCTCAACTGTCACTTGGAACAGACTTTTATGACCCCACTTTTGCCCTAGTCACTGCTACACCAGCCGCAGGTCAACATGGAGCACTGGGTGTTGACTTATGGTTGTGTTGGGGCCCATTAGGCATAGTTAAATACTTTTTAGGGCATGAGGGTTTTCAGCAACTGGAATGAGGAATTTTCGCTAGAGTTTAGTGAACATGACTTTTATCATTTGCAATTTCCTTTGGTGTATAAGAAAGAAGGCCAAGGAAAATCTTGTCTAGTTCCAAAGTAAAAAATGCTAAAAACTTCACCCCTCATCTAATCTTATTTCTTGTGGAATTATATCCTAAGAGAAATTGCTAGTAATGCAGGCCACAAGAGCATCTACTCACTTTTCTCTGCTAATTTGTTTTTGTTCTGTGAATAAAAACACCAATAATAGTGGCAGCAGCAGAGGGAGCCACTTACACAGTTTTGTCGCAAGCATCTGTAAGGCTTGAAATGCAGACATACTAAGATTTTATTGTAGTTTCTAAGAAAGAAGGGCAGAAAAGTAGATGACAAGTAAAATATGTTAGCAGCAATCCCAACTTATGGGAGTAGTAGCAAATACTTCATGTCTCTCACTTGAAATATTTGTGAATGGTAATTGCTGGGATATAATCCAGAAAGTATATGATATTTCAAAATGTAAAGTTGTATTTGAAGCAAGAGGTATTCTCTCTAATTCTGCTATTGTCCCATTGTAGAATACCATTAGCAAGCTTGTGTGTTTAAAACCTGTGACACTTTATTAATTTTATAGTGTAAATGATGGTATCAAAAATAACTGGCTAGATGAACATACCAGTGCTCAAATGTAGTCTTTCTCACTCTCCTTCACTCCTTCATTTGCTCTTCACCTGCCTGCCTCGCTCGCTCGCTCTCTCTCTCTCTCTCTCTCTCTCTCTCATGCACATGCACACTGACCCATGCACTCACACAGGTAATTTTGTTGTCAAACATTAGAACTGAGAACTGGAATTGCTAGAATGACATCAAGTATGCTTGCCTTGGAATCCCATAACTGGAAGGAGAAAATCAGCATATCAAGAGAGAAAGCCTGTATGGCATGTAACTTCTTTAATACCCTGACCTTTTCATGAAGTAACAGTCAAATTAATGTAGTCCCAAATAAAACTCTCTTAATTATTACTCTGAAAATATGTGTGAGGAAAAAATAGCAATTCCAAAAGTCTGTTCTCTAATGGAAGGTTATCAGTTTTTCTCTTATCTTGATCAACTTCAAATCATAAAAACTGGACAGGTAGAATTGATATAGTCCCTTGAGCAAAAGAGCTTTAGCCTTAATACTCCTCAACACTCAGCTTTGACAGCATCAGATAAGTCCATGACACATGATCATAAGAAAGAAGGATTCTATAAGATAAAATGGTTTGATGGCTCATGTAATGCCACTTTGTTAGCCTGACTACAGTAAGATTTACAGTTCATAACGTTGACAACAAATGCTTTCTTATGGTCCTTCCAATGTAGGAGTCATTCTCCTCAAGAAAGTACTTAATTATTTGTGGATTGTGATTCAGGAACAAAGGAGAAAATGAGAGTAAAGATTAGTTGCTCTTGACTCTTTGGTAGTATTTATCCTTCTTTCTTTATTATTGTCTGTCATTATCTTCAGATATGTCACATCTTGGCCAAACTGATCCTTCACTAATTGTTCATGTCTAGTTCATTTGTGAGGGAAGTGGTTGGGAAGGGTAGCTGGGAGATGTCATGTGATTCTAACTTAGTATCCTTCTGTCTCTAGGACTTTAAGATTTAAAATTTGCCTCCAAAGCAAGGGAACACATAAATTTTATTTTATGGTCATCCATTCATCCATGCATTTGTCTACCCATTTCTCTGTCAATTTCATTTAATTTTAAAAATGATATCAACTAGATAAAGGGACCATCACTGACGAAAGGATGCCTAGGAATTTTGACAGACACAAGGAGTCTGGCAGCCATTGATTAGCACTTTCTTCTAGCAGTACTGGTCGCCAGACATCTCAACAAGTTCTGGGTGATAACAGTGGGTTGAGTGAAGAGTCCTGGAACTAAAGACACCAGGTGACGTTCCCACTCCATGGGCAGAATATTTTCTGGAAAAAGAATGAGGCAGAAAGCATCAGTGGTGGTGGGAAGTAGGTTATGAGGAAGGCAGAAAAATGGATGTGGAGTTTTGCATAAAGAAAGGGTCCTAAAGTGGCTGAGTGGTATCTCTGTACTTACACTGTTTTGAAATGTGTGACAAATGGGACTAAGTTTGGAAGCGTAGAGGGGAGAAGGGCATGAATTGGACTCTAATCACTTGTTTTCAAGCGGTGCCTGGCAGCAACCTGCTGCTGTGTCACTGACTTAAGAGAAAATGGGAATATTATCTGAATATTGACTCAAGTGTGAGGAAAGAGATGGCTAATACATACCAATCTCATTCCTTGTGTACAAAACACTAGACAAAGGTAGTAGGCCTTATCCCCTGTGCAGGCATGATTAATTTATATATATTTTCATTTGGACTGGACAAAGAGAAATCCTTATAGAGCTATGATAACATTGGCTGAAGGGGCCAATGGCATTTTTAAAATATTCTTCTATAATTACTGCTATGGTACATGTAGGCCTTCAATTTGCTAACTCAAAGCGTTAGATAAGAAACTAGAGCTACGTTGTATGTTGCACAGCTTCATGGTTAGTTTTTTGTCTTCCCTTGTTTTTCCTCTGTGTTTTAAAAATACATGCATTAATATCTTTGATGAAAGCAAGGAAGGAGGATTTAAGGAGACATCTCACTTTGAAGTTAGATGAAGGGGTGAGTGAATAGTATTGGGAATGATCAATAGGGCATAGAGCCTGAGACTTCAAATAATCAGAAACGTGTTAGTCTGACTTAGGAAGGGATCCTGGGGCAAGGCCATGAGGAAGACCTAAGGCATCCACATCTGAATGGCTGCATCAGAGAAGTCTACCTAAACTCTCTATACTAATAATGTGAAGGAAAAATTCACAGCAAGACACAGATGGATACAATTGAGCAGCGAAGGAAGAAATTGCAAAGTGCGCAAAATTCTAGTCTTTAAGTTCAATGTGTGTCAAGGAAAGGCAGAACATTTGGAGTATCTTGAAAAACTGCATTTATTTTTAAGCTAATTGTGATTAAAGGGTGATTTTAAAAACCTAGATTTAACATTCCTCCAGATAATTATCCTAACTCCATGGTATATGGTTTAATTCTGGACATTCAAGCAATGCTTTCAGCAAAAACCTCCTTTATCAAGTGCAAAATGGGTAAATTTACAGCTCCCTATTATATAGTGATTGCTACTTAAATTTAACAGATGGAAGTGGGCAGGAGGAGGTGATAATTTAAGGAAAATGACAGACATTAAATTTTTTTCTGGTCCTTATTTTTTAGGCTCTCCCCAAGTAGTTTAGCAGTATGAAGATAAATATTGCTGGTTTTTAGAAAATCCGGATAGAAAAGAGCATTATGTAATGGTCAATATACTGGGATCAAAGTTAGATGGTGCTGATATAAGTTGGTATAAATTTCAACTTTGCCATGTATTAGTCATTGCTGAAGACTATTTAAACTGTCCAGGTCTCAATGTCTTTACCTATAAAATGGGAAAGACAACATTTTCTTGCCTGCATCATAGAGAAGTAGTAAGTATCAAATGAGTCAAATGAATCAAAGTCTGAACATGCATTTTATAGACTGTTGGGCTCTAGAGATATATAGAGTGCTGTTGAATGTAAAACAAAAGGCTGTATGTTAGTGTGAAAAGTTGGAGGGATTCAAGTCAAACATATTAGCATATGCCTGTAACCCCAGTACTTAGGAGGCTGAGACAGGAGGACTACAGGTTCAAGGCCAGCCTCAGGAATTTAGTGAGGCCCTCCACAACTTAGTGAGACCCTGTTTTAAAATAAAAAATAAAATAGGGCTGGGGATGTAGCTCAGAGATAGAATGCCTCTAGTTTCAATTCCTGGTATTAAAGGTGCTCTTGTGTGTGTATAAACACACACATACACACACACACCACACACATACCACACACACACAGGCAAAAAAATTTGGAGGAATTCAGAGAATATATATATTCTCTGAATATATATATATATATATATATATATATATATATATATATATATAATTGCTTTGTGCAGGGTCTACCACACAAAAATGTGATGTGGATAAAATAAATATTACTAGGTGTTATTATTGTGATTTACACCACTGGACTTATTTATCTTAGAAGTAATTAACTCATGAACTTCACAGAAAG